>NC_142104.1:38688299-39055799 GCF_056152115.1 Neolamprologus brichardi | reverse complement strand
ACAAGGAAATGAAATCCAATATCATTACTCATTCACAGCTTGAAATAAAATACACCCAAAAAAGCCTTCAGTCCTCAATCACTTGTCTCAACCAGTCTCAGCGCCCCGTGTTGGTATCTGCTGCGTTTAATCACTGCACACTTTATGTAATCATTAAGATGTTTAAATATTTTATTCAGTGGGTTCTTACAAGAGTTCACAGAAGAAGAAGACAGTCTAATTATGGCAGGTTCTAGTCACCAGCATGTTATCAGTGTAAATAATACTTACTAAAGATGGAGAGCTGTTCATACTGTGTGCATAATAAAATAAAAAAAAAAACTCCCAGAATTCAGTTGGTCACTCTTGCACTCTTGACATTAAGTATTATTCAAAGTGTCTTAGATAAATCAGGAAATATGGAAAAGTTGAGTTCTTTTGTCACTTTGAATATTTTTTTATTCATCTGAACTACACTGGAAGCTGATTTAAATCCATAAATAAAATAAAGTAATGTTAGATAAAATAAATTCACTTAAATGATTGAACAAAAAATGCAATTCTGAATAAAGCTTGAAATGTCTCATTATTAAAATAGAATAAAACTACAATGAGCTTTATAGCTGCTTTCCAAAGGTTTTTATTCTGCTCTTTGGAACAGACAGTCCTGCACATATACTCAAAGCATGCAAGACACATGCACCTGAGTAAGACCATGAAGTGTAATTGAAATGGTGCATTTAACAAAACACACATTGGTGTACTACGCAGTAGCTCAGTGTGTGTGTGTTTATGGCAGGTAAAGGAGCGCTACTCCAAGGCCTTGGAGGAGCTGAACCGCTGTAACCCCCGCTACATGGAGGACATGGAGCAGGTGTTCGACTTAACCCAGGAGGCCGAGCGCAAGAGGCTGTGTTTCTTTAAAGATGTCCTGCTCGACATCCATACACACCTTGACCTATCCTCCAAAGACAGGTAAGGAAAAATCCACATGCTTGTATTTAGATATCCAAAATTACGTGGATCGCGAATCAAGCGATCCATGACTCACAGCGAAGGCATGCAGAGCTGCGAAGGCACAGATGTCGGTCTGAACATGTGCGTATGTACACAGGGGTTAATGGAAAACTCTTGCTGTTGTCCATTAACTGTTGACCTCATATTTTATTCAAACAAGCAACTTTACCAATAATGGTTACCATGGCAAAGTCCAGCCAACTCTGTCCAAATATTGAGCAAATTAACCCTTGAAGAAACTGCTCTTTTGAAGAGCAGTTTCTCACTGTGTGAACGTATTTTTTAAACTCTGAGAGACTTCCTCTGGTATCCATGTATTTATTCCAGAGCACCGATATATATGTGTATATAAAACATTACTTAAGAAAGATTTGAGGAGTCCGAATGATCAAATAAAAAGCCTGAACACGTGTTTCTTTAGTCCCACAGTGAGCATGTTTCCTGCAGCTACAATAAATATGAAATTGTATAATATCATATAACTCACAGCCTTTACAGTATGCTTTTCTTTAAGCCTTTAGTGTTATGTCAGTTAGAGGCTGCAGACCACGTTGGATGATGAGTTAATTTATAAAGGACCAATGGGAATACTTTTTCACCCACCTCCCCCATGTGACACTAGTCAGTAAGGCTTTAAACATGGGGGGATAATATTCAACTACTGGTGCGAAATGTGTGTTAACTAGATGGTTCGTCCTGGTACATATTACAGAGAGTGGAAAGAAAATCCCCCCAAAAAACCATGTTCCATCTCTGTGATAAGTTTGAGATCCTTTAAAAAAAATATATTAAAAAACACTTTGAGAGTGTGTCGGGGGAAAAAGCTGCCCTCTTACCAGCTGTTCCTTTGGAAGGTTGGATGTAGATGAAGAGATGTTGTTGTTGTTTTTTTTCTTCATGTTATATCTGAGCGTATACAAACCAGCTCAGTGCTGATGAAGCTGATTAGAAAGTATGCAGCGTGCATTCATCTTATCTCAAATCCCACCTTTAAAGGACGGCTCTAGGGTTCTCGATGCCCAGCCCTGTGAGTAAACAGGACCTATCAGGAACCTGCTACTGTAAATTCAAAATGCACTGTGTCAATTTTAATTCTCTCCGTGTTCAACCAGCAAGTACAGTCTGTTGTTTTCTTTGACAACTGCTTCCTGCTTCAATAAGTAATCTTTTATGACTTTAGAAGATCCCCAACTTAGAAACCTGTCTTTTCCCGATGAAGCAGGGTTAATGACAAGTGTCCCTAAACATGCGTTACAGGGTGCAAAGCCAGATGAAAGATGGTCTGCAGATTGATGACAGAGTGTCAATCAATGTGATTATTCACTCCCTTTCTGTCCATTAGCTTCAAAGCCTTGTACCAGGACCTGGGCCAGACCATTCGTGCAGCCAACGAAACTGAAGACCTCAGATGGTGGAGGAACACCCACGGACCGGGCATGAGCATGAACTGGCCCCAGTTTGAGGTGTGAAAACACAAACTCTGTTCACCCTGTCGCGTATGAATTATTTTGTTTTGCTTTGTTTTTTTCTGTGCAGTCATCTACATCTGTGTGTGCGTTATCCGTGCTGTGGGAACGTAAATCTGTTGAAACGGTCACATTCAACAGGACTTGACCTCAGTTTGGTTAAATACTCATTAGTAAATATTGTAAATCATTAACTTTGAGTTTGAGGACTCCATTTAAAGTTGAGGAAACGATTCTTTTAGGGGTTGTTAAAGGACATTGTAGTGATTTGCATTGAATTCCCGAGGAGATGGAAACATGACTCTGTGTGTTTTAGGGGACGGACTGAATATTAAGCAGGGTTCCAGTGAAAGCCTCATTTTGTGACTGAAAGCTCTGAGTGGGGTTAGGAATGTCAAACACACACACACACACACACACACATACAAACACAGATTAGTTTCTAGTGGAATGGAACTTGCACCTCACTGCTGCAGACAGGACCAATAAATACAAATATTTACATATGGAAAAACACAAACAACAGTGCAAATGATTGTTGTGCAGGAATTCAGATTAGAGTCTCAGGATTCTGTAGTCTGCTTAGCATATGTGACAAAATAGTTTTTTTTTTGTTGTTGTTGTTTTTTTAATGAAACTACTGTTTCATGTAAATTCTTTTTCAAAAAACAAGAATAACCTAAAGGACACTTTCTGAGTTTTTGTTTAATTTGCACAGCCAGGGTTACATGTCCAAAATTTTCTCCATGGTCCTGGGGTTTTGGCGTGAATTAAAGAAACTACATACACTGTGTTTTCCCAGGCATGTTGTTTTTCCCTTGGGATACTGTAATATTCTGCATACGTCCATAATAGTTACATTGTAAGAAAGGTATATTAGCGTATTCTACAATACCCTAATTATAGAATATGATTCTTATCATACAAAGGAGAACCATCGTATTTTAGTGGAAATGAAACAGTTACTCATTATTCCTTTCTTTTAAAAATAGAGTATACACCAATAAGACATAAAATTGTGTGGGTCCTTTTTTTTTTTCTGCCAAAGTAGCCCTGAAGGCGAGCAGTGGTATCTGCACCAAGATGTTAGTAACAGATCCTGTTGTCCTGTAAGTTTTGAGGTTAGCCTCCATGGATCGCATAGTTTTGTCCAGCACATCCCACAGATCACCAATGGGACTGAGATCTGGGGAATTTGGAGGCCAAGTAAACACCTTAAACTCATTGTTGTGCTTCTCAAACCATTCCTGAACCATTTTTGCTTTGTGGCAGAGTGCAGTATCCTGCTGAAAGAAGCCATCGGGGAATATTGTTTCCATAAAAGGCTGTAGATGCTTTGCAGCAATGCTTAGGTAGGTGGTACATGTGAAAGTAACATCCTTATGGATGGCAGGACCCAAGGTTTCCCAGCAGAACATTGTCCAAAGCATCACACTGCCTCTGCTAGCTTGCCTTCTTCACATACTGAATCCTGGTGCCAGGTGTTTCTCAGAACGAACATTAACTTTTGTGTCTTGGATTAGACCACATGGGCCGACCTTCGCTCCCCACAAGTCCGGTCATACATCCATCCACCACTGTTTCTTTCTTGGACCACTTTTGATGGATACTAACCCCTGCAGACTGAGAACACACCATAAGAGCTGCAGTTTTGGAGATGCTGACCCAGTCATCTAGCCATCACAATTTAGTCCTTCTCAAACTCACTCAAATCCTTGTCCATTTTTCTTCTAACACTCAACTTTGAGGAAAAAATATTCATTTGTTCCCTAAAGTATCCCACCCACTAACAGGTACCATGGTAAAGAGATAACCACTGTGATTCACTTCACCTGTCTTTGCTTGTAATGTTTTGTCTGATCGGTGTAAATTGTTTTTTCTTTCTTTGAAAACTGACAGCTGTTACCAGTTTTAGCAGTATTGTTAGAAGTGTAATTATTTTTAGGTACTGCAATATGCATTGCAAATTTAGGAGTGTAGAGCAACTGCACTTGAAGTCGGTAGTCTGTATGATGAAGTGCTCGCCAAGTTTGGTTTCAAGAAGTCTTTTTATCTCACTGTTTAAAACACAAAAGAGAGAAACAGTGACTTCTTACACGTCTCCAGAATGTTACATATTGCGTACTTCCCCACCCTCTTTGCTGTCTGCTCCTGAGTCACAGTCAGGGTCAGTCATTGTGAATGTTGTACTGTCCTATTTTCTCTCTGTGCGTGGTTCGGCAGAGCCTCTTCTTACATTATCTGGATTCTTGCCTCTCATCCTCCACCTTTATTTCTGGCAGCCACACACTTCCCCGCTATGTTTACTGTTCCAGACCTGGAGCTTTGAATTTCAAATTATAGAAAAGACTCTGCATGTAACATCCGAACAACACAGTTACTTAAAGTCTGACAGAAGATTTTTGGATGATCTCAAATCCATTTGTTTGATCAAACATACTTTAGCTTTTCTCTGAAGTATTTTTTTGTTTTGGTTAATAAAAACTGAAGCATCGTTACTGCTTTAGTAGAGACGTTCGAGTGGTAGCACACAGCTGAAGATGGTTTAGGTAATTATAAAGTACATCGGTTGTGCTGCTTGACATCTGCTGGACGTCTGTCTGTCCTGGTGGAGGGATCTCTCCACTTTCCTTATATAGATTTGTTTTTCTCAGTTCCTGGGTTTTGCACACATGCACATTTTCAGCGTTATCAATGAGTCTGATCTTTGGATTCTGTATTTTAAGATTATTAGGTTAACAATATTGCAGTGATGACAAAGTAAACACTTTTTTTTTTTTTTACCTTCCTCAGTTATTCTTTGCAAAAAGTAAGCAAGTGGAAGATCCTGGCAGGGATAAGTGTCTTTTCTGTCCTCTGAGGAATCTTCTGGCATTCCCACAGTGTCGCTGACATGCAAACAGAGAGCCTTTGTCCCAACACACACACACATGTCTGAACTTGCGAGGACTTTCAGTTAACTACATTCATTCATAACTCCAAGCACGATTCCCCCACTGTGTACAGATCAGGCGAGCAGGAGCTGTACGATGGCTTCACTTGATGGGAAACCTATACACAGCACTTGTCAAGAAGTCTAATTATATCTGTGGTATCTCACTGAACACACACCTCCTGTTGATCAAGGTTCCTCTGAAGACAGCAAATACTAACAAGTCTATCCCCAGCTGCCCACGCCTGCAAGCAGCACCCTGCTATTACAAGATGGTGCGTTAGGTCTGGGTGTGATCTAAAGATTGACAGGGCTTCATGTTGAAACTTATGAATTGTTGTGTTTTTTTTTTTTTTAAGAGTGCACTTTGTTCAGATTTGGTTTCACATTTAAAACTCTCAGGTGTTTTGTGTTGTGATTATATTTTCATATAGCTTTGTGTCTCTATGTAGTTTTCATTGTTCTTGCTCATTTATATTCGACTGTAAAACTATAATATATAATTGTCTGTATTTTAAAACTTGGGTGATAAGTGTTAACAACATGACATAAACACTCTTCATATGGCTAATGAGGCACTTCTGGACTTCAAAGACAATCATTTTTCTAAATCTCGGCATCTTTAATATAAATATTTGTCAGTTTCAGCAGCTCTCTGATTCCCTTTGAGTTTAGCACTGTGGGTTTGACAAAAGAAGAGATCTGAAGATAACGCCTTATGTTCTTTAGCAGTTTTTGAATTGAAACAGTCAACAATGTGCAACAATGACAAGTAGTACCATGTAATGTCAAAAATTAGCTGCATCTTGGGTAACGTTATCAGTGACACAAAGCACCGGTGCTGTTGTCATATCCTTCCACAGATTTTTAGCTGTTATTTGACGCGCTTCTTACAGAATCTGAAGAGAAACGCATTTTGGATGAAGTCTTAACAAGTGTTGTAACACACAGCACTGCTGATCTCGTCTACGTCTTTGGTTTGACTTTGCAAAACCAAATCATTTGCATATCCGTGCATCCATAACAATGTAGTGTAGCACATTGTCTTTCATTCAAATCATCATCCTTTATTTAACTGAATGCAACAGCAGCATACTTTAAAGGCCTAGCTCTGGCTTTTGTTGACTCCCGTGGATGCATCAACAGAGTGTTCATTAAACTTGTGTCACTTATGTCGACATAAACTGATAAAGAAACAAAGACAAAGACCTGAGTCAGTGTAAATAAATGACTGTGTGTCTGTGTGCAGGAGTGGTCTCCAGAGGCAAGTCGCTCCATCAGCAAGAAGATGCACAGTGGAAACTCTGAGGAGAACGTGGTGACCCTCACCAACATCGTCTCCTCTGCTGGAGGTGAAGTCCCACCGAGTCCCATTACCCTGGACACCAGCAGGTAGGAGGACACTGTGGACATGATGTTGGAGTTAATGTTATCATAAACGCCAACATCTGTGCTCTGTTGAGAAGCTATCTGTTGAGATAATTGCGCTTGACTCACAAAGCAGTATACGTAATCTTTTAACCTCCTATAGTCAAAATGTCTACTCACAGACCATAAAGCTGAACCTGGTGGCGAGGTGGATCCATGAAATGGGAGTGAAATATTACATGTGAAAAAAAGGCCAAGTACAGCTGCACTTAGCAGTTGCTGACTAACCAATAAATTATTATTGGTATGACCTCTGACTTTTTTTTTTAAACTTTTTTAACAACAAATAAACCCCAGAGATGACAGGAAACAATTTGGCTTTATGAAAACTATCCAGGATACAGGAGACTTGGTTAAAAATCAAATGTGCAGGTTCTGATGGCCAAATACGATAATAGCAGCGGTAATATTTCTAAAATATGATTTTTGGGATGTGCTTTATATGTTGTGCTTTCAATTTTTTTCCCCCAATATCTCCAAATCTCAACCACAGTTGCTTCAAGGTGCTTTATATTGTAAGTTAAAGACCCTTCAATAACATAGAAAAAAACCCAACAATCAGATGACCCCCGATGAGCAAGCACTTGGCAACAGTAGGAAGGAAAAACTCCCTTTGTAACAGTATGAAACCTCTGGCAAAACCAGGGACCAGTTAAGTAGTTCTTGGTTTTCATTTTTCTACCAAATAGCTGCAGATGCTAGGGTTGGGCTGTATCATACCGTTCACGGTAATACCGGTGTAATTTTGAGCAATGATAGGAAAATGAAATATCGCGATAGAATATGGGTAAAACGCACATGCGCAGTGCCTTTGTTTACATGCGCACATGGCGGCGACGCAGAATGAGAAGAGCGAAAGCGGATCCTTAAATGAAACGGATGAACCAGAATTGGTTTGTAAAAATGCTGCAACTTCAGTGGTGTGGAACTGGTTTAGCTTTCGTCCGTCAGATACACAACAAAGCACTATTTTTGGTAGAGCATGCTAGCATTACCGTGTTGTTTGGAAAATACGGCACACTTAAAATCAATCCTTTGATTTTTCTGAAAGTCGACAGTGTCCCTTATAATCCTGTGCGCCTTATGTATGAATTCTGGTTGTGTTTACTGACCTCAAAACGATTATATGTGGTACACGGCGCTCGAAAATCTGTCAGATGTTTCAGTACGACTTTGCTAAGCTACGAAGCCGCACCGCTTGATGGATTGTGTGGCTGTGTGGCTGTAGCTCAGGTGGTAGAGCAGGTCATCTACTGATCGCAAGGTTGGTGGTTCGATTCCTGGCTTCCCCTAGTCTGCATGCCAAATATCCTTGGGCAAGATACTAACCCCAAATTGCTCTCCGATACATCCATCGGAGTATGAATGTGTGTGAATGTTAGCTATAAAGCACTTAGAAAGATGTGCTTGTGCGAATGGGTCTGAATGGGTGAATGCACAAGTTGTGTAAAGTGCTTTGAGTGCTCAAATGAGTAGAAAAGCGCTATATAAGAACCAGTCGATTTGCCATTTACCATTGTCGGAGCATTATGGCTATCGTAGGCAGGAGCCTCGCGGAGTGATACGTACTGTGCTTCAACATAATATTACCGTATTGTGTGTCTATAACCTCTTTTTAAGTTTTGTGGATATTATACATGGTTATGCTGAGGATATGTCGGCCAGTTTCAACTGGAAATACCTTTTGGTTAAACTGTCAGCAAGGAATTTGCACTGTTACATTTTTATGTAACTTTAATGCACATAAAAAACAGCTGCTTGTTTAAGTGAACATACATTGATGGGGTTTTTGCACTAATAAAGTTGTGGAGTTGTAAAGTATTTTGTCTAGTGTCAATTATATCGTTAGTTATATCGTTATCGCAAATTTTTAAATGTATATCGTGATAAATATTTTTGGTCATATCGCCCTGCTCTAGCAGACACATTTCCACATCTGCCCTGTCTGCAGGAGTCCCCACATGAGAGGGATTGTAATCACTTCTGTGATCTGACCACATGTGTAGCGAAGTGCAAATTAAGTGTCTTAAATTTCATTTGGCGTTTACCTCGCTACACGTGCTTGCAACAGGAACAAAATAACAATACAGTTTTTAGAGATTTTCCACCTGAGCATAAAGAGCTTGTGTTTGCTGTGCACATGCACATGAATACACAGCATCAATACATAACAAACACACTTCTTGATTTTTTTTATTTTATTTTTTTTTTTAAAAAGAAAATTTTAAAGAGAGAGCTGTGCTTGTTGGTTTTGTAAAGTTTTAAAATGGAATGTTGTGGGCTGTTGATTGCAGACTAAACACAAGACTACAATTATGTCTCTCACAGGTGTGTGTGTGTGTGTGTGTCAGAGACGGAGGTAGAAGACAGCATGTGGTTTACTTTCCTTGTTACCTCGTAGTCACCCTGAGGAGTTAACATCCTGTACATAGATGACACTCTTAATTAGTAGCTAAAACATTGTGTGTGTGTGCGTGCGTGCATACACGTGTATCGCTCATGTTGTGAGGACATAAATGTGTTTTGTTTTTTTTTTAAATACAGTCACATAGTGGGGACACGCAACCCCGACCTCACCCACCGTTTGGGGACAGGTCAACATGTAAAGCAATACATTTAGGAGTGAATGCTTGGCATTGGAAATTCATTTAAGTTGGTGTGATGTCTCAAAGGTGGAAACATGACGGTGTGAATGTCACAGGACAGCCATGTTTCCTTAAAAGAATTGCAAACCTGCTCATCTTTATGTACTCCATAATGGGTTTGTTTGTTTGTTTGTTTGTTTGTTTTGAAAAAGAAAAAGAGAGAAAGAGAGAAAAGAAAAATCAATATCAGTGCTACAAATCTAGTTGAACTACAGTACCACATATATGTATATGTGGTCATATAATAATTTTGTTGTTTATTTTATTTTATTTTTTTAAATTGGTGTCTTAAGACAAGCATAAAGAGATTTTTTTTTAATTAACAGGGAAGGCTCCTAACCACTATGCTTTGAGCTCTGTTCTTTCCAGTGTAGCTGCTATTGCTGCTGTCATTTGAAGGGATGTAGTACAGGCAACAAAGAGGGAAGTAAGAGTCACAGTTTTTTTTATCTATTTTTAGCCATCCTTCCCACTTTCTAATAATAACACTGGTGTAATGTCCATTTGGTAAGCTGAGACATCACTGGGCTAGATAGTTGGGTATTCTATAAGTCTATATGTGTGTGTGGGCGTGTGTGATTCTATAACATGCATACATTTTACATCTGTATGTGGTGCTTTCCAAGCTCAGACTTCTGTGAGCCTGACATTTCCACAGGCTACTCTTCCCTGTATATCTGTGATGATAAAAGCGGTGTTTCCCAGGAGATGCCGTGCAGCTGAAACACCTCAATTCACTCATGTGATGTAAGCCAGGAAAATGGGAAAACTCAAAATGGGAAAATTTGCCTATTACCAACTTATGTCTGTGGAAATGTTCATGTTATTTTTGGCAAATGGAAAAGTTCAAACTTGACTTTTTACGCCTCTATCCCTCTTCTCTCACAGGGTGAAAGATTATTCATCAGACTGGTCAGATGATGAAAGTCCAAAGAAGGTGGCGGTAAATGGCGTCGGGGAGGAGGAAGAAGAGCAGGTAGAGGGAGTGCGAGTCAAAGCACTCTATGATTACACGGGCCAGGAAGCCGATGAGCTCAGCTTTAAAGCAGGTATTAACCCCTACTAATGCTTTTTAGTTGGAAGGCATCACAGAGAAGAGTGCTGGGCAGGTTTTTCTGCCTGTGATGCCTCATCTTAAGAACGACATACATACTCGTGTCAAACATGTTGTTCCAGACAACATGTTTGACACTGATCCTCAAATGCAGTAAGAGTGTAATGCAGAGTGGTGCATAAACACACACACATTACATCTTACTTTTTTTGAACTGATAAAACTAATGCATGAACGACTCCATCTAAGTTTCCACAGAAAGAAGTATACATGCATAGGAAAGTTTACTTCTCTGAGCATAAGAGGGTAGATTTGTGCTACTCTCTTCCATGTTTCTGTGGCTTCAGTTGGATCGTCATTACAAAAGTTGTATGTACAAAGCTTGCTGAAAGCACTCACATATCTCTGGATACTGGAAATGAAAGCATTCAGGCTTTTGTTTGTTTGTTTGTTTGTTTTTAATTAGACTTAATGACCCCCACAGGAATGCTTTTATTTTGTAGAACAATTAACTTTTCCAGCTTTCACATGAAAATAAAACGCTCAGCTTTTTGCCTACATGCATCTAAATATTATCAGTGCATTACTGTAGCTTTTCAGTGACTAATCTGATTGTAATTGTAAGGTCTGGTAAGCTGAGTAAAGCCAAATGCCCAAAAAAGAAACGACTAATGTAAATGAAGAGGAAATAAAATAATGAATATAAAAATATTGAGTTGATAGTTAATGGATGTGTGCTTCTGGTTGTTTGATTTTTTTTAAGTTAATTGATTTGAAAGGAATATTTCAGGGTCAGTCACGCAGTGACGCAGGAAGTGGTCGAAAAATATCACCAGACCAGTTGGCGAGTAAAAGGTGCTTGTTGTTGCTAGATGAAACCAGCTGTAAAAAGGCATACAGTGCTACAGCAAAAATCTCCTTGTCATTTCTTTGGCCGGTAGCAGGTTGCTGCTGTCATTAGTCATTTGTATGGGAGATGCCAACCACTCTTCCCAGGAGCTATGAAACTGAAGAGTGTGCTGCTAACTGTGAATGGAGAACATTCACCTTCAAAGTAAAAGTTCTGCCTTTTCAAACATGTAGTTTCAGCAGTAAAGCCCAACTTTTACTTTGAAGGGAAATGTTTTCTGCCAACCTGCCTACTCGTTGGCAGATACATTTTTCCTTAGTGACCAGAAGTTGTCGGAGGGGTTGCAACTGCTCTCTAGGTCAATTCGACTGAGGCTACCTGTGTGTACCGTGTATCCTCATTAATTATTTTTATATTTAAAGCAACTCCACAGAAATGTTTGGGAGAAAGCCTCACAGCGGGGGTGTAACAAATCTTGCTGCGTCCCTCCTCCTCTTTACACTCCTCGCAGTCAAGAGGAAAGAAGCTGCTGTATACCAGACAAATGGTACTCCGTTTAGTATAGAGGATAAATAATGGACATAATCAAAAGAAAGAAGGGGACGGACAAAAAGTCCAAAATTAATATGTAGGTATATAATATATCTCCAAAATTTGAACATGAATTCATTGGAAAATTCCTAAACTTAAAAGAAAATTGTGTACTGCAAGTTGACATTGAATAAAAAACATAAGAAATTTACAAATCTGTAAAGCACATCTGCAAATATTTGGAGGACAAACACAAAAAGTTTCTTTTCTTTCTTTTTTTCTTCTTCTTCTTTTTTTTTTTTTTTGGTCTTTTCCAGTGGCAAAAAAACCCACATTCTGCTGCAGGTGCAGAAATGAGAAAAATTGAGATGAAGCTTAACGTGTTGTTAAACATAACAGAGGTTTAAAGCTGCTGTGGTGTATAGTAACTCTCACCAAGCTAATGGGACTTGATGGGACCACTGAGCTTAACCCAGCTCAGCTCAGCTGTGTAGGGAGGTTTTTATTTCCATGAAAGATTCGTCCCCGACTTTTGGGGGAGTCAGAGCCAGCCTGTTTGTATTGCACAAGCGAACTTCCAAGAGCTTTTTACTGAACATATTACAACATAAAGTGAAAAAATACACAAAACCTTTAAATTCCATTAGAAGGCACAATTACAGAAAATTAATGTGCTGGGGAAAGATCCTGCATTACTGCACTTCTGTAAGTCCTGTACTGTAGATCAGAATCTCAAGCACAGCTGTGGAAACAGGAGATTTTAACTTGTTTTAAACTTGTTTTAAACAGGAGGCTAAAGTCCTGCGTTTTGCTTGTATTTTGCAGGCATATCCAGTCAGTATCCAATTATTCATTTAAATGAACGTGACTAAAGCCAAACTGACTCTCATCCTTCCAGGGGAGGAGCTACTGAAGCTGGGAGAAGAGGACGAGCAGGGTTGGTGTAAAGGACAGCTGAGCAATGGCCAGATTGGCCTCTACCCCGCCAACTACGTGCAGGTCATTGCGTCCTGATGGCCCCCCCTCTATGGCCACCCAATAGCAACGCTGCAATCAAGATACCAGGACTAATTAAAAGGTGTTAGTGCTGAACAGTAGACCCACCTTTTTTGAAAACAGCCTGGGTTGTTGTTTTTTTTGTTGCTGACTGTAAAAAAAAAAAAAAAAAAAAAAAAAAAAAAAATGTAAGCATGTTTTTGTAAATTCAACCAGTGCAAAAGTTTCCTTATTCGTGATGGATTGTTTAATCAACAAGACGTCAGCGGCACAGTCGATTGGTAGAAGCTTTAGCTTCAGGCAGAGAAGCATCCAGAGGCCTGCCAAACAAACTGTAAACATGCATGTTTGTTCTGTCATATCTTTGTTTTCTAAAGGGATGTTTTATTGTTTAGTCCAAAAAGAATAAGACTGGGTGGAGATGAGGTGAGCAGCAGCCATTACAGCTGGCTCACTCACAAGATTTCAGTGTCGGTTTTGAGTTTTCTTGGATCCAGCATCCAGGGGCCATCACCAGGAACTCCACAGCTTTCTCTGCTCAGCTGTGGTGACTGCTGCTGTTTCAAATGAAAAAACACTGACTGTGCCTTAGTCGATAAGGTCTGAAATATACAGCGCCACCCTACTGTCTGACTGAATTGCACCCTGGTAACAGCTGTCTGCTGTATAATGGGCTCATGGCCTCCTTCTAAACACGGAAAAAACCTTTAAAACTTCGGGTACATTACAGTAAATGTAATTATGCAGGCAGCACTTGATTGGCTTTCATTTAGCTTGATATTTGTGGGCTTTGGTTACTTTTTAGACACTTTTTTTATGTGACAGCTGTTTTTTGTTTGTTTGTTTGTTTTTTTCATATTAAGTCACGCGAGTTTGCAGATAAGCAGTTGCTTCCCCCCCCTCCCCCCCTCATAATTAATCATTAGACGGATCAAAGCAGTAACGTCGACTGTTACCTCTGTGTCTTTTTAATCTATACATGTTTTTTTGTTGCTAGTCTGATTTGCTATGCTGGGATCACAATGCAAAATCATCTCAGACATCTAAAAACAAAAAAAAGTAATAAGTTAATATTTTTTTTTATTATGTCAGGTTTGGGGGTTTTTCATGTTTAAATTTGTGTCTTACATACAAGGAAGTCTCTTCTTTCCCTGTTAATCTTATCCCTGCTACAGCTAACCCACATAGATGCTAAAATAGAAGATATTAGATCTACTACATTGGTCTGTGGATTCTTTCTTTTTCTTTCCATAATTGTAACATATACATATACAGTACTTACAGGGAGAAGCAACAATAAAAAGCTTTCTACAGCTGAATGTTTCACAGAACATCTTTTGTGCTCATCAAAAGGGTAAATGCTCATATTATAGCTTAAAGCTCCCAAATATCAGAACTCCAGTATCTCAGAGTATTGCATTTCTTATTATCACCGGCACAAGGAGGGTAAGCCACAGAAGGTCATTGCTGAGAAGGCTAGCTGTTTGGAGTGCTGTGTCAAATCATGTTAATGAGAAACTGAGTGGAAGGGAACAGTGTAGGAAAAGAAAACTGGGATGAAACGCCAGTTTTGGGAAGATTTCCATTTTCATAAGTTGGTTCTTCAGCAGCACATACTGCTGAACCTCTTGTTGCTTTGGCTGGAAACATGCAAATACAATTCAGCACATGGAAGCATCAGCTCGTGTCTTCATACATCTTATACAATGAAACTAGAACACAAACTGCTGTCCCTGTTGTCATGACAACACTAAGCTTTGCATGTAAAATCTTGCAAACCGGTCTGCGTGTATGACTTAAAAAAAAAATACTCTTTTGATCTGAAACTTCTGCTTTACCCTTTACGGCCACTGGAGCATTATGTGGTTCCCTTCATGGATGATGTTTTCATTGTTTAATGCAGTCACCTGGAGCCCCAGACAAACCTTCCACAGCAGAGTTATCAGGAATAATCACCAGTAATTAGGTAAAAAAAAAAATCTAATTCTACGCTTCATGAAATACACTTTATTCACCAGTCTCTAAACATCAAAGCAACCTTAAAATTACAGGCATTCAAAATCTACAAGAAAATGAATTCCACAAAGGCACAGACAGTAGTCAGCAACAGCCTTGTTAAAGGTTATATTAATAAAGGCTAAAGCTAATCTTTGCTACAATATAATCTTCTGGCATTGAAAAGTTGGTGAACACTTGATCACATCAACCAGAAACAAATGCATGAGCAGAAACAGTCCTTGCCCCACAAGCTGGAGTGTCGCCCTTACGACAGGCCTCGCTTCTTGGCAGTCAGACTGCGATGCCCTCCTCTCATTCAGTGAAGCTGCAGCAGGACAGTGCCAGATAAGTGCACATAAACACATCAAAGATCCAAAACCTGGACATAAATGTGGAAAATTAAAAAAAATACATCCTGTGTAACCCATTTTCATTTCTAACCTGTCAAAAATGCCATGATAAAAGAAGTGTTCAAATTAAATTCAAAGTATATTTAGGAGTACTGTAATGATGTCTTTTTTCTGTGGCTCAGTTGAAGATGAAACATAAGTAGGATGCTGTAGAGTAGGGGTGGGGGAACTCCAGCTTCAAGGCCCTGTGTCCTGCAGGTTTTAGATGTGTCCTTGATCCAACACAGCTAATTTAAATGGCTAAATTATCTCTTCAACATGTCTTGCAGTTCTCCAGAGACCTGGTAATGAACTAATCATTTGATTCAGGTGTGTTGACCCACAGTGATATCTAAAACCCGTAGGACATCGGCCCTTGAGGCCTGGAGTTCCTAACCCCTGCTGTACAGCATCCTGCAATGACTCATGACTGTTGTTGAGCTGGCTGTCAAATACACTCGGTGCTCACTTACTTAGCTACACCTGTTCAGCTGTTTAACACAAATATGTAATCAGTCAACCACATGTGACATGGCTGTGGGAGTGGGTTAACACTGAGGTGGGGTGGTTGGCGCCATCGCTTTACGGCAAATAGGTCCTGGGCTCCATTTAAGTATTACACTTATGTGTAGGTTAGTGATTTTACTTTGGTTGTCTGTGCGAATGATTGACTTCCTTCCTGAAACTTGACAGGCTGTATCCCCATTACAGTTGGGATAGTTTTTTAGCCGAGCTGGAAGCAGAAGAGAGTGGGCACTTGGACCAACATCTCTAAAGATGTTTCCAGAGCCTTGTTCAATCAATGCCACAATTAATTAAGGCTGAAGGCAAAAGGGGTTCCAACTTGGTACTCAAATGTACTATCCTCACGAATACAGCAGGGACCTATTTTTATTTGCTTTTAACAAAGTTTTGCACTTTGTTGGCAGGTTTCACTTCTTGCCAGTCGGACTGCAAAGCACTTGATGCAGTGCTAGTGAAGTGGCTTGTGAGTGGTAAACTGGCACATCCTCAAAGGTCTCTGTGAAATGGCTTGTTGCCCTCTCCCTCTCTCTCTCCTCTTTAGAAGCAGAAGGATCAGCTCCAACAGTTAACACTGGATGTCAACTGTTGGAGGATGAGCAAGGATGAGCCTCTCTCTGCTGCGTCACAGCAGTCAGCTTCTGCAGAGGCACGAGGAAGCTTCTGTGTCAGTAAACATTCGTCTGAGTAATGCCTAGTACTGAAAGGTTACAAATAAACAGATTTTTACTTTAAACTACATGTAATAAATTTTATTCTTGGGCAGCAGTGACCGACATTTCATGTATGGCTCTTGCTGTAGGCATAATGAGTGATAAACCAGTGGGTTAGGCCACAGAGGACATGTTTATCTTTGGTCTTCATTCACTCACATTCAATTCAAATCTATTTATACAGCACCAAATCACAACAGTCACTTCAAGGTGCTTTATATTGTAAGGTTAACAACCCTACAATAAAAAAAAACAAACAACCCAACAATCATACCACCCATTATGAGAAAGCACTTTGGCGAAAGTGGGAAGGGAAAAACTCCCTTTTATCAGGAAGAAACCTCCGACAGAACCAGGTTCAAGGAGGGGCAGTCATCTGTCACAAACAACTGAGGGTAGGGGAAGAGAGACAGGACAAAAGACCCACTGTGGAAATGCAGTGTGGTGTAGATAAAGACATAAAGCATGTTTCTGAGTCTTTTGGAACGTGCAGGCTTCTTCAGCTGTGACTGTGTGTTAAACACAAAACATATAAGAGCTGTAACTTATTTGGTCTTAAAAAGGGACTCTGTCTGAGGCAAGGATATGAAAATCTGCACACATTTTTATTAAATCAACAAATTTTATCTGTACAGCAAAATCAAATCTCACAATGATAGATGTTACATTTTCATAATACATGGCATATTCCAAGAAGAACAAAACTGCACAGCGATGAAATTTGTCCACATGGAGACTTCCGTACAAAACTGGTTTTGATAGCGGTTTTTAGTTTTCTGTCAAATCTCTTATTCAACATCTGACTTCAGACACACACAGAAACAAAAAGGTTGTTGAGAAACGCTCAAAGCAGCGATCTGTTGTCTCCTGCCAAAAGATATTTTCCCCATTTCTCAGAGTGTGTTCACTTTTTGTTAATGAGCAGAAATCTTGTGCATTTGTTGCACAATATCCATCTTTGTGACTGCTTTTATATCACTCGTGGGAAATAATTCACCACAAAAAGCTGCAAAGGATTTGTTTAAAAACAAATTTGGTTAATGTTGAAAAATATTTTCAGAAATTAATAAATGAGGCTATGTAGATGTGACTTACATCAGATAAAGTGCAAAAGTTAAAATTTGTTACCGTTTTTAAGAAGAAAAAGGCTAAATGTTTGGATCTTTTCATGTTATTTAACTGCAAAGCAATGATTTGCATGGCTCAAATAAAAAAAGAAGACTCAATGATTCATAGTCACGGATTTTGATGTAATGTCAACATTATTTAGCTTTGATTGAGCTCTTTAATGCAAAATCTACATTAGGAGAACTACATAAAACTCTCACGCTGCTCATCAGTTGTCGTTTGGGTGGAAAAGTTACTGGACGTCTCCTTTACCTGGTAGGAATGACCCAGTTCTGGATCTCAGTTCTATGATGCAAAGGACACACCCACTGCAGCCATGACCAATACACTTTTAAATCACTACTACTTTTAAATGTATCAGTTTTAGACAGTGCTGGTTCATGTTTTAAGTTTAAGACATGACCCAGCACCGGAAACCACTGTGGTTTTGATAGACTGTAGATAAAAGATGGTCTCAAAGGAAAGCCCATGTGGAAACATTCTCTGTAGATATAGGTTTGTTTTTTTTTAGACCAATACCAATTCTGATATTGTCAGTTTAAAAGTCTGATATTCCGATATACCTGCTGATATTTTTCTTTCTGATAAACAAAGCATAAACAAATTTCCCTAACATTTGCTGCATGTAGTTTATTTATTTACTTGTTTACACTCCCAACTCTTCTCAGGTCAGCAGGTTGTTGTGTTTGTGGCGCTCCAAACACATGCTGTTGATGGGTCTGTATGTAATGATGGGCGTAGCTGCGGGAAGTTTATTGTTTTTGATGATGAGTGAGTATAGGGGTGGGATTTAATAAGTTTTCTTCGTCCCACTCCTTTTTCAGGCAATTTTTGTTTTTTTGTTTTGTGCATTTTATGTTCAATATAGGTATTTGTTGTGCCTGAAAATGAACAAATAAATAAATGAACACCAAAGTTGCAGAGTGCCCTCTGGTGGACAAACTACAGAATGTCAACACTCAAAATACTCACTAGTTAAATGGTTGAAGGGTTTCTCTCCTGTTGGTACTTTACATTTAATTTATTGAGCATTATAAGTGCCAATACCAATACATCAATAGTTAATATTGACTGATATTATCAGTTAATATTAGCTCTAATACTTTGCTAATAGTCCACAAGGGATGACGTCTCATGATGTCTGGTTTCAAATTGCCAAGACGATGAGGATGTTTAAAATACTCCAGTCGAAACAGGATTTTACAAAACGAAGGGCAACATCCATCTTTAGTGGTTTTAATGGAAGTGAGTACCTAATGGTGTTCTCTTGTACATCACCAATGCCATTCAACCACATCAAATATTTGTGAAAAAGATTACTTTGACCACAACAGGGCAGTGCTTTACCAGCAGGCCTGCTGAAATGTGGATGGACGTGTTCTGTTGTTGAAGTTTAGATTTTAGTGGGGGAATTGTTCCTGTATGTTGCTGTCACTAGATGAAATTGGTTGTAAAGAGGCATACAGTGCTGTACAGTTTGTACAAAAGTCTGCAAACACTCCCCAACTAGTTGCAATTTTTTTTTTAAAGATTACATTTTATTTATATAGTGCCAAATCACAAAAACGGTCACCTCGAGGATCTTTATATTATTGTAGGTTACCTTACAATATAGAGTAAAACCCCAACAATCAGGCAACTCCTTATGAGCAAGCACTTGGCGACAGTGGGAAGGAAAAACTCCCTAAACTTAGTGGCTGTAAAATGTAAAAGAGTGTCACGCAGACCAGACAGAAATCAACCACCTTCAAGACGTAAATGTTGCGTCTTGAAAAGTGTTGGTTTCAATGGTTACGTACAACTTTTACTTTAAAGATAAATGGGTTCCGTTTCCTGTTTGTGTTACACTTTTCCAAGTTTCACTACCACTTTGTGGTTAGCTATCAAGAGTTTGCAGACATGTTGGCAAACACTCTGGGCAATCGCAGCATTCTGCTAGTGACCGCAACACAAAGTAAGCTTTTGGGCCAGGACCTCATTGTGACTGCCAGTAACCTATAGAAACCATTCACCAGAAAGTCTTTGACTGGTGTTGAAGCCTATGACAAAGGCCTTAGTTACCCGCTCATTTCCTCAAGAGGTTTTGCTTTTTGCCTTGCTACTATGGTTTAACAAAAGTACCATCTTATGGTGCAAATGAGTATTGCATGAAAGGTACAGTCCAGTCCTAGTTCAGCTCTAGTTGACATCTCTAAGTCATAGCAGTTCTTTCTTCACATTCTTCTCAACATTTTAGTTAACTTTGGAAGGTTTTAAACCTTTTACAATTAGTACTTTTAAAGCTCCATCATACACAGCTGTACTTCTCTGCATGTCTCACTGTAGACTACAAAATCTGTATTTAGCTGGATTTCCAGGAAAAAAACATAAAAGATCAATCAAACTCAAAAGAAACTAAAACATCATCAGACAATAAATAAGGCATAATGTTAAAAAACACACAAACAGAAGTGCAATGAAGTTAGCATTTAAATTAAGTTTTAAAACCATGTGCGCAGGACAATCCAGTCAATGACAATATTGAGAGCAGCTGGACCTTCATTTCCAGTCAGTAACAAGCAAGATGGATCTGAACTGGTCCAGATGAAGGAAGAGAGGATGGGACTTTGTGACTGATGAGAAAATGTTTCAAAGCAACAGGAACTTGTCAGAATTCAACCACAAAGTTGAACAACTCAGGCTGCTGCAGTCACTTCCAAAGAAACGGTTTCCTGTTGCGCTGCATGCTCCAGTCGCCATTAAATATCGCAAAAATAAAAGCGTCAGGACTGAACCGGGGGGGAGGGGGGGAGAGCAATTCTAGCCCCAGAAGCAACAGCCCTCAGTCACATCAAGAACAGCGCTTAGTTAGAAACTCAAACAAGATCCTCAGCAAAAGCAGATTTGTGGTTTTTTTTTTAAAAAAAAACAAAACAAACATGATTGAGGAAAAACACTTGAATCAGACAGCCGGTGCTATCGCAGAGTTTGGAGATGTCCAAAGGGAGATTTTAGGATTCATCGAGGGGGTAACGGGGTCCAGAGCTGGGCACTGGTGTTGGCACTGTGCAGGCTGGCTGGTTACAGATCGGGCATCTGAGAGAGGAGGAGGAGGAAGAGGAGGAGGAAGGTAGGGAAAGGTTTAAGGACTCAGTTCTTTCGGAAGCATCGGGGCGCTCTGTCTTCTATTGGTCCTTCAGTTCTCTCGTCACTTGCTTGGTGATTCGACCACACAGCAGCCCCACCAGGAACAGGACGCACACACTCAGTGCGATCATGAACAGGATGTAGTTCTTGGAGGGTGATGTCATCACCTGCACGGCCAGGTCTGAGAAACCTTCTGCTGGTGCCACCTATAGGACAGAGGGAGGGGGCTAGCGTCAGCGTTTGCCTGGATAGAGTGAAGTATCTTTACACTAATAGAATGATTAGTGCACAAATGTTTTGAGGTAACTCACAGAAACTACATTACGCAACCTAACAACTCTTCCTCTGATGCTACCTGTGTGTTGGCATCAGGGTGGAAGCTCTAGTCCCAATTGTCACTGTAATCCAACTCTTGATGTTTACCTTTGCAGCATAGCTCCACATGTCGATGCGGTCTTGAAGCCTCTTCTTACACTCAGGCTGAAGGCGAACTCTCTTGTCCTGTAACGCCTCCATCAGACACGACATCTCTGCATGGAGAGGGACAGAAAAATCTAGTTTTGGTGACCAAACACTAAAAAGAATCTCAGTGAAAGACATTCAAACCCCTCAGCCTCCTAGTAGAAGCACCTATGGTACCAATTTGAAAATCCTAGGTGACCTCCGTCTTAAGTTAACGCATTCACAAGATTTTCAAAAAACCTTGACCTCTGAGGTCAATCTTAAAGTTGAGGTTACTGAGATATAAACTTGTTCCCTTAAGGTATCAATTTGAAAAACCTATGTTGCCTGATTCTTGAGTTTTTGTTGGCATGGCGACAATGATACCCCATGAGCCTTTCAGGCTGAGGAAAAGATGGACAAGCAAACTTTATTAGTAAACAGTCATTGATTGGGAAGCGGACTCTGATTAGAATACTTTCTTGGCTCCATCTAACCAGCCTGACAGTTTTGCACAAGAAGAAAGATTGTGTGAAAGCACCCACGTCGTCCTCTGCCCGGCGTGATGGCGGCACAGTGGTGTTTCAGGTCCAGAGCACAGGCTGTGTGGAGGACCGGGTCCACAAAGATGTCTGCCTTACTCTCCTTTAGCATGTTCAGGACTTCCTGCAAACACAAACAAATAAGGGATATGTGAGTTTTTACATTAAGATTCAGTGAGCCTTTTTTTGTTGCGGTGAAACCCAAACAAACACACCAACAGAAATATGCTAATAATCAAGTTCATCTTATGTTGTACTGTGGACATGTACCTTTTTACAGGCTTCCTGTCTGATTTTAAGCAGGTTGACTTTCAGACACTCCTCCACCTGACCAGTCTGCTCCTGGGCAGCCGCCTCCTCTGCGCACAATCTGGAGATCTGCAGAGGGAGAAAAAAAAGGAGGAGAGAATTGTTCATTTGTTTGTCTTTGTGTGTGTGTGTGTGTGTGTGTGTGTAAGCACGTACTTCTTCTGAGCAGTGCATCTGCAGCTGTCGGTCCAGTCTGTAGTCGAGCGCAGACTCCTGGAGAATCACTCTGATCTGGTCTTCGCAGTCTGAAGACAATCTCTAAAACAAACCCCGGTCAGAAAACACACAATTTAACAACAATCAATCACCTTGTTATAGATTTTCGTCTTTCACAACACTGTTGAAAGGCATACACTACAACTTACAGCAAAAACAATGTCTGCCTGTATCTTTGAAACAAACACGACCTTAGTAGAGTTGTGCTCTAACCTGGTCAGCATATTTGAGTTTGAGGCAGGCGATGACCTGACCCTCCAGTTCACCGTCCTCGCTCGCTTTGTTCAGGATGGACTGGCAGAACTTTGGGATGTCGGCTCGACATGCCTTCCTCAGCACTGGGTTCAGACGGTAGTCTGAAGGGGGAGGAAGAGAAGGATGAGGACAGAGGACGCTACGGTCTTTTTTATGGGACTCTGTGTGGTTCTGTGTGAATACCTGTGTTCTGTGTGATCTGCCTCTTGGTGATCATCTGTTTACACTTGGGATCCATCAGCTCACTGTTCTTATTCTGCTTTAGACACTGGAGCACATTCCTGGCATCCGCTTCTGTACAGAAGCGCTGCAGGAGAGAGTAATGGTGTTTGTACAGATAATGAGATCTAGGAACACGCTGACAATTACTCCAAAAAGACCATAAAGCCATAGTTTAGTCACACTGTGTTAAACAGTTAATGTGAGGCTGTAAAACTGTACATATGAAAGTAAATATGCAGAAAAAGTAACTGAAAGGTAAACGTGTGCAAAATCACAGGAAGTCCAGAACGTGGGTCATCTGTGAAGAGGAATTAAGTCCATTTACTCATTTCAGGTTGTAAAACATATAGCTGCTTTTTGGTTTACAATTTATATAAAGAATATGTGCCAAGATTATAAAATGTAAACCACTGCTAAAATTAAATCAGTAGAAGTTTCCTATCAAACTATTTCAGCAGGTTTTGCAGCACAAAGGTATAGATGAGAAAAAACTTTAATAAAAGAGTGAGGTTTCACAACTCTCAGTCAAAAACACAGCACCACAATGACAGAATTCAGTCCCAGTGCTTTTCCCCACGATCTCCTCTCCCTTTTTCCTGCCTCCTTCACCTTGATCATCTGTTTGCAGACTCTCATGAGCTGGTAGTCGAGCTCAGGGTCGCTCATCTCCACCTCCTGCAGTCTGAAGATCCGCTGGTGGCAGCGCTGGCTGAGCTGCTTCTTCTGCTCCTTCAGACACTCAATCATCTGAGTAGGAGCAGAGGGCCAGGACGAGTGAAGACGAGAACGATAAAGAGTGGAGGCAAACAGCAGAAAAGAACAATACAATGCTTCTATTCTTACACAACACTGCATTCCCTACCTGAGCGTTACCAAATGCTACGTTGGGACACAGACGACTGATGTCTGACTTGCAGGGCTCGTACAACTCTGGTTCCAACCGAATATCCTCGGACTGAATGAGAGGGAAAAAAAGGAAACTTTAGTGTTTTTCTTAGAAAATTTTTTACAAAACCGATTTTTGACAAAAGTAAGCCAAAGTAGAACCTGGTTTTACAGATTAAATGTCCCGTGGTGCTTTTCTGTATCACAGTTCACACAGTAGTGTGTTATTGTCTAGTTTTATAAATCCTAAAAAAGCTTATGCTTGAGGAAACACTAACTTTAATACTGGTCTATAAACTGTAGGACTTAAACATTACTTGGTGGTTCTATAGTGTCGTACTTTACACATTCCCTTAATGAGGAAAAGATCCCTAGTCCGATTCAAGAAGGAGACATGTCCCTTTTGGGTTGTGTCATAAAGGACATCTAGTGTTTAAACCATCTGCCAAATCAATAGGAGCAGATCTACCCACTGAACAGCCGGAAGTAGCTGTTTCTTATCGTGAGATACTGATAAGAAAAGTTCTTTCTTATAGTGACATTCCCGATCAGTGTTGACCAGGAAAGATCAAATTTGCAAGATTTCTTTCATATTACAGTAAAACTCCAGTCACCAGTGCTGCACTATGAACATAGTAAAAAAATGGATTTATCCTCCTTGTGAAAAGTGAAGTTAATGCAGATGGGCCTCGGGTAACTCCCATGGCTACAAAAAGACTTCCAGTTGTAAAGAAGGATTTCTCTATGACCTCAGTAAACACTACCCAGCTTATAGGTTTATAAGCTCAGCTCCTGGTTTCTAGCCATATTGAATAAAACATTAAGTTAGTGAATTGTGGAGGCTGTAAAACTGTAAAAAGAGTCCGATACGAGTCAGTGAAGTTCACATCTATTTATCTGGAAGGTTGCATGTCTAACCTGTTGCTAATAAGTAACTGCGGCAATCCCGGCAATAAATGTGCACGTTTATGCATGTTTTTGTATGTTAGAGCCCTACTTCAGGTCAGGAAATTCGGCTTGCGGTAAGGAAGAGGAGGCTTGCGGTCATGTTACCTCTATGCCACACTAGCACCTACAAGTTCTCTTCTCCTCTGCCTTTGGTGTAAAACGTATGCGGCTGGTCTCTAGACACATACATAAAACATCTATTCAAGATGATGGAGCGCCCACCTGCCACTGCATTACGTTTTAGTTCATAAGAATGCATCTGTTTGTTGGAACATGTCAATGCAATAACTATATTTGTTAGCGCAACACTATTTTTTTCTATTAAGCTACTTGTGTGTTTCATATATGTTTCAACGTTAGCTAATAGGTGTCACCACTGTTTTGACAATAAGGAAGCTTTTGACTTTTTCCCACACTGCAGGTTTATTGACCCATCCATCAAAAATATGTGAAACTGTCTGTACATTTTTACACTTTCATGTTGGCAACAGTGTGAGGAGCAAGTTTACAGTCATTAGCTAATTAACCAAATTTAAAGATAATCTCGGCTGAAGACACTTCTATGTTGGCTTCACTTTTTATACCTGGATGCTATGTCCATTTTTATATACAGTCTAAAATTAAGTTTAAAGTGCTGAGATCAAATGACATAAGCAAAACATTGTGTTGTCATGGATACGTTAAAGGTTAGGTAACACTGTGGCTGTCAGACTGTCTGAAAGAAGTCTGAGTGTGTGCGTGTGTGCGTATGTGTGTGGTACCATCTCCAGCTCCTCTACCCGCAGCTGTTTACGACATTTCAGAGACACCCTCTGCTCCCTGGCCTCCTGCAGCGTGTCATTCCTCACTGTGGTGCTGAGGCAGATGACAACATCCACTCTGCAGGGTCACACAGAGAGTCACTTATGTCCAATTAAATCAGTTAAAATGTTAAACTCAAGCTCAACCTCAAGGAGATTTTGCACTATTCTCATTGGTTAGCAGTCATAGAGTCTCACTTTTTCTTGATGTTTGGACACAAGCGCAGAACATCCTCCTTGCAGGCCATTTTGAACTTATAGGAAAACCGGAAATCCTTCATTTGAATCTGAGAGAGAAGCACAGGGATACTATGGTGATAGTATTATCCTTTTTTCGTTTTTACTATTATTTGCATTTATTTCATTCTTGTTGTCACTATTGTGTAACTCAAAAACAATATTCAAATATTAAAGCTTCTCTGAGTCTATCAGCTCTTTGAAGATAAAATTCAAAATCAAAGACAAGAACAACAAGAAAAAGAAACCTGTATCACAGAGTGCAGAGAGAAACAGAGACGGAAAACAGAATTTCATGATCACTCACCAGCTGGAAGTGTGTAACCCCAACTGCACATTTGTCATTCATCTCCTTCTGGTGTTTATTCTGAACCAAACACTCCATCAGATCACCTGTGTCGATCTGGTTATCAGCTACATCCTGCACACACAAATAACAATGCAAACATCCAAAATGTTTCTATTTACGAGACATTCAGGGACAACAACGCACAACACCACCACAGTGTCGTTGTTCAGTGGAATAAATGAAAATACTCTGGCTATACTCCGGAAAATAAATACACTGCTCAAAAAATGTTCCTTCTTACACAAAAGAACAGATACTGATCCTGTTGATGGGTTAAGGACCTCCTACAGTCTTGTCCAGCTCTCTAAAGTAATTGTCTCTCTTCTGGATTAACAACCCTCTGAGCTATTAAACTAACCAGATCAATATTCTAGAGTTTTCACTGACTTGATGCTATAGTCTAAATAAAAAGTGTTCCTTTGATTATTTTAACGTGTATATTCTTGAGGAGCCACACTGAATAACATTTATTTTAGTGCAAGCAACAGAAAAGAATGCATTACCCAGATAGCAAGGAAACATTGAAACAACGTGGAGTCAATATCAGGCGACGTCATTGAACCAACGTTGAAGTGTGACGTTGACCTAACGTCACTCTTGCACCCTTTTTTAATGTTGAAACAACGTCAGGTTTTGATGTTGAATCAATGTTGAAACCTGACATTGAAACAATGTCAGATTCTGATATTGAAACACTGTTGAGCTATGGTGTTGATTTTCCACCTCTTTCGCACAGTTGCTTTTTATTAAAACAACAGTTAAATCATGACTGGAAATCTACCTTTCTTTATAAGTATTTTAACCAATACTAAACTACTGCATGTTTCCATCAATACTTAAACCACCTAAACACATAATTGTACTTATTCCTCAAATTGGACACCCTTTATAAAAAACAACAACAACAAATGTCTCACAATGTATCATGTCAATATTAATATCCTAAAATAAGAAAGCATTGCATGTGATGTAACAGAGAAAAAAAATAAACAAAAAAAGGTCAATAGGCATGTTTCGTTTGCTAAATACTTTATTAAAAGACAGTTTCCTATTTACATTTATATGTTTCACAGAAGTTTGTAATTTTTTACTCTGGGATGGGGATGCATGATGTGCGTCCTGCACCACCCATACCCATACGATCTGGGGCGTATCGGAGCCATTTCTGCACTGCTTGTGCAAAGACAAACTCGGACATAGAGTTTGCCCCTAACTGCTGCGTCAGGCCATCTAGAAAAAAAATACACACACACAAACAAAAAAAGTGAATTAGAGCACATGAATAAGCTCTTGTTAACTGTCTTCAGCGGGGAGAAAGTATGTAAACTCCTAGGCTGATAAACATGAAAGTCACCAGGCGTAAATCTCCAGACTGCCGCATTTGATTCCCAAAGAGCTATGAGCGGAAAAAGTGATAAGTCTTAGCATGGTGTGCCGTGTAGCCTTTAAAACAAAATAAACATGGGGTCCTCGGGCTGTACAACTACAACCCGAGGACTAAACAAGCCAAAGACCAAAGACTCCATCTCCAGATTAACCGGACATGAAAGTCTTGTTATTAAGAAAGACAAAGTAATATAGCAAAAAAAACTGTAAAACTTACCACCATATATGCATTTGCAGAGCACTGTATCTTTAAATGCCATTTTTTGCTTTGTCTGGTCCTTGGTTTTTTTCCCTGCCCAGTTGAGTACCGAGGCCAGCTCATTTGTAATGGCATAAGCCATTACACGGCGGACTCGCACCTCCAGTGTGGTCCCTCCAATCAAGGCAAAGCGTCTCACCTATAGACACATTTTAAGAGATGGAATTAGCGTGTCTCATGTCTTAAATGTGTATGCAAGTGCTTGTGTGTTTAATCAACAGGCCGTTGTTATGTATTTAAATCACATCTGACAGCTATTACACTTTATAGTTACAAAGTGTACATAACCTTTATATACTTACCATTGCCTTATTTGCCTCTTATGATTGAAGAGCTGCCTCTGCATTGTTTAGCTCCTCAATGTTGTGCAAGGACAAATCCAGAGGCAGAACCCCAGCATCTACCGATTCATTGCAGCAGGGATGGCGGATGGCTCTGACCTCCTCACGGAGTTCGTTAACAGCTGTCGTCAGGTCTGACAGCATAGCTAATATCTTTTGTGAGGTCGCATCTGTTTAAAAAAAACAATTCCAGAAAGATTAATGGCTTAAGCAGTGAGAGGCGAAAAACTAATAAATAAATAATAAAACGCAGTTTACGTGTGGACAAAAGGTGCAAACGCAAGGTAGGTGAGCGTGCAACGTAAAGTTAGGTGAGCGTGCAACGTAAAGTTAGGTGAGCGTGCAACGTAAAGTTTGAATTGAGTGCGAATCGAAGCGGGTGCTCTCCAATCATTAAAAGTAACAAAGTCATTGAACACATTTATACAGTTACCTTTACGTTTATCAATCATATATCACAGATTTACAATTTTTTGTAGTACTATGCTAAAAAGCAACTACAGAGCGAAAGTCTGGGTCAAGCGCCGAGGCGACGGCAAGAACAAAGGAACCCTCGAAGCGAAGCTAGCTAGCTAGCTTTGTAAGGGAATATAACGGAAAAGTATGAAACGAAAATGTTTTCTTTGTTGACTTTGTTCGCAGTGCAATTTATTTGTTGCCGGATTGTAAGATGAAAGTAGACACAATTTCGGGCTCCCACATTTTGTCCGAAACTTTACATTAACAAGTTTGTTTGTTTTTTACTGTTATTCAAATGCAACCGTGGAAATAACGAACAGAACAAAAGTCATTCATTCTTACCTTATATTAATCGTGGTGCAGGCCAGTGCAATGCATGAACTGATGCCTTCTCCGGTCAATTCCGCTGAGAGTAAATCTAATGTCCCGCTCTACTGTACAAGACAATGGTTACCTGAAGGGATGTACCACTGTGAGAGGGGGGGCTATGGAATAGTCCAAGTGGTAGCAGCTTTAATTTCCCGCGAAACCATAAATCAATGGTTTTTCAACGTGATTGTTGTCACCTTGTCAACTATAAATAGATCAACAATCAACGATGACAGAACAACAGTGAATCAATGTTATTTCAATGTCAGTGTCAGGTTTCATCAGTATTTCAATGTTGTTTCAACATTGGTTTTGTGTTGACATTTCAAGCATGACGATTCTGATGGTTCAGATGGAAAATCAACATCTGTTCAATGTCTCCTTGCTATCTGGGTAGTGTTGACCAACCCATGTGAGACCAAAAGCACTGTGAGCAACTGAAACATATCTTTACGTACCCTGCAGATCTTTAGCATTTGAGGTTTGAAGACAAAATGTTTTAAAGTCTCTTTGACACAATGCCCACTCTACATAACTTCACAAACGGGCATGCAACAGGTTACCGCCACCACTTTTCCCTCACGTGTCCTAAGGTAAAGTCAAATATGCTCACGTGGCAGTGTCCCTGAATGACGGGCTCACAGGCTCTGATGAGGAGAGCGTCGATCTGGATGTCCTGAACAACGAAACAGACAGCAACGGGTCATAAATGTGAAGGTGAGACAAGAATCGCTTGTGTCAACACTGTTTCTCTAACAGCTCCTGCCTGCTTTCGGTTTAACTTTGCTAACCTCTGACTCCAGCTCTGTCAGGTTGCCCACGACGTCCTTGCAGCCGGAAACTAAGTCCTCCAAATGATCCTGCAGACACTCCAGCTCCTGGACAGGGGCACACATTCAGCAGCAAGAACAAAGGTAAGCATTTCAACCATTACTGTGCGGCAGCCCCTAATGTGTGAACCTCTGCATCTATAGGCCGGTTTACATGTGAACTAGACTAGTCCCAGTATTTTCCAGCCACAGGATTTATGACACTGTGTGCACATCAAAGGCCACAGGCTGGCAGAATGGCGTCAGAGAACTCTAACAGATATAAGCAGCAGTAACGGCCGCTGTGTGCTCACCTGTCCAGCATCTGTCTTCTCGCTGCACCACTTGCCGAGGTCGGTCATGCAGCGTTTCTGCAGCTCTGGGTCCAGCTTCACATCCAGCGCCCTCTGGTGGAGAATCCTCTGAACTTCCACCTTACAGTCCCGAGATAACTGCAAACAAACACATACATCACTGGTCACAAGGTTGTAACACACACCCATTCACAGTTTTCTTCCGTGAGGATCCATGATGGCGTGTGGATCTGTATTAAGTAGTTCAGTAAGTGCCAGGTTCTGATATATAATGAACATTATTGTCACAATCATTTGCCTTTTTTCCCCAACAGAGCTGCACAGACCCTGCTGGCAGAGAACACCCTTTACAGGGTTTTATGTTTGTCGTTGTAGCTGGTTTGTTATTTGTTTGCTTACATTCTCAGTCTGCTCAGTTAGTCTCTCTCTGGTTGGGGCCTTACCTGGACTTCCAGTTTTTATCATTATCATGTTATTTTGGATGGAGGAAATGGATAGCGAGTTAATTAAATTGAATTAAATGTAGATTAAATGGGTTTCAAAGGGGTATAAATTGTAAGCTATATGTAGCTCACTAGATTAAAAGGGGGTATTATGCATGATTCATAGTAAAACATAAAAACATGGTTATCTTACACTGGGTGTTGATGTAGCCTCTCAGTTCATCGTCTACCTGATGCCTCTCACAAACAGAAGATTTAAACAGCGGTTGGTTGCTCTGAGATCATACAGAGCTGGCAGTGTGCAAAAGTCCTGAGCCACCCCTCATTTCTTTGTATTTTGCATCCAAAGTGAGTTTCTTCTACTTTTTTAAAAAATGGTCTGGAGCAACAGTTCTCCAGCCTTTCAGAAGATCTTCGTTTGACTTCTGCTGCTTTTCCCCTCCTTTTTCATCCAGTTTTTGTACAGTCTGTTTTCAGAGGACTGTTTTTACTCCTAACTCCAGGGATGATGCAGTGTTCTGTCTATACAAAACAGACAACTTAGCAAGGGGCCAATTTGAAATTGTCTCGGAATGGTGTGAAACGTGTCCCTCAAAAAGCTGAGGAAACTAGTGGCAGACCTAAAAAACTATCTACAACAGACAAACAATATAAGTAAGTCATGTCCTTAAACAAGGGGAAAAAAACAGCAAAGCACCTGAGAGAACTGTCCACAAAGACTAGACTGACTGACTGAAGACGGTGGCCATGAATTTCCATTTATGTTTATAATACTTTACTGGACCAGTTTCCCATTAACTGTGTGAAGAAATAAGGGCTGCTCGAGGCTTTTGCATAGTGCTCTATAGTACCAGTCTGAACCCTGAGCTTGGGATTGTTTGTACTGATCTAAATTTTTGGGGAACTTTGGAACTATACAACACAAAATAAGGAAAACCATATGACCTGCACTAAAGTACTGTGTTGCAGCGCTACCTGGTGACCAAGAGATTAAAGCCCAGACTTGCTATACCAGCTAGGAAGCCAAAAAAAAATCCTCTCTGTCATCTTGTAAATCCTTATTTTCAATAATCTGTCATTTTCAGGAAATTTGATGAAAAAGCTAAAAAAACCCAAAACTGTTACATCCCGTGAGGCTGTGGGAGTGTGTGGGTGTGGTGTTGTCCTCTCCCTCTCCTCCTCCTTTTTTCTTGACCCTCCCCCTTGTCTCTCTCTGCCCCTGCCGTCTCCCTCAGGAAGCAGCTGCTGCTCGTCTGCCCTCGTTTATCACCAATTACCTTCCAGAGGTGATATAAGCTGGAAGAGAGCAGCGCGCTGGGTGAGAGAGGCTTCTGGTGGATTTCCTCCGTGTGGTTCTGCACTAGGTGTTGGACAGGGCCCGTTGTGTGTGTTTGACCAGCCCACTGTGCGTGGCTTCTTGTGAGTAGCTCTCAACTGAGCAGTTGAAAAATCTATAAAAACCTGAATTCTCCTGGTTACTCATGTACTGATTTACAATAACACAGCCTGCATTGATTGAGGTCACCATCCCCATTCACCGCAGACACTGAATGTACCACGACGCATTATTTAAATCTCGAGTGGTTTTTTTTATCTCTGTGGAACGTTTCATGCTGCCTACAGTAAAACTCTATCACGAAGCAGAACTTATCTCCATTTGTAGAAAAAACACATCATGCATGGCAGCATTTTCAAGACAGTGCTTTCAACCATGAGCCAATCTGGATGCACTGCTTTTAAAACACGAGGGAAGTTAAATCATCACAACATCGACTCAATATGAAGCATGATTTGAAGCATTTTCTTTCACGCCAAGTTACTTTTCAACTGCTGTTTTTTCATTATTTTTTTAAACTGATTAATTTTCATGACAAATATTGATCTTTAGTGTTTATCTGTTTAGTGGCACCACTTGTTTTCCTGCAGCTGCTCAACAGTTTCAAGTTTTAATCCAAGCGTGTTTAGCTTGCCGAATGACTGTGCATTTACACACATAGTAAAGGCTTTTTTTGTGTGGATGTGTGAAACAGCTAAAATGTCCCACCTTTCTGAAATGGCGCTCACACTGAAGGTTTGTGACACATGCATACACCATGATTACTGAGACCATATAATTATATTAAATCAAGTTTGACATTAGACTGACTCTGATCATGCCCCGAGTTGTTGTAGCGCCACCATGGGGTTAAGTTTGATTCAGCCTTGCTCCAACCATCACCATTACAATCATCATCGAGTTAACTCCTCACCAGGATCAGCACGAGCTGATTTAGGTAAAATCAGAGTTCTTACCTGCTTTTCCGATTTCACCTGTTAAATTTAAAAAACAGAGTTATGCCTGCTGCTATGACCAAATATAACCCTAAACCAACCAAAATATTATACCTAAACAGCTTAGTGTGATCTAAAGTGTTTGCTTCTGCTGTCAACGTACCCGTCTTCCCTGCTCCTCTGTGCGGTAGGCATGGCGATAGAGGCAGGAAAAGACAGCACCCGGTGGCATCACCTCGTTGGTCTCGTTCCAGCCGTGTGTGTGGCAGAGGCGGGCGGCGTCAGCCTGACATTTCTTATAAAGGATGGGGTCCAGTCTGGAAGACAAAGACTTAATAGACACTAAAACACACCCACAAAACAGACCTCCTTCCAGTCCTGTTTCCTGCTGATTCAAGTCATTCTATTGTACAGTTTCAACTGTTTTTTTGTTTTTTTTTTTCATGTTACCCATCACTACTCTCAAAATCATCAGCCTACCAAATTTTCTGATACACTACATGGTAAAAGTTACTGGGCCACCTGCGCATTATACCTACAGGAGCTGCTCGGGCATAAAATCCCACACCACAAAGCTCCCAGCACTCCGTTTTTGCGCTGATGTTAATGCCAGAGGAGGTTTGCAATCCTACAGTTTTTTCAGTTGGCGGTTTTTACCCACTGTGCACCTTAGCACTCTTTACCTTACAATATAAAGCAACTTGAGGTGAAGACGGCTGTAATTTGGTGCTATATAAATTAAACTGAATTGAATTGAACTGGAACTGAATTGATAGGAAACAAATGCCACAAGTTGACTTGCTGCCATAGTGCACTTCACCAGAGAACCATGTTTGAAGTCAGTGAGCTGTAGAACGACGCACTCTGCCACAAATGTATGTAAAGGCAGACTACATGGCTAGGTCCTTGATTTTATGGACCTGTGGCAATGGGACTAAAATCACATGAATTCAAAGGTTAAGAGGTGTGGCCCAATACTTTTGTCCATAAGGTGTATATAAATGGACAAAGTTTTATCCTTTCTGCTATAACAGTGCTACACAAACTGTATCATCAACCCTGTTGCATTTTGCGATGTGAAAACTCTTGAACTTCTGAAAATTCCTCTTGGGATTGTATAGGAATTTCTTTTACCTAGGTATTTAATCGCATTATGTTATTGTATTAACATGTCTGACACTCATACTTGAGACAAATGGTAGGGGGTGTAGCAAAGATGTTGGGGAAACAGGAACTCCAGAGGACCAGTCTTTTGTCTCTTGAGGACTCTGGGAAGTAGCAAGGGAGTGTGAACCTTAAGGTGTGAAACAGCTGTGTACTGCCTTTGTTCCTGGAGAAGGTATTTAACTGAGAGCTATGCTAGGCTCAGGAGAACTCTGCTGACCGTCTGTCCCGCGGCCATGGAGGGCTCCACAAGCTTGTTTGTCTGTTCTTTGTGTGCATGAATTTAAGAATGTTAGCTACCGCTCACCGCTCATCTGCAGGCTTTATTTAAGTGGAAAACTTCCACAACAAAATGGCGCTGTGAGCAGGGTGGTCCGTGTGGTCGCTGAACAACGGTTCCGTGGACGGGCTGATCACCCCTGAGGGAAAAGGTACCTTTGTCCTACCAGCTGTGTGGGAAACGTTGATGTGTGTGTAAAAACAGTGAAAAATGGGTTACAAAATGTTGAAAATGGGGAACAAAAACAAGGAGAAAAAAAAAAAAAAGAGAGAGGAGTGTAGAAATGTGTGTAACAGTTGTTTCCAACTAGAGGGAGAAGGTGGTACTGCAGGCCACCAGCTCCCCTAGGGTGGACACACACGAAATTTTTTTTTTAGCAGAATTGTTGATAAAAATAAGCAAAATAGGAAGAGGGTTTGGTGTTTTTCAACGTAAAACAACTACAATCTCTCTGGGTTTTTAAGAAAGGGGAGTTCAGAACCAGAGAGGGGAGATGTGTTGTTTTAAGCAATGAGAAGAATGATCAAAATGTCTCAGTGTGTCACTTGCAGGTGAAGAGCAGACCCGGATCAATTTTCCACGTGCAGCAGTCGGAAGAAATTATAGGTTAACACCATTAGAAACACTCAAGCCAAGTTTGGCTGAATTGTTTTACAGCTTAACTTCCATGTGTTTGTCACCCTGAGAACACAAGCTCCAAGAATCTCGCCCTGAAGACAAGAAATGCAGTTTCTTGTTTCTGATGTGTGAGGGAGGTCTTATCATGACACACATCTGGGTACATGGGGAAAACAAAACTCATTATCTAATAGAATATTGCTGTTGTGTGAGGTGTGTGACTGGTGGATGAAAGTTTTGGAGATTTACTGATGCATTTTCTTTTGGTACCACTTTAAACCTGCCAATTAGTTGTTTTGATCTATCATTCTAACAGAGTATGCTTAGACAACTTCTAAAACTAGGCCTTCATATTTTTTGATTTTTAACAGTGCACTGAGATTTTGTTTGGCAATTTTCTCTTTTTCAAGCAGGCCTGCACGATTGGATCTGAAAGCGCTATACTACATTTTTGCTTGAAAATTATCGCAAACTGAGCTTCTCCACTTTACAATGGGCTCTGGAGAAAGTCACTTATTTGGGACGCAATCAGATAATGAGTCCCTGCCTAAAAGGATTTCGCGAGGTAATCCATTCTAAAATTCTTTTTTGTTCTTTTTGAAATGTCGTCATATTGCTGGCAGTAGAAACTTAATGCGACACAAGAGGTTCTGCTATCAGCAATAAACACGGGGATTGACTGGACTGACAAAAACTTGACTGACTTGACACCAATATGCAAGATTGCACCTCCACCCAGAGAGACAAAAGGGTGGATGTATATATGTATGTTTCTTTTTACAGGAGCAGAAAGGTGACAGCAACGGGTTGCATGGGCTTTTGAGCCGTGCTGACTTAACCTTTTAATTGCCACTTTCTGTGTCTTTGTGAATTTACCAGCGGTGTGTTATTCATGACCTTGTATTGTTTACAGTGCAGAGGTCACTGTGGGAAAGTGTGCATACAGACGCGCTGCGCTAACATCTATATCACTTTTTCCACAGCAGAGGGCTAATCATATGATCTAATCACATGATTTACAGCAGGACACACCACTGGCTAATGTTTTTTCTTACAACAGGGCCTGAAGTGAAGCTACTTCAGGGGAGAAGCCCTGAGAATTTTTAAGAGACAGTGCACAACTTTATTGTGTATGTCTAATTGCGATAAGCTAACATAGGGCAAAAGAGGGTTTTTTCCGGGGAAGTTTTCATTTTTAAATTGCAGGAACCGTGACATGAGGGATATGGAAGGATTGACTGAGGCGCAGATGCAAACTATGACTAGGAGAGAACGCTTCAAGAGGACCACTGAGAAGCAGGGACCATCTGCAGGACAGCAGACAAACGACAGTTGGCTTCCAAAGGATTGTCATGAGGAGATTTTGAACAGCAAAATCTTAAAAATAAAATGAAAGAGTTTCGTCGTTGACGCTGAGGAAGACAACTAAGGTGTACGACGTGCTCTGCCTTAAATCTACAGCTGCGTTGGAACAGAAATCGATGGATGGAGAGAGCGTGCCAAGCTCCAAAAGTGACAGCGCAAGGAAGATCAGCGTTGGAATTATGACTCTGTAAATGGCACAGACCCCAGGAGCCATGACTGTGACAGAGAATGGACCACCTAATGCTGTTTCACTTTGCCATGCAAAGTACTTTGACACTCTGGAGAAGACCTTTCCTCTGTATCATTGTTGTTTCCATTTGCATGTGAGAGCTTAGATTGTGGGGAAGATTAAAGATGAACAAAGGGTGGTGGGAGAACAGTGAAGTGAGGACACACAGTGTGAAACTCCTTTAAGTGTACAATAATGTTGATGTGATATACAGAATATCAGGAAAGAAATTCTGGTTTTAATGTGATTCTTGATTTTAGAATCAAAGGGTGGGATTGTATAGGAATTTCTTTTACCTAGGTATTTAATCGCATTATGTTATTGTATTAACATGTCTGACACTCATACTTGAGACAAATGGTAGGGGGTGTAGCAAAGATGTTGGGGAAACAGGAACTCCAGAGGACCAGTCTTTTGTCTCTTGAGGACTCTGGGAAGTAGCAAGGGAGTGTGAACCTTAAGGTGTGAAACAGCTGTGTACTGCCTTTGTTCCTGGAGAAGGTATTTAACTGAGAGCTATGCTAGGCTCAGGAGAACTCTGCTGACCGTCTGTCCCGCGGCCATGGAGGGCTCCACAAGCTTGTTTGTCTGTTCTTTGTGTGCATGAATTTAAGAATGTTAGCTACCGCTCACCGCTCATCTGCAGGCTTTATTTAAGTGGAAAACTTCCACAACAGTATTCATGCCAAATGTCCAAGATAAGACAGGATACATCTATAGGCCAGTTTACATGTGAACTAGACTAGTCCCAGTATTTTCCAGCCACAGGATTTATGACACTGTGTGCACATCAAAGGCCACAGGCTGGCAGAATGGCGTCAGAGAACTCTAACAGATATAAGCAGCAGTAACGGCCGCTGTGTGCTCACCTGTCCAGCATCTGTCTTCTCGCTGCACCACTTGCCGAGGTCGGTCATGCAGCGTTTCTGCAGCTCTGGGTCCAGCTTCACATCCAGCGCCCTCTGGTGGAGAATCCTCTGAACTTCCACCTTACAGTCCCGAGATAACTGCAAACAAACACATACATCACTGGTCACAAGGTTGTAACACACACCCATTCACAGTTTTCTTCCGTGAGGATCCATGATGGCGTGTGGATCTGTATTAAGTAGTTCAGTAAGTGCCAGGTTCTGATATATAATGAACATTATTGTCACAATCATTTGCCTTTTTTCCCCAACAGAGCTGCACAGACCCTGCTGGCAGAGAACACCCTTTACAGGGTTTTATGTTTGTCGTTGTAGCTGGTTTGTTATTTGTTTGCTTACATTCTCAGTCTGCTCAGTTAGTCTCTCTCTGGTTGGGGCCTTACCTGGACTTCCAGTTTTTATCATTATCATGTTATTTTGGATGGAGGAAATGGATAGCGAGTTAATTAAATTGAATTAAATGTAGATTAAATGGGTTTCAAAGGGGTATAAATTGTAAGCTATATGTAGCTCACTAGATTAAAAGGGGGTATTATGCATGATTCATAGTAAAACATAAAAACATGGTTATCTTACACTGGGTGTTGATGTAGCCTCTCAGTTCATCGTCTACCTGATGCCTCTCACAAACAGAAGATTTAAACAGCGGTTGGTTGCTCTGAGATCATACAGAGCTGGCAGTGTGCAAAAGTCCTGAGCCACCCCTCATTTCTTTGTATTTTGCATCCAAAGTGAGTTTCTTCTACTTTTTTAAAAAATGGTCTGGAGCAACAGTTCTCCAGCCTTTCAGAAGATCTTCGTTTGACTTCTGCTGCTTTTCCCCTCCTTTTTCATCCAGTTTTTGTACAGTCTGTTTTCAGAGGACTGTTTTTACTCCTAACTCCAGGGATGATGCAGTGTTCTGTCTATACAAAACAGACAACTTAGCAAGGGGCCAATTTGAAATTGTCTCGGAATGGTGTGAAACGTGTCCCTCAAAAAGCTGAGGAAACTAGTGGCAGACCTAAAAAACTATCTACAACAGACAAACAATATAAGTAAGTCATGTCCTTAAACAAGGGGAAAAAAACAGCAAAGCACCTGAGAGAACTGTCCACAAAGACTAGACTGACTGACTGAAGACGGTGGCCATGAATTTCCATTTATGTTTATAATACTTTACTGGACCAGTTTCCCATTAACTGTGTGAAGAAATAAGGGCTGCTCGAGGCTTTTGCATAGTGCTCTATAGTACCAGTCTGAACCCTGAGCTTGGGATTGTTTGTACTGATCTAAATTTTTGGGGAACTTTGGAACTATACAACACAAAATAAGGAAAACCATATGACCTGCACTAAAGTACTGTGTTGCAGCGCTACCTGGTGACCAAGAGATTAAAGCCCAGACTTGCTATACCAGCTAGGAAGCCAAAAAAAAATCCTCTCTGTCATCTTGTAAATCCTTATTTTCAATAATCTGTCATTTTCAGGAAATTTGATGAAAAAGCTAAAAAAACCCAAAACTGTTACATCCCGTGAGGCTGTGGGAGTGTGTGGGTGTGGTGTTGTCCTCTCCCTCTCCTCCTCCTTTTTTCTTGACCCTCCCCCTTGTCTCTCTCTGCCCCTGCCGTCTCCCTCAGGAAGCAGCTGCTGCTCGTCTGCCCTCGTTTATCACCAATTACCTTCCAGAGGTGATATAAGCTGGAAGAGAGCAGCGCGCTGGGTGAGAGAGGCTTCTGGTGGATTTCCTCCGTGTGGTTCTGCACTAGGTGTTGGACAGGGCCCGTTGTGTGTGTTTGACCAGCCCACTGTGCGTGGCTTCTTGTGAGTAGCTCTCAACTGAGCAGTTGAAAAATCTATAAAAACCTGAATTCTCCTGGTTACTCATGTACTGATTTACAATAACACAGCCTGCATTGATTGAGGTCACCATCCCCATTCACCGCAGACACTGAATGTACCACGACGCATTATTTAAATCTCGAGTGGTTTTTTTTATCTCTGTGGAACGTTTCATGCTGCCTACAGTAAAACTCTATCACGAAGCAGAACTTATCTCCATTTGTAGAAAAAACACATCATGCATGGCAGCATTTTCAAGACAGTGCTTTCAACCATGAGCCAATCTGGATGCACTGCTTTTAAAACACGAGGGAAGTTAAATCATCACAACATCGACTCAATATGAAGCATGATTTGAAGCATTTTCTTTCACGCCAAGTTACTTTTCAACTGCTGTTTTTTCATTATTTTTTTAAACTGATTAATTTTCATGACAAATATTGATCTTTAGTGTTTATCTGTTTAGTGGCACCACTTGTTTTCCTGCAGCTGCTCAACAGTTTCAAGTTTTAATCCAAGCGTGTTTAGCTTGCCGAATGACTGTGCATTTACACACATAGTAAAGGCTTTTTTTGTGTGGATGTGTGAAACAGCTAAAATGTCCCACCTTTCTGAAATGGCGCTCACACTGAAGGTTTGTGACACATGCATACACCATGATTACTGAGACCATATAATTATATTAAATCAAGTTTGACATTAGACTGACTCTGATCATGCCCCGAGTTGTTGTAGCGCCACCATGGGGTTAAGTTTGATTCAGCCTTGCTCCAACCATCACCATTACAATCATCATCGAGTTAACTCCTCACCAGGATCAGCACGAGCTGATTTAGGTAAAATCAGAGTTCTTACCTGCTTTTCCGATTTCACCTGTTAAATTTAAAAAACAGAGTTATGCCTGCTGCTATGACCAAATATAACCCTAAACCAACCAAAATATTATACCTAAACAGCTTAGTGTGATCTAAAGTGTTTGCTTCTGCTGTCAACGTACCCGTCTTCCCTGCTCCTCTGTGCGGTAGGCATGGCGATAGAGGCAGGAAAAGACAGCACCCGGTGGCATCACCTCGTTGGTCTCGTTCCAGCCGTGTGTGTGGCAGAGGCGGGCGGCGTCAGCCTGACATTTCTTATAAAGGATGGGGTCCAGTCTGGAAGACAAAGACTTAATAGACACTAAAACACACCCACAAAACAGACCTCCTTCCAGTCCTGTTTCCTGCTGATTCAAGTCATTCTATTGTACAGTTTCAACTGTTTTTTTGTTTTTTTTTTTCATGTTACCCATCACTACTCTCAAAATCATCAGCCTACCAAATTTTCTGATACACTACATGGTAAAAGTTACTGGGCCACCTGCGCATTATACCTACAGGAGCTGCTCGGGCATAAAATCCCACACCACAAAGCTCCCAGCACTCCGTTTTTGCGCTGATGTTAATGCCAGAGGAGGTTTGCAATCCTACAGTTTTTTCAGTTGGCGGTTTTTACCCACTGTGCACCTTAGCACTCTTTACCTTACAATATAAAGCAACTTGAGGTGAAGACGGCTGTAATTTGGTGCTATATAAATTAAACTGAATTGAATTGAACTGGAACTGAATTGATGGGAAACAAATGCCACAAGTTGACTTGCTGCCATAGTGCACTTCACCAGAGAACCATGTTTGAAGTCAGTGAGCTGTAGAACGACGCACTCTGCCACAAATGTATGTAAAGGCAGACTACATGGCTAGGTCCTTGATTTTATGGACCTGTGGCAATGGGACTAAAATCACATGAATTCAAAGGTTAAGAGGTGTGGCCCAATACTTTTGTCCATAAGGTGTATATAAATGGACAAAGTTTTATCCTTTCTGCTATAACAGTGCTACACAAACTGTATCATCAACCCTGTTGCATTTTGCGATGTGAAAACTCTTGAACTTCTGAAAATTCCTCTTGGGATTGTATAGGAATTTCTTTTACCTAGGTATTTAATCGCATTATGTTATTGTATTAACATGTCTGACACTCATACTTGAGACAAATGGTAGGGGGTGTAGCAAAGATGTTGGGGAAACAGGAACTCCAGAGGACCAGTCTTTTGTCTCTTGAGGACTCTGGGAAGTAGCAAGGGAGTGTGAACCTTAAGGTGTGAAACAGCTGTGTACTGCCTTTGTTCCTGGAGAAGGTATTTAACTGAGAGCTATGCTAGGCTCAGGAGAACTCTGCTGACCGTCTGTCCCGCGGCCATGGAGGGCTCCACAAGCTTGTTTGTCTGTTCTTTGTGTGCATGAATTTAAGAATGTTAGCTACCGCTCACCGCTCATCTGCAGGCTTTATTTAAGTGGAAAACTTCCACAACAAAATGGCGCTGTGAGCAGGGTGGTCCGTGTGGTCGCTGAACAACGGTTCCGTGGACGGGCTGATCACCCCTGAGGGAAAAGGTACCTTTGTCCTACCAGCTGTGTGGGAAACGTTGATGTGTGTGTAAAAACAGTGAAAAATGGGTTACAAAATGTTGAAAATGGGGAACAAAAACAAGGAGAAAAAAAAAAAAAAGAGAGAGGAGTGTAGAAATGTGTGTAACAGTTGTTTCCAACTAGAGGGAGAAGGTGGTACTGCAGGCCACCAGCTCCCCTAGGGTGGACACACACGAAATTTTTTTTTTAGCAGAATTGTTGATAAAAATAAGCAAAATAGGAAGAGGGTTTGGTGTTTTTCAACGTAAAACAACTACAATCTCTCTGGGTTTTTAAGAAAGGGGAGTTCAGAACCAGAGAGGGGAGATGTGTTGTTTTAAGCAATGAGAAGAATGATCAAAATGTCTCAGTGTGTCACTTGCAGGTGAAGAGCAGACCCGGATCAATTTTCCACGTGCAGCAGTCGGAAGAAATTATAGGTTAACACCATTAGAAACACTCAAGCCAAGTTTGGCTGAATTGTTTTACAGCTTAACTTCCATGTGTTTGTCACCCTGAGAACACAAGCTCCAAGAATCTCGCCCTGAAGACAAGAAATGCAGTTTCTTGTTTCTGATGTGTGAGGGAGGTCTTATCATGACACACATCTGGGTACATGGGGAAAACAAAACTCATTATCTAATAGAATATTGCTGTTGTGTGAGGTGTGTGACTGGTGGATGAAAGTTTTGGAGATTTACTGATGCATTTTCTTTTGGTACCACTTTAAACCTGCCAATTAGTTGTTTTGATCTATCATTCTAACAGAGTATGCTTAGACAACTTCTAAAACTAGGCCTTCATATTTTTTGATTTTTAACAGTGCACTGAGATTTTGTTTGGCAATTTTCTCTTTTTCAAGCAGGCCTGCACGATTGGATCTGAAAGCGCTATACTACATTTTTGCTTGAAAATTATCGCAAACTGAGCTTCTCCACTTTACAATGGGCTCTGGAGAAAGTCACTTATTTGGGACGCAATCAGATAATGAGTCCCTGCCTAAAAGGATTTCGCGAGGTAATCCATTCTAAAATTCTTTTTTGTTCTTTTTGAAATGTCGTCATATTGCTGGCAGTAGAAACTTAATGCGACACAAGAGGTTCTGCTATCAGCAATAAACACGGGGATTGACTGGACTGACAAAAACTTGACTGACTTGACACCAATATGCAAGATTGCACCTCCACCCAGAGAGACAAAAGGGTGGATGTATATATGTATGTTTCTTTTTACAGGAGCAGAAAGGTGACAGCAACGGGTTGCATGGGCTTTTGAGCCGTGCTGACTTAACCTTTTAATTGCCACTTTCTGTGTCTTTGTGAATTTACCAGCGGTGTGTTATTCATGACCTTGTATTGTTTACAGTGCAGAGGTCACTGTGGGAAAGTGTGCATACAGACGCGCTGCGCTAACATCTATATCACTTTTTCCACAGCAGAGGGCTAATCATATGATCTAATCACATGATTTACAGCAGGACACACCACTGGCTAATGTTTTTTCTTACAACAGGGCCTGAAGTGAAGCTACTTCAGGGGAGAAGCCCTGAGAATTTTTAAGAGACAGTGCACAACTTTATTGTGTATGTCTAATTGCGATAAGCTAACATAGGGCAAAAGAGGGTTTTTTCCGGGGAAGTTTTCATTTTTAAATTGCAGGAACCGTGACATGAGGGATATGGAAGGATTGACTGAGGCGCAGATGCAAACTATGACTAGGAGAGAACGCTTCAAGAGGACCACTGAGAAGCAGGGACCATCTGCAGGACAGCAGACAAACGACAGTTGGCTTCCAAAGGATTGTCATGAGGAGATTTTGAACAGCAAAATCTTAAAAATAAAATGAAAGAGTTTCGTCGTTGACGCTGAGGAAGACAACTAAGGTGTACGACGTGCTCTGCCTTAAATCTACAGCTGCGTTGGAACAGAAATCGATGGATGGAGAGAGCGTGCCAAGCTCCAAAAGTGACAGCGCAAGGAAGATCAGCGTTGGAATTATGACTCTGTAAATGGCACAGACCCCAGGAGCCATGACTGTGACAGAGAATGGACCACCTAATGCTGTTTCACTTTGCCATGCAAAGTACTTTGACACTCTGGAGAAGACCTTTCCTCTGTATCATTGTTGTTTCCGTTTGCATGTGAGAGCTTAGATTGTGGGGAAGATTAAAGATGAACAAAGGGTGGTGGGAGAACAGTGAAGTGAGGACACACAGTGTGAAACTCCTTTAAGTGTACAATAATGTTGATGTGATATACAGAATATCAGGAAAGAAATTCTGGTTTTAATGTGATTCTTGATTTTAGAATCAAAGGGTGGGATTGTATAGGAATTTCTTTTACCTAGGTATTTAATCGCATTATGTTATTGTATTAACATGTCTGACACTCATACTTGAGACAAATGGTAGGGGGTGTAGCAAAGATGTTGGGGAAACAGGAACTCCAGAGGACCAGTCTTTTGTCTCTTGAGGACTCTGGGAAGTAGCAAGGGAGTGTGAACCTTAAGGTGTGAAACAGCTGTGTACTGCCTTTGTTCCTGGAGAAGGTATTTAACTGAGAGCTATGCTAGGCTCAGGAGAACTCTGCTGACCGTCTGTCCCGCGGCCATGGAGGGCTCCACAAGCTTGTTTGTCTGTTCTTTGTGTGCATGAATTTAAGAATGTTAGCTACCGCTCACCGCTCATCTGCAGGCTTTATTTAAGTGGAAAACTTCCACAACAGTATTCATGCCAAATGTCCAAGATAAGACAGGATACAACACACAATGCTGAGATTAAAATGAACAAACCTCTTCTGTTTTCTTCAGACCACCTGGAACTAAATCTCATGACTAAATTAATTACCTTCACAAAGTCCTAATACCCTTATACAGGATGTGGGGAATGAAATGTAGTGGCAGGGGACGTACTAATAGCATTGGCTCCCTCATGATCATTTCTACCAGGCCACGACGTCTTTTGCGTGCTGATGAAAAAAAGAGGCTAACTATCTAGCTGGACTTAATATAAACCAGGAAAACAAGCTTAAACACCAGAGAAAGTTCTACAGCTGAACAATGCCAATTTGTCGCATTCCCATCAGCATCAGCGGGCACACTCACTTCCAGTCTCTGGATATAAAATACTGAAGCTCTAACAGGCGGTGTTCACAGTCCTCCACCATCTTCTCTGTGTACAGATGCTCCATCAGGCATGACAGGATCCTGCACACCGACACACACAGACATACCAGCACATGAATTGGTGTTTACCAGGGAATCCGAAGAATGAAAAAAGGCAGATTTTGAAAGTAGGCATCCTTCTCCTGCAGGTCTCTCCTGCTGTTTTAAGCCCCCTGTTTTAACCGTTAACAATTACATGTGATGCCTATGGGATAAACATATGCTGTTTTTTTGTTTTTATCAAACCCCAATCTGCCAGGTTAAAGTCCTACGTTTGAGCTATCGCCGCACTGTATCTTACCTGCGACATGGATATTTTCAATCTTTCATGCTACAGTTTCTAAAGCCGAAAAGCAGAAGCCAGAGAAGGTGCAGTTGAGTCTAAGCTCCCTCTAGACTACTTGAATTACAATATGCTGAATGGTAATTACGTAATTTTCAACACAGTGCGGCTCCCCTTAACTTTAAGCACATACGCGATTAAATTGTGGTCATGGTAATTAAGACTATTAATTTTAGCACTTGTGTCTGTTTTGGTTCCTTTTTTAATATTCTTATGATAAAAAAAGCAGCGTGTCACTGTTGTACTCGGTCACGATAACAGCAGCAGTGAAAATATGAATGCTTATGTACTTATGTAAGTCTTAATAAAAACTAAATTTAAAAAGTATCATCTGATTATCATTTAAAATTCCGATTAAGCTTAACCTGAAAGCAGTTGCATGTGTGCACGTGTGTAACCAACTCACATTGGGTCTCCATTGCGGATGTGTTTGCAGGCAGTCTGGATAACGGACTCGCAGGCCTCGTTGAGAGCCCGGTCGATCCGATAGTCGCCTCCTGGATCAGCAGACTGGATCAGAGTCTGAAGCTGCAGTGAGGAAAAAGAATATTCAGGAAATTAATTTAATGGCAAAAAGCTGGATTTTATTTATTTGTCATTATTTTATTGACAACCTATCAACCCCCAGTGACTGCAAATCTGATCAAACAAAATTCTGCCCGACATGACATGACAACTCAGAGGACCGGTCACAGTGTCTGCTGTTTGTGAAGTATTTAGCCAATACAACATCTGAATGTTCTTCACTGACAACAACATTTTTAATAGCTAAATTTGCAGTTTTATTTCATGATGACTGATTGAATGAAGGACTGATTATTTCATGCAATGGTCCTACAGCGTTCTGGCAGACGCTGTCCATGGCATTGCTCCGGTCACCGCGACCGATTCTCATCAGACAGTGCAGTGTGCGGCCTTTGCGGTGCAGGCCGGAGCACTGGGCCTCGATCTCCGTCCGGCAGTGAAGCACGATCTCCGGACTGAGAGAGAAATCCTCCATCAGCATCCGCCGGTAGTCCAGCATCTCCCCCTGGCATTCTCCGCTGACCGGATGCCCTGCGTAGCACAAGAACCAGCTATTACTAACACGATTAACAATGAATGCACATGAAATGTAGATAACTTCACACCCTATTCATTATGTTTGCAATTATATTTATAAAAAAAGAAATACTCTTTACTTAAAGCTGTATTCATTTACTTTTTGGCTACTTTGGGATTTCAAGGTCTCATTTAACAATATATTCCAAATAAATTCTATATAGAGAGTTTAAGTCCACCACATAAGGGTTAAGTCCAATCTTTACTCTAAGTTATATTTTGGTCTTCTCCTTTGTTCACCATCTTCTAGCTTTGTCAATCTAGTGTTAGATACAGGAGATTGATATTAAGAAGACTTTTGCAACCCTGAATTAATGACCAGTTTTTCTCTAAACACCCCCACCACCACCACCACTCACCACGGTGAACAGCAGCTTCGAGGCACAGGAGCAGGTATGACAGTCGGGCTTCACGGGCACGCGGCAGGCTGGTGTCCACGCTTTCCGAGCTTCACAACCCGCCCGTCCTCAGACCCGCTGATCCGCCGGCGAAGGATGCACCTGCAGCCGCAGCCGCTGGGGCCTCACAGCCTCGAAGGGCGACCGGTTGGAAGCTGTCGGAGGAGGAGGCCTGCCGGGAGGACCTGACCCGCCTCTGTCCCAAGCACACCTGGACCAACAACCTGGCAGTGCTGGAGTGTCTGCAGGACCGCAAAGAGGTAGGCGCCCTCCCCACGGTAAACTGTTCGGGTTCAGGTGAGGTGATGGGCATCTGCTGGGTGTGTCGCCCCAGTGGGTTTAGTCACCCCGGTTGTCAGCATGGCTGTGATGCAGAGGTAAACATCTGCACCTCCATCCGTGTGACGCTCCGGGCAGCCGTTTAAACACACTTTTTCTTTTAGGACGTCAAAAATCCACGATTTACCCGACATCCACACACACACAGAGATAGTGGCGTATTTAGTGCTTTTAAAACTCTGTGTGTGTGTGTGTTGTTTTGTTTTTTAACAAAATTGAACAAAAAACGTTCAGAAAGTTGAAGTGCATAGATGTACTTGGAATCAAACAAGATCATGTTAGTGAACCTGTTAAAATTTTATGAAAAAAATAATTTCTCTCTTTCATGCTTCTTTCGGGTTTTTCTCCTCCTCAGTTTCTTCTGTAGCCGCCATCATTCCGTGCTGTGGGGCCGACCCCAAGATGTCTTCTAATGGAGACCTAAGTGAGCTGGGGAGCTCTGAGAGCTTCTGGGAGGTACAGTAGTAACACTTTAATTGCTGTCATACATCAGCCGCTCTACAAAACTTAAAACAACACTTAACTTATTATAGCTGTAGTGTTTCAGCCTGCAGACACAGCTTTCTACCCACTCATGCTATTAATTAACCTAACAAGTTGTGAGCTTTCCAACAAGGTCCTTTTTTTCTTATTGGGGTTACGCAACTTTACCAGTCTTTTCTGGCCCATCTTTCAACTTTTTTGAAAATTGAAATCAAAAAACATCCTTTTTTGATTTTTTATTTAATTTTCAAACTTTCATGTTTTTCACTGTTTAAATGTTTTCCAAATCACTGCGATTTAACACCACCAACTCTAGCCTGTGAAAGGATCAACACCTGGCTCAATGTGTTCAGCACACTCTGGACACCATGACCTTCATGTACGGAGTGCTTATTGCAGGAGATGATACTTATCTAAATGTGCCAAACCGGGCGCATGTATATTTAGCTGATCAACAGCACCTGAATGCAGAATAACTAAGAGGCCGAAGCAGCCAGATAAGTCAGTGTGTCAGTCAGCCGGGTCTCCTTACATGCTTTTTATCTAAAGACCGAAGACTGACTTCTTCACAGCCTTCCATGTTGGGAAAAATACACACTCTCACCTCCAGTGGTTGTCTCCCCTTTTTTGTTTTTTAATCTCAGTTTCGATCATCTCTACATCATTTATCCACCAAATATGCTTCAGTCCAAACTGTTGTTGCTAATGTCTAGATACAACGATGACATGAATAGAACTCAGGGAGTGACTGACGCTGTTCTGTTTCCTCGCTCCTGTTTGGTTCGTTGGTGTGTCTCTGCAGCCGGGGAACTACAAAAGGACGGTAAAGCGGATTGACGATGGCCAAAGGCTGTGCAATGAGCTAGTCACCTGCTTCCAGGAGAGAGCCAAGATAGAAAAGCACTACGCTCTTCAGCTGAGTGACTGGGCCAAGAGGTGGAGGGTTGTTGTGGAGAAAGGTGAGTTTAAATGCTAGCTTTTTATAAAACAGTGGATATAGCCACCAGTTAGCTTCCATCAAACGTCACCACATTTGGATAGAAATTATATATGTGTATATATGTGTATGTGTGTGTGTGTATGTGTGTATATATATATATATATATATATATATATATATATATATATATATATATATATATATATATATATATATATATATATACACATATACATATATATATGTATATGTGTGTATATATATATGTATGTATGTATATGTGTGTATATATATATGTATGTATGTATATGTGTGTATATATATATATATATATGTATGTATGTATATGCGTGTATATATATATATATATATATATATATATATATATATATATGTATGTATATGTGTGTATATATATATATATATATATATATATATATATATATATATATATATATATATATATATATATATATATGTATGTATGTATATATAAAAACACAGGAATTGCAAATGTCGCATTTATGATATAAATGGGATATGTTTGGGATTTCTATTTAAATATGACCAAGATGATAACTTAGCTGGCTAAATTTGTTACAAGTTAATATTTTGTTCATCATCTAATAAATGAAGTCATCCATCTTTAATTTGGTAGCAAAGCTCACGATGTTTATGGAAATCCCCATCAAAATATCCACAGGCGAAGTTTCACAACACTGACCTACAATTAATTGTGTAAACATGTAGACAAATGCGGACGAGTGATTTTTATGTAGTGATAACCTGAAGGGGTGCTTTCTCACGTTTATTTAGGGCCCCAATATGGTACACTGGAGAAGGCTTGGCATGCCTTCATGCAAGCGGCTGACCGACTCAGCGAGCTGCACATGGAGCTGCGGGAGCGGCTGGCGGGTGAGGACAGCGAGAAAGTGCGCAGCTGGCAAAAAGAGGCCTTCCACAAGCAAATGATGGGAGGTTTCAGAGAGACGAAGGACGCGGATGATGGCTTCCGCAAAGCTCAGAAGCCCTGGGTCCGTAAGCTGAAGGAGGTGAGTGCAGCCTCAGTAGATTTTCTGACGTTGGTCTGTAGGGCAGTCTGCATCAGTGAGTGGCTGCAGTACACACTAATGGGATTTAATGGAGATGACGTGACTGTAGTGAATATTTGCAAATGGCCAGTGTCTACAAAGTTGTCGTTGAAAGGTTTCTTTTAATGGAAAAAAAAAAAAAGCCAGCAACTGTCTACACATCCTCTTAGCAAATGTCACACATGAAGTTGCTTTATGCTACAGTCACACTATGGAAAACAGTGGTTGGAGACTGTGGCGCAGACACAATTATTGTGACAGTGTGACTTGTAGTCTTGTTAAAATATTTGCATGAAAAACGGGGATCTCACAGCCACCTGCCATCTTCACAGTGACCATTGTGCATCAGGACAGAGATAAAATAGTGGAATCAGTCCACTGTAAGTTTGGGACTACTGCAGACCCTCATAGACTGGAATTTAGCAATTCCTCTACAAAAAGTGACATAATTGGACTTAAATGCGAAATGGCAAGGTTGTGAATCAGTAAATATAAGTAAGTGATTCTTTTGACTATAGTGTCGGTGAATAAACTTGCAGCTATTACGTCATAGGTGATTGTATTTGAGGTAATATTATCACAGGTGTTGAATGGATGTGAGTGAGTCATGGTTCTGATATTACATCTGATGTGTCAATGAGGAGAGATGGGTACATTTTTGGAAAACATTGAAGTTTAGTCTTTACTGAGTTTATAGCAAGTGTTTAACACGTGCGTGTGTCCAGGTGGAGTCAACTAAGAAGAGTTACCATCAGGCCAGGAAAGAGGAGTGGACGGCGGCTAACAGGGAGGCGCACGCCAAGGCTGACCCGACCAAGTCACAAGAGGAAGTTCGCAAATACACAACCCGGGCGGAGCGCTGCAACCAGGACACCGAGAAAGTACGATGCACATGCACACACACTTGAACACGCACATATAAACAGAGTCCCATACATATCTCCTCTTGTACCAGTCTGGGTGTGTCTGAGTCCAGAAAAACATACCTGTGTATGTTTTTTAACTTTGAAACATGACCGGACTTGTCTCCTCGACTTTCCACTTGTAACAAACCCAACGGTTGAGGAGTAGTTCCAGGACCCGGAGAGGGAAATGATCAACCAAACAACAAAAAAACGAAGGAAATCCTGAGACGTGTTCATTTAGTACGCACAGCGTTGTCAGGCAGCCAAGGACCTCTTGAGCAATGTTGATCTCAACAAGGAAATGAAATCCAATATCATTACTCATTCACAGCTTGAAATAAAATACACCCAAAAAAGCCTTCAGTCCTCAATCACTTGTCTCAACCAGTCTCAGCGCCCCGTGTTGGTATCTGCTGCGTTTAATCACTGCACACTTTATGTAATCATTAAGATGTTTAAATATTTTATTCAGTGGGTTCTTACAAGAGTTCACAGAAGAAGAAGACAGTCTAATTATGGCGGGTTCTAGTCACCAGCATGTTATCAGTGTAAATAATACTTACTAAAGATGGAGAGCTGTTCATACTGTGTGCATAATAAAATAAAATAAAAAAACTCCCAGAATTCAGTTGGTCACTCTTGCACTCTTGACATTAAGTATTATTCAAAGTGTCTTAGATAAATCAGGAAATATGGAAAAGTTGAGTTCTTTTGTCACTTTGAATATTTTTTTATTCATCTGAACTACACTGGAAGCTGATTTAAATCCATAAATAAAATAAAGTAATGTTAGATAAAATAAATTTACTTAAATGATTGAACAAAAAATGCAATTCTGAATAAAGCTTGAAATGTCTCATTATTAAAATAGAATAAAACTACAATGAGTTTTATAGCTGCTTTCCAAAGGTTTTTATTCTGCTCTTTGGAACAGACAGTCCTGCACATATACTCAAAGCATGCAAGACACATGCACCTGAGTAAGACCATGAAGTGTAATTGAAATGGTGCATTTAACAAAACACACATTGGTGTACTACGCAGTAGCTCAGTGTGTGTGTGTTTATGGCAGGTAAAGGAGCGCTACTCAAAGGCCTTGGAGGAGCTGAACCGCTGTAACCCCCGCTACATGGAGGACATGGAGCAGGTATTCGACTTAACCCAGGAGGCCGAGCGCAAGAGGCTGTGTTTCTTTAAAGATGTCCTGCTCGACATCCATACACACCTTGACCTATCCTCCAAAGACAGGTAAGGAAAAATCCACATGCTTGTATTTAGATATCCAAAATTACGTGGATCGCGAATCAAGCGATCCATGACTCACAGCGAAGGCATGCAGAGCTGCGAAGGCACAGATGTCGGTCTGAACATGTGCGTATGTACACAGGGGTTAATGGAAAACTCTTGCTGTTGTCCATTAACTGTTGACCTCATATTTTATTTAAACAAGCAACTTTACCAATAATGGTTACCATGGCAAAGTCCAGCCAACTCTGTCCAAATATTGAGCAAATTAACCCTTGAAGAAACTGCTCTTTTGAAGAGCAGTTTCTCACTGTGTGAACGTATTTTTTAAACTCTGAGAGACTTCCTCTGGTATCCATGTATTTATTCCAGAGCACCGATATATATGTGTATATAAAACATTACTTAAGAAAGATTTGCGGAGTCGGAATGATCAAATAAAAAGCCTGAACACGTGTTTCTTTAGTCCCACAGTGAGCATGTTTCCTGCAGCTACAATAAATATGAAATTGTATAATATCATATAACTCACAGCCTTTACAGTATGCTTTTCTTTAAGCCTTTAGTGTTATGTCAGTTAGAGGCTGCAGACCACGTTGGATGATGAGTTAATTTATAAAGGACCAATGGGAATACTTTTTCACCCACCTCCCCCATGTGACACTAGTCAGTAAGGCTTTAAACATGGGGGGATAATATTCAACTACTGGTGCGAAATGTGTGTTAACTAGATGGTTCGTCCTGGTACATATTACAGAGAGTGGAAAGAAAATCCCCCCAAAAAACCATGTTCCATCTCTGCGATAAGTTTGAGATCCTTTAAAAAAAAATAATTAAAAAACACTTTGAGAGTGTGTCGGGGGAAAAAGCTGCCCTCTTACCAGCTGTTCCTTTGGAAGGTTGGATGTAGATGAAGATATGTTGTTGTTGTTTTTTTTCTTCATGTTATATCTGAGCGTATACAAACCAGCTCAGTGCTGATGAAGCTGATTAGAAAGTATGCAGCGTGCATTCATCTTATCTCAAATCCCACCTTTAAAGGACGGCTCTAGGGTTCTCGATGCCCAGCCCTGTGAGTAAACAGGACCTATCAGGAACCTGCTACTGTAAATTCAAAATGCACTGTGTCGATTTTAATTCTCTCCGTGTTCAACCAGCAAGTACAGTCTGTTGTTTTCTTTGACAACTGCTTCCTGCTTCAATAAGTAATCTTTTATGACTTTAGAAGATCACCAACTTAGAAACCTGTCTTTTCCTGATGAAGCAGGGTTAATGACAAGTGTCTCTAAACATGCGTTACAGGGTGCAAAGCCAGATGAAAGATGGTCTGCAGATTGATGACAGAGTGTCAATCAATGTGATTATTCACTCCCTTTCTGTCCATTAGCTTCAAAGCCTTGTACCAGGACCTGGGCCAGACCATTCGTGCAGCCAACGAAACTGAAGACCTCAGATGGTGGAGGAACACCCACGGACCGGGCATGAGCATGAACTGGCCCCAGTTTGAGGTGTGAAAACACAAACTCTGTTCACCCTGTCGCGTATGAATTATTTTGTTTTGCTTTGTTTTTTTCTGTGCAGTCATCTACATCTGTGTGTGTGTTATCCGTGCTGTGGGAACGTAAATCTGTTGAAACGGTCACATTCAACAGGACTTGACCTCAGTTTGGTTAAATACTCATTATGTAAATATTGTAAATCATTAACTTTGAGTTTGAGGACTCCATTTAAAGTTGAGGAAATGATTATTTTAGGGGTTGTTAAAGGACATTGTAGTGATTTGCATTGAATTCCCGAGGAGATGGAAACATGACTCTGTGTGTTTTAGGGGACGGACTGAATATTAAGCAGGGTTCCAGTGAAAGCCTCATTTTGTGACTGAAAGCTCTGAGTGGGGTTAGGAATGTCAAACACACACACACACACACACACACATACAAACACATACAAACACAGATTAGTTTCTAGTGGAATGGAACTTGCACCTCACTGCTGCAGACAGGACCAATAAATACAAATATTTACATATGGAAAAACACAAACAACAGTGCAAATGATTGTTGTGCAGGAATTCAGATTAGAGTCTCAGGATTCTGTAGTCTGCTTAGCATATGTGACAAAATAGTTTTTTTGTTGTTGTTGTTGTTTTTTTAATGAAACTACTGTTTCATGTAAATTCTTTTTCAAAAAACAAGAATAACCTAAAGGACACTTTCTGAGTTTTTGTTTAATTTGCACAGCCAGGGTTACATGTCCAAAATTTTCTCCATGGTCCTGGGGTTTTGGCGTGAATTAAAGAAACTACATACACTGTGTTTTCCCAGGCATGTTGTTTTTCCCTTGGGATACTGTAATATTCTGCATACGTCCATAATAGTTACATTGTAAGAAAGGTATATTAGCGTATTCTACAATACCCTAATTATAGAATATGATTCTTATCATACAAAGGAGAACCATCGTATTTTAGTGGAAATGAAACAGTTACTCATTATTCCTTTCTTTTAAAAATAGAGTATACACCAATAAGACATAAAATTGTGTGGGTCCTTTTTTTTTTCTGCCAAAGTAGCCCTGAAGGCGAGCAGTGGTATCTGCACCAAGATGTTAGTAACAGATCCTGTTGTCCTGTAAGTTTTGAGGTTAGCCTCCATGGATCGCATAGTTTTGTCCAGCACATCCCACAGATCACCAATGGGACTGAGATCTGGGGAATTTGGAGGCCAAGTAAACACCTTAAACTCATTGTTGTGCTTCTCAAACCATTCCTGAACCATTTTTGCTTTGTGGCAGAGTGCAGTATCCTGCTGAAAGAAGCCATCGGGGAATATTGTTTCCATAAAAGGCTGTAGATGCTTTGCAGCAATGCTTAGGTAGGTGGTACATGTGAAAGTAACATCCTTATGGATGGCAGGACCCAAGGTTTCCCAGCAGAACATTGTCCAAAGCATCACACTGCCTCTGCTAGCTTGCCTTCTTCACATACTGAATCCTGGTGCCAGGTGTTTCTCAGAACGAACATTAACTTTTGTGTCTTGGATTAGACCACGTGGGCCGACCTTCGCTCCCCACAAGTCCGGTCATACATCCATCCACCACTGTTTCTTTCTTGGACCACTTTTGATGGATACTAACCCCTGCAGACTGAGAACACACCATAAGAGCTGCAGTTTTGGAGATGCTGACCCAGTCATCTAGCCATCACAATTTAGTCCTTCTCAAACTCACTCAAATCCTTGTCCATTTTTCTTCTAACACTCAACTTTGAGGAAAAAATATTCATTTGTTCCCTAAAGTATCCCACCCACTAACAGGTACCATGGTAAAGAGATAACCACTGTGATTCACTTCACCTGTCTTTGCTTGTAATGTTTTGTCTGATCGGTGTAAATTGTTTTTTCTTTCTTTGAAAACTGACAGCTGTTACCAGTTTTAGCAGTATTGTTAGAAGTGTAATTATTTTTAGGTACTGCAATATGCATTGCAAATTTAGGAGTGTAGAGCAACTGCACTTGAAGTCGGTAGTCTGTATGATGAAGTGCTCGCCAAGTTTGGTTTCAAGAAGTCTTTTTATCTCACTGTTTAAAACACAAAAGAGAGAAACAGTGACTTCTTACACGTCTCCAGAATGTTACATATTGCGTACTTCCCCACCCTCTTTGCTGTCTGCTCCTGAGTCACAGTCAGGGTCAGTCATTGTGAATGTTGTACTGTCCTATTTTCTCTCTGTGCGTGGTTCGGCAGAGCCTCTTCTTACATTATCTGGATTCTTGCCTCTCATCCTCCACCTTTATTTCTGGCAGCCACACACTTCCCCGCTATGTTTACTGTTCCAGACCTGGAGCTTTGAATTTCAAATTATAGAAAAGACTCTGCATGTAACATCCGAACAACACAGTTACTTAAAGTCTGACAGAAGATTTTTGGATGATCTCAAATCCATTTGTTTGATCAAACATACTTTAGCTTTTCTCTGAAGTATTTTTTTGTTTTGGTTAATAAAAACTGAAGCATCGTTACTGCTTTAGTAGAGACGTTCGAGTGGTAGCACACAGCTGAAGATGGTTTAGGTAATTATAAAGTACATCGGTTGTGCTGCTTGACATCTGCTGGACGTCTGTCTGTCCTGGTGGAGGGATCTCTCCACTTTCCTTATATAGATTTGTTTTTCTCAGTTCCTGGGTTTTGCACACATGCACATTTTCAGCGTTATCAATGAGTCTGATCTTTGGATTCTGTATTTTAAGATTATTAGGTTAACATTATTGCAGTGATGACAAAGTAAACACTTTTTTTTTTTTTTACCTTCCTCAGTTATTCTTTGCAAAAAGTAAGCAAGTGGAAGATCCTGGCAGGGATAAGTGTCTTTTCTGTCCTCTGAGGAATCTTCTGGCATTCCCACAGTGTCGCTGACATGCAAACAGAGAGCCTTTGTCCCAACACACACACACATGTCTGAACTTGCGAGGACTTTCAGTTAACTACATTCATTCATAACTCCAAGCACGATTCCCCCACTGCGTACAGATCAGGCGAGCAGGAGCTGTACGATGGCTTCACTTGATGGGAAACCTATACACAGCACTTGTCAAGAAGTCTAATTATATCTGTGGTATCTCACTGAACACACACCTCCTGTTGATCAAGGTTCCTCTGAAGACAGCAAATACTAACAAGTCTATCCCCAGCTGCCCACGCCTGCAAGCAGCACCCTGCTATTACAAGATGGTGCGTTAGGTCTGGGTGTGATCTAAAGATTGACAGGGCTTCATGTTGAAACTTATGAATTGTTGTGTTTTTTTTTTTTTTAAGAGTGCACTTTGTTCAGATTTGGTTTCACATTTAAAACTCTCAGGTGTTTTGTGTTGTGATTATATTTTCATATAGCTTTGTGTCTCTATGTAGTTTTCATTGTTCTTGCTCATTTATATTCGACTGTAAAACTATAATATATAATTGTCTGTATTTTAAAACTTGGGTGATAAGTGTTAACAACATGACATAAACACTCTTCATATGGCTAATGAGGCACTTCTGGACTTCAAAGACAATCATTTTTCTAAATCTCGGCATCTTTAATATAAATATTTGTCAGTTTCAGCAGCTCTCTGATTCCCTTTGAGTTTAGCACTGTGGGTTTGACAAAAGAAGAGATCTGAAGATAACGCCTTATGTTCTTTAGCAGTTTTTGAATTGAAACAGTCAACAATGTGCAACAATGACAAGTAGTACCATGTAATGTCAAAAATTAGCTGCATCTTGGGTAACGTTATCAGTGACACAAAGCACCGGTGCTGTTGTCATATCCTTCCACAGATTTTTAGCTGTTATTTGACGCGCTTCTTACAGAATCTGAAGAGAAACGCATTTTGGATGAAGTCTTAACAAGTGTTGTAACACACAGCACTGCTGATCTCGTCTACGTCTTTGGTTTGACTTTGCAAAACCAAATCATTTGCATATCCGTGCATCCATAACAATGTAGTGTAGCACATTGTCTTTCATTCAAATCATCATCCTTTATTTAACTGAATGCAACAGCAGCATACTTTAAAGGCCTAGCTCTGGCTTTTGTTGACTCCCGTGGATGCATCAACAGAGTGTTCATTAAACTTGTGTCACTTATGTCGACATAAACTGATAAAGAAACAAAGACAAAGACCTGAGTCAGTGTAAATAAATGACTGTGTGTCTGTGTGCAGGAGTGGTCTCCAGAGGCAAGTCGCTCCATCAGCAAGAAGATGCACAGTGGAAACTCTGAGGAGAACGTGGTGACCCTCACCAACATCGTCTCCTCTGCTGGAGGTGAAGTCCCACCGAGTCCCATTACCCTGGACACCAGCAGGTAGGAGGACACTGTGGACATGATGTTGGAGTTAATGTTATCATAAACGCCAACATCTGTGCTCTGTTGAGAAGCTATCTGTTGAGATAATTGCGCTTGACTCACAAAGCAGTATACGTAATCTTTTAACCTCCTATAGTCAAAATGTCTACTCACAGACCATAAAGCTGAACCTGGTGGCGAGGTGGATCCATGAAATGGGAGTGAAATATTACATGTGAAAAAAAGGCCAAGTACAGCTGCACTTAGCAGTTGCTGACTAACCAATAAATTATTATTGGTATGACCTCTGACTTTTTTTTTTAAACTTTTTTAACAACAAATAAACCCCAGAGATGACAGGAAACAATTTGGCTTTATGAAAACTATCCAGGATACAGGAGACTTGGTTAAAAATCAAATGTGCAGGTTCTGATGGCCAAATACGATAATAGCAGCGGTAATATTTCTAAAATATGATTTTTGGGATGTGCTTTATATGTTGTGCTTTCAATTTTTTTCCCCCAATATCTCCAAATCTCAACCACAGTTGCTTCAAGGTGCTTTATATTGTAAGTTAAAGACCCTTCAATAACATAGAAAAAAACCCAACAATCAGATGACCCCCGATGAGCAAGCACTTGGCAACAGTAGGAAGGAAAAACTCCCTTTGTAACAGTATGAAACCTCTGGCAAAACCAGGGACCAGTTAAGTAGTTCTTGGTTTTCATTTTTCTACCAAATAGCTGCAGATGCTAGGGTTGGGCTGTATCATACCGTTCACGGTAATACCGGTGTAATTTTGAGCAATGATAGGAAAATGAAATATCGCGATAGAATATGGGTAAAACGCACATGCGCAGTGCCTTTGTTTACATGCGCACATGGCGGCGACGCAGAATGAGAAGAGCGAAAGCGGATCCTTAAATGAAACGGATGAACCAGAATTGGTTTGTAAAAATGCTGCAACTTCAGTGGTGTGGAACTGGTTTAGCTTTCGTCCGTCAGATACACAACAAAGCACTATTTTTGGTAGAGCATGCTAGCATTACCGTGTTGTTTGGAAAATACGGCACACTTAAAATCAATCCTTTGATTTTTCTGAAAGTCGACAGTGTCCCTTATAATCCTGTGCGCCTTATGTATGAATTCTGGTTGTGTTTACTGACCTCAAAACGATTATATGTGGTACACGGCGCTCGAAAATCTGTCAGATGTTTCAGTACGACTTTGCTAAGCTACGAAGCCGCACCGCTTGATGGATTGTGTGGCTGTGTGGCTGTAGCTCAGGTGGTAGAGCAGGTCATCTACTGATCGGAAGGTTGGTGGTTCGATTCCTGGCTTCCCCTAGTCTGCATGCCAAATATCCTTGGGCAAGATACTAACCCCAAATTGCTCTCCGATACATCCATCGGAGTATGAATGTGTGTGAATGTTAGCTATAAAGCACTTAGAAAGATGTGCTTGTGCGAATGGGTCTGAATGGGTGAATGCACAAGTTGTGTAAAGTGCTTTGAGTGCTCAAATGAGTAGAAAAGCGCTATATAAGAACCAGTCGATTTGCCATTTACCATTGTCGGAGCATTATGGCTATCGTAGGCAGGAGCCTCGCGGAGTGATACGTACTGTGCTTCAACATAATATTACCGTATTGTGTGTCTATAACCTCTTTTTAAGTTTTGTGGATATTATACATGGTTATGCTGAGGATATGTCGGCCAGTTTCAACTGGAAATACCTTTTGGTTAAACTGTCAGCAAGGAATTTGCACTGTTACATTTTTATGTAACTTTAATGCACATAAAAAACAGCTGCTTGTTTAAGTGAACATACATTGATGGGGTTTTTGCACTAATAAAGTTGTGGAGTTGTAAAGTATTTTGTCTAGTGTCAATTATATCGTTAGTTATATCGTTATCGCAAATTTTTAAATGTATATCGTGATAAATATTTTTGGTCATATCGCCCTGCTCTAGCAGACACATTTCCACATCTGCCCTGTCTGCAGGAGTCCCCACATGAGAGGGATTGTAATCACTTCTGTGATCTGACCACATGTGTAGCGAAGTGCAAATTAAGTGTCTTAAATTTCATTTGGCGTTTACCTCGCTACACGTGCTTGCAACAGGAACAAAATAACAATACAGTTTTTAGAGATTTTCCACCTGAGCATAAAGAGCTTGTGTTTGCTGTGCACGTGCACATGAATACACAGCATCAATACATAACAAACACACTTCTTGATTTTTTTTATTTATTTATTTTTTTTTAAAAGAAAATTTTAAAGAGAGAGCTGTGCTTGTTGGTTTTGTAAAGTTTTAAAATGGAATGTTGTGGGCTGTTGATTGCAGACTAAACACAAGACTACAATTATGTCTCTCACAGGTGTGTGTGTGTGTGTGTGTCAGAGACGGAGGTAGAAGACAGCATGTGGTTTACTTTCCTTGTTACCTCGTAGTCACCCTGAGGAGTTAACATCCTGTACATAGATGACACTCTTAATTAGTAGCTAGAACATTGTGTGTGTGTGCGTGCGTGCATACACGTGTATCGCTCATGTTGTGAGGACATAAATGTGTTTTGTTTTTTTTTTAAATACAGTCACATAGTGGGGACACGCAACCCCGACCTCACCCACCGTTTGGGGACAGGTCAACATGTAAAGCAATACATTTAGGAGTGAATGCTTGGCATTGGAAATTCATTTAAGTTGGTGTGATGTCTCAAAGGTGGAAACATGACGGTGTGAATGTCACAGGACAGCCATGTTTCCTTAAAAGAATTGCAAACCTGCTCATCTTTATGTACTCCATAATGGGTTTGTTTGTTTGTTTGTTTGTTTGTTTTGAAAAAGAAAAAGAGAGAAAGAGAGAAAAGAAAAATCAATATCAGTGCTACAAATCTAGTTGAACTACAGTACCACATATATGTATATGTGGTCATATAATAATTTTGTTGTTTATTTTATTTTATTTTTTTAAATTGGTGTCTTAAGACAAGCATAAAGAGATTTTTTTTAATTAACAGCGAAGGCTCCTAACCACTATGCTTTGAGCTCTGTTCTTTCCAGTGTAGCTGCTATTGCTGCTGTCATTTGAAGGGATGTAGTACAGGCAACAAAGAGGGAAGTAAGAGTCACAGTTTTTTTTATCTATTTTTAGCCATCCTTCCCACTTTCTAATAATAACACTGGTGTAATGTCCATTTGGTAAGCTGAGACATCACTGGGCTAGATAGTTGGGTATTCTATAAGTCTATATGTGTGTGTGGGCGTGTGTGTTTCTATAACATGCATACATTTTACATCTGTATGTGGTGCTTTCCAAGCTCAGACTTCTGTGAGCCTGACATTTCCACAGGCTACTCTTCCCTGTATATCTGTGATGATAAAAGCGGTGTTTCCCAGGAGATGCCGTGCAGCTGAAACACCTCAATTCACTCATGTGATGTAAGCCAGGAAAATGGGAAAACTCAAAATGGGAAAATTTGCCTATTACCAACTTATGTCTGTGGAAATGTTCATGTTATTTTTGGCAAATGGAAAAGTTCAAACTTGACTTTTTACGCCTCTATCCCTCTTCTCTCACAGGGTGAAAGATTATTCATCAGACTGGTCAGATGATGAAAGTCCAAAGAAGGTGGCGGTAAATGGCGTCGGGGAGGAGGAAGAAGAGCAGGTAGAGGGAGTGCGAGTCAAAGCACTCTATGATTACACGGGCCAGGAAGCCGATGAGCTCAGCTTTAAAGCAGGTATTAACCCCTACTAATGCTTTTTAGTTGGAAGGCATCACAGAGAAGAGTGCTGGGCAGGTTTTTCTGCCTGTGATGCCTCATCTTAAGAATGACATACATACTCGTGTCAAACATGTTGTTCCAGACAACATGTTTGACACTGATCCTCAAATGCAGTAAGAGTGTAATGCAGAGTGGTGCATAAACACACACACATTACATCTTACTTTTTTTGAACTGATAAAACTAATGCATGAACGACTCCATCTAAGTTTCCACAGAAAGAAGTATACATGCATAGAAAAGTTTACTTCTCTGAGCATAAGAGGGTAGATTTGTGCTACTCTCTTCCATGTTTCTGTGGCTTCAGTTGGATCGTCATTACAAAAGTTGTATGTACAAAGCTTGCTGAAAGCACTCACATATCTCTGGATACTGGAAATGAAAGCATTCAGGCTTTTGTTTGTTTGTTTGTTTGTTTTTAATTAGACTTAATGACCCCCACAGGAATGCTTTTATTTTGTAGAACAATTAACTTTTCCAGCTTTCACATGAAAATAAAACGCTCAGCTTTTTGCCTACATGCATCTAAATATTATCAGTGCATTACTGTAGCTTTTCAGTGACTAATCTGATTGTAATTGTAAGGTCTGGTAAGCTGAGTAAAGCCAAATGCCCAAAAAAGAAACGACTAATGTAAATGAAGAGGAAATAAAATAATGAATATAAAAATATTGAGTTGATAGTTAATGGATGTGTGCTTCTGGTTGTTTGATTTTTTTTAAGTTAATTGATTTGAAAGGAATATTTCAGGGTCAGTCACGCAGTGACGCAGGAAGTGGTCGAAAAATATCACCAGACCAGTTGGCGAGTAAAAGGTGCTTGTTGTTGCTAGATGAAACCAGCTGTAAAAAGGCATACAGTGCTACAGCAAAAATCTCCTTGTCATTTCTTTGGCCGGTAGCAGGTTGCTGCTGTCATTAGTCATTTGTATGGGAGATGCCAACCACTCTTCCCAGGAGCTATGAAACTGAAGAGTGTGCTGCTAACTGTGAATGGAGAACATTCACCTTCAAAGTAAAAGTTCTGCCTTTTCAAACATGTAGTTTCAGCAGTAAAGCCCAACTTTTACTTTGAAGGGAAATGTTTTCTGCCAACCTGCCTACTCGTTGGCAGATACATTTTTCCTTAGTGACCAGAAGTTGTCGGAGGGGTTGCAACTGCTCTCTAGGTCAATTTGACTGAGGCTACCTGTGTGTACCGTGTATCCTCATTAATTATTTTTATATTTAAAGCAACTCCACAGAAAATGTTTGGGAGAAAGCCTCACAGCGGGGGTGTAACAAATCTTGCTGCGTCCCTCCTCCTCTTTACACTCCTCGCAGTCAAGAGGAAAGAAGCTGCTGTATACCAGGCAAATGGTACTCCGTTTAGTATAGAGGATAAATAATGGACATAATCAAAAGAAAGAAGGGGACGGACAAAAAGACCCCCAAAATTAATATGTAGGTATATAATATATCTCCAAAATTTGAACATGAATTCATTGGAAAATTCCTAAACTTAAAAGAAAATTGTGTACTGCAAGTTGACATTGAATAAGAAACATAAGAAATTTACAAATCTGTAAAGCACATCTGCAAATATTTGGAGGACAAACACAAAAAGTTTCTTTTCTTTCTTTTTTTCTTCTTCTTCTTTTTTTTTTTTTGGTCTTTTCCAGTGGCAAAAAACCCCACATTCTGCTGCAGGTGCAGAAATGAGAAAAATTGAGATGAAGCTTAACGTGTTGTTAAACATAACAGAGGTTTAAAGCTGCTGTGGTGTACAGTAACTCTCACCAAGCTAATGGGACTTGATGGGACCACTGAGCTTAACCCAGCTCAGCTCAGCTGTGTAGGGAGGTTTTTATTTCCATGAAAGATTCGTCCCTGACTTTTGGGGGAGTCAGAGCCAGCCTGTTTGTATCGCACAAGCAAACTTCCAAGAGCTTTTTACTGAACATATTACAACATAAAGTGAAAAAATACACAAAACCTTTAAATTCCATTAGAAGGCACAATTACAGAAAATTGATGTGCTGGGGAAAGATCCTGCATTACTGCACTTCTGTAAGTCCTGTACTGTAGATCAGAATCTCAAGCACAGCTGTGGAAACAGGAGATTTTAACTTGTTTTTAACTTGTTTTAAACAGGAGGCCAAAGTCCTGCGTTTTGCTTGTATTTTGCAGGCATATCCAGTCAGTATCCAATTATTCATTTAAATGAACGTGACTAAAGCCAAACTGACTCTCATCCTTCCAGGGGAGGAGCTACTGAAGCTGGGAGAAGAGGACGAGCAGGGTTGGTGTAAAGGACAGCTGAGCAATGGCCAGATTGGCCTCTACCCCGCCAACTACGTGCAGGTCATTGCGTCCTGATGGCGCCCCCTCTATGGCCACCCAATAGCAACGCTGCAATCAAGATACCAGGACTAATTAAAAGGTGTTAGTGCTGAACAGTAGACCCACCTTTTTTGAAAACAGCCTGGGTTTGTTTTTTTTGTTGCTGACTGTAAAAAAAAAAAAAAATTAAGCATGTTTTTGTAAATTCAACCAGTGCAAAAGTTTCCTTATTCGTGATGGATTGTTCAATCAACAAGACGTCAGCGGCACAGTCGATTGGTAGAAGCTTTAGCTTCAGGCAGAGAAGCATCCAGAGGCCTGCCAAACAAACTGTAAACATGCATGTTTGTTCTGTCATATCTTTGTTTTCTAAAGGGATGTTTTATTGTTTAGTCCAAAAAGAATAAGACTGGGTGGAGATGAGGTGAGCAGCAGCCATTACAGCTGGCTCACTCACAAGATTTCAGTGTCGGTTTTGAGTTTTCTTGGATCCAGCATCCATGGGCCATCACCAGGAACTCCACAGCTTTCTCTGCTCAGCTGTGGTGACTGCTGCTGTTTCAAATGAAAAAACACTGACTGTGCCTTAGTCGATAAGGTCTGAAATATACAGCGCCACCCTACTGTCTGACTGAATTGCACCCTGGTAACAGCTGTCTGCTGTATAATGGGCTCATGGCCTCCTTCTAAACACGGAAAAAACCTTTAAAACTTCGGGTACATTACAGTAAATTTAATTATGCAGGCAGCACTTGATTGGCTTTCATTTAGCTTGATATTTGTGGGCTTTGGTTACTTTTTAGACACTTTTTTTATGTGACAGCTGTTTTTTTTTTTGTTTGTTTGTTTGTTTTTTTCATATTAAGTCACGCGAGTTTGCAGATAAGCAGTTGCTTCCCCCCCCTCCCCCCCTCATAATTAATCATTAGACGGATCAAAGCAGTAACGTCGACTGTTACCTCTGTGTCTTTTTAATCTATACATGTTTTTTTGTTGCTAGTCTGATTTGCTATGCTGGGATCACAATGCAAAATCATCTCAGACATCTAAAAACAAAAAAAAGTAATAAGTTAATATTTTTTTTTATTATGTCAGGTTTGGGGGTTTTTCATGTTTAAATTTGTGTCTTACATACAAGGAAGTCTCTTCTTTCCCTGTTAATCTTATCCCTGCTACAGCTAACCCACATAGATGCTAAAATAGAAGATATTAGATCTACTAGATTGGTCTGTGGATTCTTTCTTTTTCTTTCCATAATTGTAACATATACATATACAGTACTTACAGGGAGAAGCAACAATAAAAAGCTTTCTACAGCTGAATGTTTCACAGAACATCTTTTGTGCTCATCAAAAGGGTAAATGCTCATATTATAGCTTAAAGCTCCCAAATATCAGAACTCCAGTATCTCAGAGTATTGCATTTCTTATTATCACCGGCACAAGGAGGGTAAGCCACAGAAGGTCATTGCTGAGGAGGCTAGCTGTTTGGAGTGCTGTGTCAAATCATGTTAATGGGAAACTGAGTGGAAGGGAACAATGTAGGAAAAGAAAACTGGGATGAAACGCCAGTTTTGGGAAGATTTCCATTTTCATAAGTTGGTTCTTCAGCAGCACATACTGCTGAACCTCTTGTTGCTTTGGCTGGAAACATGCAAATACAATTCAGCACAGGGAAGCATCAGCTTGTGTCTTCATACATCTTATACAATGAAACTAGAACACAAACTGCTGTCCCTGTTGTCATGACAACACTAAGCTTTGCATGTAAAATCTTGCAAACCGGTCTGCGTGTATGACTTAAAAAAAAATACTCTTTTGATCTGAAACTTCTGCTTTACCCTTTACGGCCACTGGAGCATTATGTGGTTCCCTTCATGGATGATGTTTTCATTGTTTAATGCAGTCACCTGGAGCCCCAGACAAACCTTCCAGAGCAGAGTTATCAGGAATAATCACCAGTAATTAGATAAAAAAAAATCTAATTCTACGCTTCATGAAATACACTTTATTCACCAGTCTCTAAACATCAAAGCAACCTTAAAATTACAGGCATTCAAAATCTACAGGAAAATGAATTCCACAAAGGCACAGACAGTAGTCAGCAACAGCCTTGTTAAAGGTTATATTAATAAAGGCTAAAGCTAATCTTTGCTACAATATAATCTTCTGGCATTGAAAAGTTGGTGAACACTTGATCACATCAACCAGAAACAAATGCATGAGCAGAAACCGTCCTTGCCACACAAGCTGGAGTGTCGCCCTTACGACAGGCCTCGCTTCTTGGCAGTCAGACTGCGATGTCCTCCTCTCATTCAGTGAAGCTGCAGCAGGACAGTGCCAGATAAGTGCACATAAACACATCAAAGATCCAAAACCTGGACATAAATGTGGAAAATTAAAAAAATACATCCTGTGTAACCCATTTTCATTTCTAACCTGTCAAAAATGCCATGATAAAAGAAGTGTTCAAATTAAATTCAAAGTATATTTAGGAGTACTGTAATGATGTCTTTTTTCTGTGGCTCAGTTGAAGATGAAACATAAGTAGGATGCTGTAGAGTAGGGGTGGGGGAACTCCAGCTTCAAGGCCCTGTGTCCTGCAGGTTTTAGATGTCCTTGATCCAACACCGCTAATTTAAATGGCTAAATTATCTCTTCAACATGTCTTGCAGTTCTCCAGAGACCTGGTAATGAACTAATCATTTGATTCAGGTGTGTTGACCCACAGTGATATCTAAAACCCGTAGGACATCGGCCCTTGAGGCCTGGAGTTCCTAACCCCTGCTGTACAGCATCCTGCAATGACTCATGACTGTTGTTGAGCTGGCTGTCAAATACACTCGGTGCTCACTTACTTAGCTACACCTGTTCAGCTGTTTAACACAAATATGTAATCAGTCAACCACATGTGACATGGCTGTGGGAGTGGGTTAACACTGAGGTGGGGTGTTGGCGTCATCGCTTTACGGCAAATAGGTCCTGGGCTCCATTTAAGTATTACACTTATGTCTAGGTTAGTGATTTTACTTTGGTTGTCTGTGCGAATGATTGACTTCCTTCCTGAAACAGATTGGCAAACTTGACAGGCTGTATCCCCATTACAGTTGGGATAGTTTTTTAGCCGAGCTGGAAGCAGAAGAGAGTGGGCACTTGGACCAACATCTCTAAAGATGTTTCCAGAGCCTTGTTCAATCAATGCCACAATTAATTAAGGCTGAAGGCAAAAGGGGTTCCAACTTGGTACTCAAATATACTATCCTCACGAATACAGCAGGGACCTATTTTTATTTGCTTTTAACAAAGTTTTGCACTTTGTTGGCAGGTTTCACTTCTTGCCAGTCGGACTGCAAAGCACTTGATGCAGTGCTAGTGAAGTGGCTTGTGAGTGGTAAACTGGCACATCCTCAAAGGTCTCTGTGAAATGGCTTGTTGCCCTCTCCCTCTCCTCTTTAGAAGCAGAAGGATCAGCTCCAACAGTTGACACTGGATGTCAACTGTTGGAGGATGAGCAAGGATGAGCCTCTCTCTGCTGCGTCACAGCAGTCAGCTTCTGCAGAGGCACGAGGAAGCTTCTGTGTCAGTAAACATTCGTCTGAGTAATGCCTAGTACTGAAAGGTTACAAATAAACAGATTTTTACTTTAAACTACATGTAATAAATTTTATTCTTGGGCAGCAGTGACCGACATTTCATGTATGGCTCTTGCTGTAGGCATAATGAGCGATAAACCAGTGGGTTAGGCCACAGAGGACATGTTTATCTTTGGTCTTCATTCACTCACATTCAATTCAAATCTATTTATACAGCACCAAATCACAACAGTCACTTCAAGGTGCTTTATATTGTAAGGTTAACAACCCTACAATAAAAAAAAAAAAACAACCCAACAATCATACCACCCATTATGAGAAAGCACTTTGGCGAAAGTGGGAAGGAAAAACTCCCTTTTATCAGGAAGAAACCTCCGACAGAACCAGGTTCAAGGAGGGGCAGTCATCTGTCACAAACAACTGAGGGTAGGGGAAGAGAGACAGGACAAAAGACCCACTGTGGAAATGCAGTGTGGTGTAGATAAAGACACAAAGCATGTTTCTGAGTCTTTTGGAATGTGCAGGCTTCTTCAGCTGTGACTGTGTGTTAAACACAAAACACATAAGAGCTGTAACTTATTTGGTCTTAAAAAGGGACTCTGTCTGAGGCAAGGATATGAAAATCTGCACACATTTTTATTAAATCAACAAATTTTATCTGTACAGCAAAATCAAATCTCACAATGATAGATGTTACATTTTCATAATACATGGCATATTCCAAGAAGAACAAAACTGCACAGCGATGAAATTTGTCCACATGGAGACTTCCGTACAAAACTGGTTTTGATAGCGGTTTTTAGTTTTCTGTCAAATCTCTTATTCAACATCTGACTTCAGACACACACAGAAACAAAAAGGTTGTTGAGAAACGCTCAAAGCAGCGATCTGTTGTCTCCTGCCAAAAGATATTTTCCCCATTTCTCAGAGTGTGTTCACTTTTTGTTAATGAGCAGAAATCTTGTGCATTTGTTGCACAATATTCATCTTTGTGACTGCTTTTATATCACTCATGGGAAATAATTCACCACAAAAAGCTGCAAAGGATTTGTTTAAAAACAGATTTGGTTAATGTTGAAAAATATTTTAGAAATTAATAAATGAGGCTATGTAGATGTGACTTACATCAGATAAAGTGCAAAAGTTAAAATTTGTTACCGTTTTTAAGAAGAAAAAGGCTAAATGTTTGGATCTTTTCATGTTATTTAACTGCAAAGCAATGATTTGCATGGCTCAAATAAAAAAAGAAGACTCAATGATTCATAGTCACGGATTTTGATGTAATGTCAACATTATTTAGCTTTGATTGAGCTCTTTAATGCAAAATCTACATTAGGAGAACTACATAAAACTCTCACCCTGCTCATCAGTTGTCGTTTGGGTGGAAAAGTTACTGGACGTCTCCTTTACCTGGTAGGAATGACCCAGTTCTGGATCTCAGTTCTATGATGCAAAGGACACACCCACTGCAGCCATGACCAATACACTTTTAAATCACTACTACTTTTAAATGTATCAGTTTTAGACAGTGCTGGTTCATGTTTTAAGTTTAAGACATGACCCAGCACCGGAAACCACTGTGGTTTTGATAGACTGTAGATAAAAGATGGGCTCAAAGGGAAGCCCATGTGGAAACATTCTCTGTAGATATAGTTTTTTTTTTTTTAGACCAATACCAATTCTGATATTGTCAGTTTAAAAGTCTGATATTCCGATATACCTGCTGATATTTTTCTTTCTGATAAACAAAGCATAAACAAATTTCCCTAACATTTGCTGCATGTAGTTTATTTATTTACTTGTTTACACTCCCAACTCTTCTCAGGTCAGCAGGTTGTTGTGTTTGTGGCGCTCCAAACACATGCTGTCAACACCAAAGTTGCAGAGTGCCCTCTGGTGGACAAACTACAGAATGTCAACACTCAAAATACTCACTAGTTAAATGGTTGAAGGGTTTCTCTCCTGTTGGTACTTTACATTTAATTTATTGAGCATTATAAGTGCCAATACCAATACATCAATAGTTAATATTGACTGATATTATCAGTTAATATTAGCTCTAATACTTTGCTAATAGTCCACAAGGGATGACGTCTCATGATGTCTGGTTTCAAATTGCCAAGACGATGAGGATGTTTAAAATACTCCAGTCGAAACAGGATTTTACAAAACGAAGGGCAACATCCATCTTTAGTGGTTTTAATGGAAGTGAGTACCTAATGGTGTTCTCTTGTACATCACCAATGCCATTCAACCACATCAAATATTTGTGAAAAAGATTACTTTGACCACAACAGGGCAGTGCTTTACCAGCAGGCCTGCTGAAATTTGGATGGACGTGTTCTGTTGTTGAAGTTTAGATTTTAGTGGGGGAATTGTTCCTGTATGTTGCTGTCACTAGATGAAATTGGTTGTAAAGAGGCATACAGTGCTGTACAGTTTGTACAAAAGTCTGCAAACACTCCCCAACTATCCATCCATTTCGCTTCCGCTTCACTCCCCAACTAGTTGCAATTTTTTTTTTAAAGATTACATTTTATTTGTACTATATATAAATAAAATACATTTTATTTATATAGTGCCAAATCACAAAAACGGTCACCTCGAGGATCTTTATATTATTGTAGGTTACCTTACAATATAGAGTAAAACCCCAACAATCAGGCAACTCCTTATGAGCAAGCACTTGGCGACAGTGGGAAGGAAAAACTCCCTAAACTAAGTGGCTGTAAAATGTAAAAGAGTGTCACGCAGACCACAGACAGAAATCAACCACCTTCAAGACGTAAATGTTGCGTCTTGAAAAGTGTTGGTTTCAATGGTTACGTACAACTTTTACTTTAAAGATAAATGGGTTCCGTTTCCTGTTTGTGTTACACTTTTCCAAGTTTCACTACCACTTTGTGGTTAGCTATCAAGAGTTTGCAGACATGTTGGCAAACACTCTAGGCAATCGCAGTAATCGGCTAGTGACCGCAACACAAAGTAAGCTTTTGGGCCAGGACCTCATTGTGACTGCCAGTAACCTATAGAAACCATTCACCAGAAAGTCTTTGACTGGTGTTGAAGCCTATGACAAAGGCCTTAGTTACCCGCTCATTTCCTCAAGAGGTTTTGCTTTTTGCCTTGCTACTATGGTTTAACAAAAGTACCATCTTATGGTGCAAATGAGTATTGCATGAAAGGTACAGTCCAGTCCTAGTTCAGCTCTAGTTGACATCTCTAAGTCATAGCAGTTCTTTCTTCACATTCTTCTCAACATTTTAGTTAACTTTGGAAGGTTTTAAACCTTTTACAATTAGTACTTTTAAAGCTCCATCATACACAGCTGTACTTCTCTGCATGTCTCACTGTAGACTACAAAATCTGTATTTAGCTGGATTTCCAGGAAAAAAACATAAAAGATCAATCAAACTCAAAAGAAACTAAAACATCATCAGACAATAAATAAGGCATAATGTTAAAAAACACACAAACAAAAGTGCAATGAAGTTAGCATTTAAATTAAGTTTTAAAACCATGTGCGCAGGACAATCCAGTCAATGACAATATTGAGAGCAGCTGGACCTTCATTTCCAGTCAGTAACAAGCAAGATGGATCTGAACTGGTCCAGATGAAGGAAGAGAGGATGGGACTTTGTGACTGTTGAGAAAATGTTTCAAAGCAACAGGAACTTGTCAGAATTCAACCACAAAGTTGAACGACTCAGGCTGCTCCAGTCACTTCCAAAGAAACGGTTTCCTGTTGCGCTGCATGCTCCAGTCGCCATTAAATATCACAAAAATAAAAGCGTCAGGACTGAACCGGGGGGGAGGGGGGGGAGAGCAATTCTAGCCCCAGAAGCAACAGCCCTCAGTCACATCAAGAACAGCGCTTAGTTAGAAACTCAAACAAGATCCTCAGCAAAAGCAGATTTGTGGTTTTTTTTTTAAAAAAAAAACAAAACAAACATGATTGAGGAAAAACACTTGAATCAGACAGCCGGTGCTATCGCAGAGTTTGGAGATGTCCAAAGGGAGATTTTAGGATTCATCGAGGGGGTAACGGGGTCCAGAGCTGGGCACTGGTGTTGGCACTGTGCAGGCTGGCTGGTTACAGATCGGGCATCTGAGAGAGGAGGAGGAGGAAGAGGAGGAGGAAGGTAGGGAAAGGTTTAAGGACTCAGTTCTTTCGGAAGCATCGGGGCGCTCTGTCTTCTATCGGTCCTTCAGTTCTCTCGTCACTCGCTTGGTAATTCGACCGCACAGCAGCCCCACCAGGAACAGGACGCACACACTCAGTGCGATCATGAACAGGATGTAGTTCTTGGAGGGTGATGTCATCACCTGCACGGCCAGGTCTGAGAAACCTTCTGCTGGTGCCACCTATAGCACAGAGGGAGGGGGCTAGCGTCAGCGTTTGCCTGGATAGAGTGAAGTATCTTTACACTAATAGAATGATTAGTGCACAAATGTTTTGAGTTAACTCACAGCAACTACATTACGCAACCTAACAACTCTTCCTCTGATGCTACCTGTGTGTTGGCATCAGGGTGGAAGCTCTAGTCCCAATTGTCACTGTAATCCAACTCTTGATGTTTACCTTTGCAGCATAGCTCCACATGTCGATGCGGTCTTGAAGCCTCTTCTTACACTCAGGCTGAAGGCGAACTCTCTTGTCCTGTAACGCCTCCATCAGACACGACATCTCTGCATGGAGAGGGACAGAAAAATCTAGTTTTGGTGACCAAACACAGTAAAAAGAATCTCAGTGAAAGACATTCAAACCCCTCAGCCTCCTAGTAGAAGCACCTATGGTACCAATTTGAAAATCCTAGATGATCTCCGTCTTAAGTTAACGCATTCACAAGATTTTCAAAAAACCTTGACCTCTGAGGTCAATCTTAAAGTTGAGGTTACTGAGATATAAACTTGTTCCCTTAAGGTATCAATTTGAAAAACCTATGTTGCCTGATTCTTGAGTTTTTGTTGGCATGGTGACAATGATACCCCATGAGCCTTTCAGGCTGAGGAAAAGATGGACAAGCAAACTTTATTAGTAAACAGTCATTGATTGGGAAGCGGACTCTGATTAGAATACTTTCTTGGCTCCATCTAACCAGCCTGACAGTTTTGCACAAGAAGAAAGATTGTGTGAAAGCACCCACGTCGTCCTCTGCCCGGCGTGATGGCGGCACAGTGGTGTTTCAGGTCCAGAGCACAGGCTGTGTGGAGGACTGGGTCCACAAAGATGTCTGCCTTACTCTCCTTTAGCATGTTCAGGACTTCCTGCAAACACAAACAAATAAGGGATATGTGAGTTTTTACATTAAGATTCAGTGAGCCTTTTTTTGTTGCGGTGAAACCTAAACAAACACACCTAAACAAACAAAAACAAAAACATACAAGGTTACCTGAAAGTGTAACCAGTAGCTTTTGGTGGCTAATGTTAGACCTTTTTGCTAAGTGTGCCAAATTAGCTAATGAGAGTTTTCAGCCATTTTCCCTCCTTCTTCTATGATACTATGAATGAAAATAATGAGATCATCTAGAAGCAACAGTCACAGTGACGCTAATGTTTTCATTTGTGTGTTCAGACTTCGGCTCCTTTCATACTTTGAAGCCTTCTGAAACATACTGTACTAGTACAGTATTCTACACACTGTAAAATGTCCATGATATTTTAAAACCAACAGAAATCTGCTAATAATCAAGTTCATCTTATGTTGTACTGTGGACATGTACCTTTTTACAGGCTTCCTGTCTGATTTTAAGCAGGTTGACTTTCAGACACTCCTCCACCTGACCAGTCTGCTCCTGGGCAGCCGCCTCCTCTGCGCACAATCTGGAGATCTGCAGAGGGAGAAAAAAAAGGAGGAGAGAATTGTTCATTTGTTTGTCTTTGTGTGTGTGTGTGTGTGTGTGTGTGTGTGTGTGTGTGTGTGTGTGTGGGTGTGTAAGCACGTACTTCTTCTGAGCAGTGCATCTGCAGCTGTCGGTCCAGTCTGTAGTCGAGCGCAGACTCCTGGAGAATCACTCTGATCTGGTCTTCGCAGTCTGAAGACAATCTCTAAAACAAACCCCGGTCAGAAAACACACAATTTAACAACAATCAATCACCTTGTTATAGATTTTCGTCTTTCACAACACTGTTGAAAGGCATACACTACAACTTACAGCAAAAACAATGTCTGCCTGTATCTTTGAAACAAACACGACCTTAGTAGAGTTGTGCTCTAACCTGGTCAGCATATTTGAGTTTGAGGCAGGCGATGACCTGACCCTCCAGTTCACCGTCCTCGCTCGCTTTGTTCAGGATGGACTGGCAGAACTTTGGGATGTCGGCTCGACATGCCTTCCTCAGCACTGGGTTCAGACGGTAGTCTGAAGGGGGAGGAAGAGAAGGATGAGGACAGAGGACGCTACGGTCTTTTTTATGGGACTCTGTGTGGTTCTGTGTGAATACCTGTGTTCTGTGTGATCTGCCTCTTGGTGATCATCTGTTTACACTTGGGATCCATCAGCTCACTGTTCTTATTCTGCTTTAGACACTGGAGCACATTCCTGGCATCCGCTTCTGTACAGAAGCGCTGCAGGAGAGAGTAATGGTGTTTGTACAGATAATGAGATCTAGGAACATGCTGACAATTACTCCAAAAAGACCATAAAGCCATAGTTTAGTCACACTGTGTTAAACAGTTAATGTGAGGCTGTAAAACTGTACATATGAAAGTAAATATGCAGAAAAAGTAACTGAAAGGTAAACGTGTGCAAAATCACAGGAAGTCCAGAACGTGGGTCATGTGTGAAGAGGAATTAAGTCCATTTACTCATTTCAGGTTGTAAAACATATAGCTGCTTTTTGGTTTACAATTTATATAAAGAATATGTGCCAAGATTATAAAATGTAAACCACTGCTAAAATTAAATCAGTAGAGGTTTCCTATCAAACTATTTCAGCAGGTTTTGCAGCACAAAGGTATAGATGAGAAAAAACTTTAATAAAAGAGTGAGGTTTCACAACTCTCAGTCAAAAACACAGCACCACAATGACAGAATTCAGTCCCAGTGCTTTTCCCCACGATCTCCTCTCCCTTTTTCCTGCCTCCATCACCTTGATCATCTGTTTGCAGACTCTCATGAGCTGGTAGTCGAGCTCAGGGTCGCTCATCTCCACCTCCTGCAGTCTGAAGATCCGCTGGTGGCAGCGCTGGCTGAGCTGCTTCTTCTGCTCCTTCAGACACTCAATCATCTGAGTAGGAGCAGAGGGCCAGGACGAGTGAAGACGAGAACGATAAAGAGTGGAGGCAAACAGCAGAAAAGAACAATACAATGCTTCTATTCTTACACAACACTCTGCATTCCCTACCTGAGCGTTACCAAATGCTACGTTGGGACACAGACGACTGATGTCTGACTTGCAGGGCTCGTACAACTCTGGTTCCAACCGAATATCCTCGGACTGAATGAGAGGGAAAAAAAGGAAACTTTTGTGTTTTTCTTAGAAAAATTTTTACAAAACCAATTTTTGACAAAAGTAAGCCAAAGTAGAACCTGGTTTTACAGATTAAATGTCCCGTGGTGCTTTTCTGTATCACAGTTCACACAGTAGTGTGTTATTGTCTAGTTTTATAAATCCTAAAAAAGCTTATGCTTGAGGAAACACTAACTTTAATGCTGGTCTATAAACTGTAGGACTTAAGCATTACTTGGTGGTTCTATAGTGTCGTAGTTTACACATTCCCTTAATGAGGAAAAGATCCCTAGTCCGATTCAAGAAGGAGACACATGTCCCTTTTGGGTTGTGTCATAAAGGACATCTAGTGTTTAAACCATCTGCCAAATCAATAGGAGCAGATCTACCCACTGAACAGCCGGAAGTAGCTGTTTCTTATCGTGAGATACTGATAAGAAAAGTTCTTTCTTATAGTGACATTCCTGATCAGTGTTGACCAGGAAAGATCAAATTTGCAAGATTTCTTTCATATTACAGTAAAACTCCAGTCACCAGTGCTGCATTATGAACATAGACAGTAAAAAGATGGATTTATCCTCCTTGTGAAAAGTGAAGTTAATGCAGATGGGCCTCGGGTAACTCCCATGGCTACAAAAAGACTTCCAGTTGTAAAGAAGGATTTCTCTATGACCTCAGTAAACACTTCCCAGCTCATAGGTTTATAAGCTCAGCTCCTGGTTTCTAGCCATATTGAACAAAACATTAAGTTAGTGAATTGTGGAGGCTGTAAAACTGTAAAAAGAGTCCGATACGAGTCAGTGAAGTTCACATCTATTTATCTGGAAGGTTGCATGTCTAACCTGTTGCTAATAAGTAACTGCGGCAATCCCGGCAATAAATGTGCACGTTTATGCATGTTTTTGTATGTTAGAGCCCTGACTTCAGGTCAGGAAATTCGGCTTGCGGTAAGGAAGAGGAGGCTTGCGGTCATGTTACCTCTATGCCACACTAGCACCTACAAGTTCTCTTCTCCTCTGCCTTTGGTGTAAAACGTATGCGGCTGGTCTCTAGACACATACATAAAACATCTATTCAAGATGATGGAGCGCCCACCTGCCACTGCATTAAGTTTTAGTTCATAAGAATGCATCTGTTTGTTGGAACATGTCAATGCAATAACTATATTTGTTAGCGCAACACTATTTTTTTCTATTAAGCTACTTGTGTGTTTCATATATGTTTCAACGTTAGCTAATAGGTGTCACCACTGTTTTGACAATAAGGAGGCTTTTGACTTTTTCCCCACACTGCAGGTTTATTGACCCATCCATCAAAAATATGTGAAACTGTCTGTACATTTTTACACTTTCATGTTGGCAACAGTGTGAGGAGCAAGTTTACAGTCATTAGCTAATTAACCAAATTTAAAGATAATCTCGGCTGAAGACACTTCTATGTTGGCTTCACTTTTTATACCTGGATGCTATGTCCATTTTTATATACAGTCTAAAATTAAGTTTAAAGTGCTGAGATCAAATGACATAAGCAAAACATTGTGTTGTCATGGATACGTTAAAGGTTAGGTAACACTGTGGCTGTCAGACTGTCTGAAAGAAGTCTGAGTGTGTGTGCGTGTGTGTGTGTGGTACCATCTCCAGCTCCTCTACCCGCAGCTGTTTACGACATTTCAGAGACACCCTCTGCTCCCTGGCCTCCTGCAGCGTGTCATTCCTCACTGTGGTGCTGAGGCAGATGACAACATCCACTCTGCAGGGTCACACAGAGAGTCACTTATGTCCAATTAAATCAGTTAAAATGTTAAACTAAAGCTCAGCCTCAAGGAGATTTTGCACTATTCTCATTGGTTAGCAGTCATAGAGTCTCACTTTTTCTTGATGTTTGGACACAAGCGCAGAACATCCTCCTTGCAGGCCATTTTGAACTTATAGGAAAACCGGAAATCCTTCATTTGAATCTGAGAGAGAAGCACAGGGATACTATGGTGATAGTATTATCCTTTTTTCGTTTTTACTATTATTTGCATTTATTTCATTCTTGTTGTCACTATTGTGTAACTCAAAAACAATATTCAAATATTAAAGCTTCTCTGAGTCTATCAGCTCTTTGAAGATAAAATTCAAAATCAAAGACAAGAACAACAAGAAAAAGAAACTGGTATCACAGAGTGCAGAGAGAAACAGAGACGGAAAACAAAATTTCATGATCACTCACCAGCTGGAAGTGTGTAACCCCAACTGCACATTTGTCATTCATCTCCTTCTGGTGTTTATTCTGAACCAAACACTCCATCAGATCACCTGTGTCGATCTGGTTATCAGCTACATCCTGCACACACAAATAACAATGCAAACATCCAAAATGTTTCTATTTACGTGACATTCAGGGACAAAAACGCACAACACCAACACAGTGTCGTTGTTCAGTGGAATAAATTAAAATACTCCGGCTATACTCCGGAAAATAAATACACGGCTCAAAAAATGTTCCTTCTTACACAAAAGAACAGATACTGATCCTGTTGATGGGTTAAGGACCTCCTACAGTCTTGTCCAGCTCTCTAAAGTAATTGTCTCTCTTCTGGATTAACAACCCTCTGAGCTATTAAACTAACCAGATCAATATTCTAGAGTTTTCACTGACTTGATGCTATAGTCTAAATAAAAAGTGTTGCTTTGATTATTTTAACGTGTATATTCTTGAGGAGCCACACTGAATAACATTTATTTTAGTGCAAGCAACAGAAAAGAATGCATTAGTGTTGGCCAACCCATGTGTAGGCATGAACACAGTATGCAAAAAAAAAAGACCAAAAGCACTGTGAGCAACTGAAACATATCTTTACGTACCCTGCAGATCTTTAGCATTTGAGGTTTGAAGACAAAATGTTTTAAAGTCTCTTTGACACAATGCCCACTCTACATAACTTCACAAACGGGCATGCAACAGGTTACCGCCACCACTTTTCCCTCACATGTCCTAAGGTAAAGTCAAATATGCTCACGTGGCAGTGTGCCTGAATGACGGGCTCACAGGCTCTGATGAGGAGAGCGTCGATCTGGATGTCCTGAACAACGAAACAGACAGCAACGGGTCATAAATGTGGAGGTGAGACAAGAATTGCTTGTGTCAACACTGTTTCTCTAACAGCTCCTGCCTGCTTTCGGTTTAACTTTGCTAACCTCTGACTCCAGCTCTGTCAGGTTGCCCACGACGTCCTTGCAGCCGGAAACTAAGTCCTCCAAATGATCCTGCAGACACTCCAGCTCCTGGATAGGGGCACACATTCAGCAGCAAGAACAAAGGTAAGCATTTCAACCATTACTGTGCGGCAGCCCCTAATGTGTGAACCTCTGCATCTATAGGCCGGTTTACATGTGAACTAGACTAGTCCCAGTATTTTCCAGCCACAGGATTTATGACACTGTGTGCACATCAAAGGCCACAGGCTGGCAGAATGGCGTCAGAGAACTCTAACAGATATAAGCAGCAGTAACGGCCGCTGTGTGCTCACCTGTCCAGCATCTGTCTTCTCGCTGCACCACTTGCCGAGGTCGGTCATGCAGCGTTTCTGCAGCTCTGGGTCCAGCTTCACATCCAGCGCCCTCTGGTGGAGAATCCTCTGAACTTCCACCTTACAGTCCCGAGATAACTACAAACCAAAACATACATCACTGGTCACAAGGTTGTAACACACACCCATTCACAGTTTTCTTCTGTGAGGATCCATGATGGCGTGTGGATCTGTATTAAGTAGTTCAGTAAGTGCCAGGTTCTGATATATAATGAACATTATTGTCACAATCATTTGCCTTTTTTCCCCAACAGAGCTGCACAGACCCTGCTGGCAGAGAACACCCTTTACAGGGTTTTATGTTTGTCGTTGTAGCTGGTTTGTTATTTGTTTGCTTACATTCTCAGTTTGCTCAGTTAGTCTCTCTCTGGTTGGGGCCTTACCCGGACTTCCAGTTTTTATCATTATCATGTTATTTTGGATGGAGGAAATGGATAGCTAGTTATTTAAATTAAATTAAATGTAGATTAAACGGGTTTCAAAGGGGTATAAATTGTAAGCTATATGTAGCTCACTAGATTAAAAGGGGGTATTATGCATGAGTCATAGTTAAAAACATGGTTATCTTACACTGGGTGTTGATGTAGCCTCTCAGTTCATCGTCTACCTGATGCCTCTCACAAACAGAAGATTTAAACAGCGGTTGGTTGCTCTGAGATCATACAGAGCTGGCAGTGTGCAAAAGTCCTGAGCCATCCCTCATTTCTTTGTATTTTGCATCCAAAGTGAGTTTCTTCTACTTTTTTAAAAAATGGTCTGGAGCAACAGTTCTCCAGCCTTTCAGAAGATCTTCGTTTGACTTCTGCTGCTTTTCCCCTCATTTTTCATCCAGTTTTTGTACAGTCTGTTTTCAGAGGACTGTTTTTACTCCTAACTCCAGGGATGATGCAGTGTTCTGTCTATACAAAACAGACAACTTAGCAAGGGGCCAATTTGAAATTGTCTCGGAATGGTGTGAAACGTGTCCCTCAAAAAGCTGAGGAAACTAGTGGCAGACCTAAAACACTATCTACAACAGACAAACAATATAAGTAAGTCATGTCCTTAAACAAGGGGAAAAAAACAGCAAAGCACCTGAGAGAACTGTCCACAAAGACTAGACTGACTGACTGGAGAAGGTGGCCATGAATTTCCATTTATGTTTATAATACTTTACTGGACCAGTTTCCCATTAACTGTGTGAAGAAATAAGGGCTGCTCGAGGCTTTTGCATAGTACTCTATAGTACCAGTCTGAACCCTGAGCTTGGGATTGTTTGTACTGATCTAATTTTTTGGGGAACTTTGGAACTATACAACACAAAATAAGTAAAACCATATGACCTGCACTAAAGTACTGTGTTGCAGCACTACCTGGTGACCAAGAGATTAAAGCCCAAACTTGCTATACCAGCTAGGAAGCCAAAAAAAAATCCCCTCTGTCATCTTGTAAATCCTTATTTTCAATAATCTGTCATTTTCAGGAAATTTGATGAAAAAGCTAAAAAAAAAAACTGTTACATCCCGCGAGGCTGTGGGAGTGTGTGGGTGTGGTGTTGTCCTCTCCTCCTCCTTTTTTCTTGCCCCTCCCCCTTGTCTCTCTCTGCCCCTGCCGTCTCCCTCAGGAAGCAGCTGCTGCTCGTCTGCCCTTGTTTATCACCAATTACCTTCCAGAGGTGATATAAGCTGGAAGAGAGCAGCGCGCTGGGTGAGAAAGGCTTCTGGTGGATTTCCTCCGTGTGGTTCTGCACTAGGTGTTGGAAAGGGCCCGTTGTGTGTGTTTGACCAGCCCACTGTGCGTGGCTTCTTGTGAGTAGCTCTCAACTGAGCAGTTGAAAAATCTATAAAAACCTGAATTCTCCTGGTTACTCATGTACTGATTTACAATAACACAGCCTGCATTGATTGAGGTCACCATCCCCATTCACCGCAGACTCTGAATGTACCACGACACATTAAATCTCGAGTGGCTTTTTATCTCTGTGGAACGTTTCATGCTGCCTACAGTAAAACTCTATCACGAAGCAGAACTTATCTCTATTTGTAGAAAAAACGCATCATGCATGACAGCGTTTTCAAGACGGTGCTTTCAACCATGAGCCAATCTGGATGCACTGCTTTTAAAACACGAGGGAAGTTAAATCATCACAACATGGACTGAATATGAAGCACGATTTGAAGCATTTTCTTTCGCGCCAAGTTACTTTTCAACTGCTGTTTTTTCATTATTTTTTTTAAACTGATTAATTTTTATGAAAAATATTGATCTTCAGTGTTTATCTGTTTAGTGGCACCACTTGTTTTCCTGCAGCTGCTCAACAGTTTTAAGTTTTAATCCAAGCGTGTTTAGCTTGCCAAATGACTGTGCATTTACACACATAGTAAAGGCTTTTTTTGTGTGGATGTGTGAAACAGCTAAAATGTCCCACCTTTCTGAACTGGCGCTCAGACTGAAGGTTTGTGACACATGCATACACCATGATTACTGAGACCTTATAATTATATTAAATCAAGCTGTCAAGGGTCTTCTTTATAATCAGTATAATTACTCAAAATCAGGGCAAAGTGGATTTCCAACTCATTAATTTTTTGGAGAGAGAGAGAGAGTGATTATACAGATTTCAAAGCCAAGCAGAGCAGTCAGGGTTCATCATTTGAACTACTGAACCTGTGACTTAGAAGAAGGGTACAAGCCAGCACTTCAGTAGCAATTTGTGTCACGAGAGTGAACAACTAAACTGAATCCTGCTCCTAGATTAGCTTTCACAATGGATTTTAAAATGTGCTCTTGTCCTCTGAAGGACTTGCTTTTACCATCTATATACCAAAATTAAGAGCACTTTTGCATTAGTTTGGGTGTCTTTTAATTTTAGGTTCCTGTAGCGTCGGCAAGATGCTTAAGACCAAAAGTTTCAGATACTTTTCATAACTTAATGTAGAAACATCATCATTCACACTTTTAAACATTTGAAGTTCCATAGAAGTAAAGTTTGACATTAGACTGACTCTGATCATGCCCCGAGTTGTGGGGTTAAGTTTGATTCAGCCTTGCTCCAACCATCACCATTACAATCCTCATCGAGTTAACTCCTCACCAGGATCAGCAGGAGCTGATTTAGGTAAAATCAGAGTTCTTACCGGCTTTTCTGATTTCACCTGTTAAATTTAAAAAACAGAGTTATGCCTGCTGCTATGACCAAATATAACCCTAAACCAACCAAAATATTATACCTAAACAGCTTAGTGTGATCTAAAGTGTTTGCTTCTGCTGTCAACATACCCGTCTTCCCTGCTCCTCTGTGCGGTAGGCATGGCGATAGAGGCAGGAAAAGACAGCACCTGGTGGCATCACCTCATTGGTCTCGTTCCAGCCGTGTGTGTGGCAGAGGCGGGCGGCGTCAGCCTGACATTTCTTATAAAGGATGGGGTCCAGTCTGGAAGACAAAGACTTAATAGACACTAAAACACACCCACAAAACAGACCTCCTTCCAGTCCTGTTTCCTGCTGATTCAAGTCATTCTATTGTACAGTTTCAACTGTTTTTTTTTTTTTTTTTCATGTTACCCATCACTACTCCCAAAATCATCAGCCTGCCAAATTTTCTGATACACAACATGGAAAAAGTTACTGGGCCACCTGCGCATTACACCTACAGGAGCTGCTCGGGCATGAAATCCCACACCACAAAGCTCCCAACACTCAGTTTTTGCGCTGATGTTAATGCCAGAGGAGGTTTGCAATGCTACAGTTTTTTCAGTTGGCGGTTTTTACCCACTGTGCACCTTAGCACTCTTTACCTTACAATATAAAGCAACTTGAGGTGAATATGGCTGTAATTTGGTGCTATATAAATTAAACTGAATTGAATTGAACTGGAACTGAATTGATAGGAAACAAATGCCACAAGTTGACTTGCTGCCATAGTGCACTTCACCAGAGAACCATGTTTGAAGTCAGTGAGCTGTAGAACGACGCACTCTGCCACAAATGTATGTAAAGGCAGACTACATGGCTAGGTCCTTGATTTTATGGACCTGTGGCAATGGGACTAAAATCACATGAATTCAAAGGTTAAGAGGTGTGGCCCAATACTTTTGTCCATAAGGTGTATATAAATGGACAAAGTTTTATCCTTTCTGCTATAACAGTGCTACACAAACTGTATCATCAACCCTGTTGCATTTTGCGATGTGAAAACTCTTGAACTTCTGAAAATTCCTCTTGGTATTCATGTCAAATGTCCAAGATAAGACAGGATACAACACACAATGCTGAGATTAAAATGAACAAACCTCTTCTGTTTTCTTCAGACCACCTGGAACTAAATCTCATGACTAAATTAATTACCTTCACAAAGTCCTAATACCCTTATACAGGATGTGGGGAATGAAATGTAGTGGCAGGGGACGTACTAATAGCATTGGCTCCTGCGTCACAAGTAAAGTCACCCTCATGATCATTTCTACCAGGCCACGACGTCTTTTGTGTGCTGATAAAAAAAAGAGGCTAACTATCTAGCTGGACTTAATATAAACCAGGAAAACAAGCTTAAACACCAGAGAAAGTTCTACAGCTGAACAATGCCGATTTGTCGCATTCCCATCAGCATCAGCGGGCACACTCACTTCCAGTCTCTGGATATAAAATACTGAAGCTCTAACAGGCGGTGTTCACAGTCCTCCACCATCTTCTCTGTGTACAGATGCTCCATCAGGCATGACAGGATCCTGCACACCGACACACACAGACATACCAGCACATGAATCGGTGTTTACCAGGGAATCCGAAGAATGAAAAAAGGCAGATTTTGAAAGTAGGCGTCCTTCTCCTGCAGGTCTCTCTTGCTGTTTTAAGCCCCCTGTTTTAAACGTTAACAATTACATGTGATGCCTATGGGATAAACATATGCTGTTTTTTTGTTTTTATCAAACCCCAATCTGCCAGGTTAAAGTCCTACGTTTGAGCTATCGCCGCACTGTATCTTACCTGCGACATGGATATTTTCAATCTTTCATGCTACAGTTTCTAAAGCCGAAAAGCAGAAGCCAGAGAAGGTGCAGTTGAGTCTAAGCTCCCTCTAGACTACTTGAATTACAATATGCTGAATGGTAATTACGTAATTTTCAACACAGTGCGGCTCCCCTTAACTTTAAGCACATACGCGATTAATTCATGGTCATGGTAATTAAGACTATTAATTTTAGCACTTGTGTCTGTTTTGGTTCCTTTTTTAATATTCTTATGATAAAAAAAGCAGCGTGTCACTGTTGTACTCGGTCACGATAACAGCAGCAGTGAAAATATGAATGCTTATGTACTTATGTAAGTCTTAATAAAAACTAAATTTAAAAAGTATCATCTGATTATCATTTAAAATTCCGATTAAGCTTAACCTGAAAGCAGTTGCATGTGTGCACGTGTGTAACCAACTCACATTGGGTCTCCATTGCGGATGTGTTTGCAGGCAGTCTGGATAACGGACTCGCAGGCCTCGTTGAGAGCCCGGTCGATCCGATAGTCGCCTCCTGGATCAGCAGACTGGATCAGAGTCTGAAGCTGCAGTGAGGAAAAAGAATATTCGAATATTCAGGAAATAAATTTAATGGCAAGAAGCTGGATTTTATTTATTTGTCATTATTTTATTGACAACCTATCAACCCCCAGTGACTGCAAATCTGATCAAACAAAATTCTGCCCGACATGACATGACAACTCAGAGGACCGGTCACAGTGTCTGCTGTTTGTGAAGTATTTAGCCAATACAACATCTGAATGTTCTTCACTGACAACAACATTTTTGATAACTAAATTTGCAGTTTTATTTCATGATGACTGATTGAATGAAGGACTGATTATTTCATGCAATGGTCTTACAGCGTTCTGGCAGACGCTGTCCATGGCATTGCTCCGGTCACCGCGACCGATTCTCATCAGACAGTGCAGTGTGCGGCCTTTGCGGTGCAGGCCGGAGCACTGGGCCTCGATCTCCGTCCGGCAGTGAAGCACAATCTCCGGACTGAGAGAGAAATCCTCCATCAGCATCCGCCGGTAGTCCAGCATCTCCCCCTGGCATTCTCCGCTGACCGGATGCCCTGCGTAGCACAAGAACCAGCTATTACTAACACGATTAACAATGAATGCACATGAAATGTAGATAACTTCACACCCTATTCATTATGTTTGCAATTATATTTATAAAAAAAGAAATACTCTTTACTTAAAGCTGTATTCATTTACTTTTTGGCTACTCTGGGATTTCAAGGTCTCATTTAACAATATATTCCAAATAAATTCTATATAGAGAGTTTAAGTCCACCACATAAGGGTTAAGTCCAATCTTTACTCTAAGTTATATTTTGGTCTCCTCCTTTGTTCACCATCTTCTAGCTTTGTCAATCTAGTGTTAGATACAGGAGATTGATATTAAGAAGACTTTTGCAACCCTGAGTTAATGACCAGTTTTTCTCTAAACACCCCCACCACCACCCCCACCACCCCCACCACTCACCACGGTGAACAGCAGCTTCGAGGCACAGGAGCAGGTATGACAGTCGGGCTTCACGGGCACGCGGCAGGCTGGTGTCCAGGCTGCAGCGCTGCTTCCTCAGATCCAGCTTGCAGGCTTTAGCTAACGAGTAACTAACTCTGTAGTCCTGAGAGATGAGCTTCTGACGAGTGGTGAGAGCATCACGGCACTTTGAAGGCGAAGGAGGGGAGAAAGGTTATTAGAGACCAAACAAGTTCACTAAAGTTTACTCAAAAGCCCTACAGAGTTTCATCAATCGCGATCGTGCAGCCCCGTCAGCCACGCCGAGGAACAAGATGAATAAATGAGATGGTTGTACCTTTTCCGACATGGCCTCTTCAAACTTGTGATTGAACAGACACTTGTAGACTTTCCCTTCTCCTGCCTGAATCTGTGGAGAAAAGTAGAAAAGGGTTTCCGCTCTGAGATGTTAAAGGGATTTGCCAGCCCCACACAGCTTGTGTTTCTACACTTGGAAACCAAGAGAAACCAGTTCATGTATAATTTCCATATTTTCTGAATGCATTAACTGTTTGTGTCTGATCACCGGAAGCATGAACATCATGCAAGCAGCGGTAGAGCCTCCTTACGTTCTGGCAGAACCTCTCGCGGTCGTCTCGGCAGGAGAAGTAAAGGTGTCTGTCGAGGTGAAAGTCATCCGAGGAAAGTTCCGCCACCCGCAGGATCGCTTTCTGACACTCCTCTTTGATTGGATGAGCACGATCCTGTTGCTCCACCTCCCTCACTAACGCCTTCTCGAGACAAGCGATCACTTCACCCTGGGAGTGGATGTCCTGTAAAGAGACATCAAGGATTGAGAGAGAGGGCGATGACACCCTGAATAAGCTGACGATCTATAGGCATGGTGTCATAATGTAGTGGTTTACACATTCCATTGGCAAGCAAACGGTTGCTGGTTTGATTCCAGCTGGCTTACAAAATTCTTGCAGACCAAAGAGTGGGTTGACTTTCTCTTCCATATAACGAGAAAGAAATTAATGGGATTTGCAAAAACTTCCAACTATATTTTACCAAATGGAACTTAACAGGACACAATGTAACGTGGGTACAGTACAAGACTCGACACTATTTATATGTTTGAAAATAACAGTAACAAGTGTTGTGAGTGCATAAATGCTAAAAATCTTAGGGTTAGTTTAGCCCGTTTCCTGAGGGTTACTAGGCAACATGATTACAATATAATATGTAATATTGATAAGAACCTTTGTAGGCCTAAGATGTACTTGTGTGCCAATTGTGGACTGTGTAGGAGGATATCATACACAAATGGAGATTTTGTGTATTATAATAAGCACTAAATAGCCTGCACTTGCCACTTGGAGAGGTGGGTTTCCTCTGGTTACTCCACCTTATTATTTTTTTGGTTTACCCCGAAAAGCCTGTAAATGAACTTTTCCTGATTTATGGACTCCATTTTATGATTTATTAACTTCTGCATATATTTGCACAGTCCTGACCTTGTGTCCTATGTTGATGCTGCCGCAGCGCAGGCTGTTGATATCTTCTTTGCATTTGTCCATGAAGCCACAGATCAACCTGTAGTCGCTGAAGATGATGCTGGTCATCTTGGTGATATACTGGTTACACTGGTACTCACTGATGTTAACACGGTGATCCACCAGGCAGGACACTAGGTAGCCCCTCCCTCGCTCCACCTCATTACACTCCTTTATCTGAAGGTGCGGAACATTTGACAGGTCAGAGGAGAGCAAACGACAGACCTAGAACTTCCCTGTGGAGTCAAAGGCAGACTGACCTCAGTGATGGTGCTCTTACAAATCTCCATGGCCACAGATTCAAACTTTGGATCTGTGGTTAGATTGAGTTTGTAGTTCCACAGAAGCTGATTGAGGAAAAAAAAAAAGTTAGGATTTCAATTACAATCCAATTTATATGTTAATTAGAAATGAAACATAGTGAACATGACTAAAGAAAAGCCAACTCATTAACTACAACTAGTAGCAAAGAGTTCGTGGTGGTCGTATAAAGCATTGCATTTAATTAGATAATTTCTCTTCTTTATTTTTGGAGGAGGCACAACTGTTAAAAGTTTCTCTTGAGAAAGCAGCTTCTAAACTCACAAAGTTTTTTTGTGAATGTGATGTTGAAATAGTCCAAATCTAAGTAATCTATCCTGAACGATTTTACAAAAGAATAGTTTATTCAGAGAGAACTACGCCTCCCACGATCAGACAGTCCCCATCCTGAAGACTGATGATTTTTTTAAGGATTTTAATGACAGAAATAAAACCTTCCAATGTGCTGTTTTTATTGTTTTCTGATACTCTGTGTATCACTTTCTTATCAGAGGGGTTCCAGCTGCAGCAGCCACAAACAACAGCTACTGAAAGTCGGTCCACCAAGAAAATAAGATAGAACAAGTGAGTGTGTGACATGTTAACTGCAGCCAGTGCTTTCCATGCTGTAATAAAGACAGTCCAAGTGCTCCATAAGCCTTGCGGTGTTTCATAAAACTGTCTGCTGTTAGCAGCCCTGAACTCTGAATATTGAAGGTTTATCATCCAGACGAGCTTTCAGAAGCTCTTAACACAAAAAGAGGAGAAACTCCTAATTTAAAGTTAGATGGCGTTGATGTCAGTGACGGTCATCAGCTGGCTGTGTGGAAGCTGTGGGTTCTTCAAAGCTAGTATTTAGAGTGGGAAAAAAAATGTGAAAGGACCTTGTTAAACAGAGAAGAGAGGATCTTAGGTTTATTCATGGTTAGCGGTCGCTGATAATTAGACTGCTTTATTTTAAATTCTCTAAATGTTCCCAATAATCTCTCCAATTGTACAGTGCATTAAAATATGCAGGTCTGTGACACTGCTCCAAAAAATATACTGAATTGAATTAGTATGCACAGACTGCTTTTTAGACAGATATTGTATTAGATTCTACATTTCTACTTGTTTACTATTTATGGCACTAAGACATATTTCTAAGATAATATAATCCAGTTTACAGTAGTGGTTGTGGCCCTGAGTCAATAAACATACTAACATACTTGCATGCAGAACGTTTACCATGTTCACTCCGTTATATGCATTTTAATATTATATAAATATATTTCATGCAAGCAGTCATCTCATTGCACTTTATATTGTAAGGTAAAACCTCTAAAATATTAGAGAGAGAACTACAATGATCCCCTATAAGGAAAACAATTGGCTACAGTGGTGAGGAAGAACTTCCATTTATCAGGAAGAGATCTCCAGAATCAGGTTCAGGCAGGGGCAGACCTCTACCATGACTGATTAGGAGTGAGAGGAAAGAGCATACAGAAAAGTATAGAGATAAGCAAATAGGACAAAACTAAAACCAATTATATCTGCAGTAGTTGGGGATGACATAAATGTTACAAATATTTGTTATGAATAAATTAAAGGCATAACGCAGTGATCACAAGACATGGATGGAAAAGAGTCCTCAGGTGACAAAGGTTCGTAAACTCAGCCAAAAATTTAAGTGTACACTTTTCAGCAGTTGGTACATCTGTAAGTTGTGCAGTGAACAGTGAAAAGTTGATCTCTGTGTGTGTTAGGATGTTCTGTCAACCTTTGAAATTACATATTTCAATATGTTTGGTTTAAATTCTTTAACAGCAGGGGCAAATAACAGTAACTTTGACTTAAAAATCTGTCAGATGCAGTGAAATAATTCCAGCAGTCCAAGCAGGACAGGTATGCACCACCCTGCATATCCAAAAGGCTAATTATCACATTTGATTTCTTGGTGAGTTAACTTTAAGCCAAACAGACTTGGTTAAAATTTTGATTTGGCCTGACAGTATTAGCCGAGTATGAAGGCACACCTCTGTTATATCTTTCTTTGTCTCACACTTGTACTGTTTGATTAAAAGGTTCTGCGTGAATTTGTGTGTTTTAAAACAAATACTCACATGGTTGCAGTCAGGAGCAATATCAATTTCCTGCAGAAAGACAAAAAGAGGGAGAAATGTGAATCTTCAATTCAATTCAATTTTATTTATATAGCGCCAAATCACAACAACAGTCGCCTCAAGGCGCTTCAGTAAATTTAAACATCTTTCAACACTCTAGTTTAATCCATGCTTCCATCAGAGAGACACAAATAGTCATTTGTGCTTTAAGGGCTACCTTGGTATTTTTACTGCCATATTTTGTCAACATGCTGCAACAATGAGATTTCCAAGTTTGGCGACACCCTAACCTAAACACGCATCAGAACCAAAAACCAACTCTGACAAACTCCAACTTTCAAGCAGCACCATAGCCAGAGATAAAAGGAAAAAGTTCCAGCACCTGCTTGTATTTCTTTGTGCACTGGTTGAACAAACTAGATATAATAAGATAGTAAGTGTGTTCAGAGGTATCGGAAGGTTTTTTGTTTTATTAGTTATATGTATATGCTGAACCTACTGCAGCATGCATTGGTTAATAAACCAACAACAAGACTCAGCAAAGGCACGGTTAGTTACACTGAAACCCTTTAAAACTGTTGAGCTTGTTGGCAAGCAGTCCATTTTCCTAAGGCCATGTGAGTATAGGCAGAGTTTCCAGTTAAATTTTGCTAATTTTCATTATATGACGATTGTTAAGACTGATTTTAAATCACCAAGTTTTGGTCATTTAAAAATCTGATATACTGGGCAACGCTTTTTTCATTCAGACACATAAAAACAGATTTCCCTAAAATTTGTTTATGTGCAGTTATTTAAGAATTTAAGACCGTTTTAATTAATATATGCATTTTTAAAATAAAGTTTGTTTTACTATCAAAAGTTGTTGACTACTGATTTACACTATGCTCAACTATGCTTGTGTTCATGGACTTGTAAACGTGTTTCCAATACAGAATAGTGCCCTCTGATAGAAAACTATGCAACATCAACACTCATAATATGGTTGAAGGGTGTTTCTCCCATTGCTTCTTTACTTTTAGTTATTGGCCATTATAAATGTTGGTCCCAATAAATCAACAAATAGATAATATTGGTTAATATATAGGCGGGTGCTAATAATTGGTATAGGTCAATTAAGTTGGTCAATATATACACTTAAGGAGCAAAGCTATATTTTTATTATCTTTTATTATCTTCACCCAATGTAGTTTAATGTTAGCATGACATCTAAGAAAAGATGGAACTGAACTATTAACAAACTGATTGGAAACTCAGGTAAATTTTGCTACTAGTAAGTAATGTGGCCTAAAAGCTAAATTTTCGCTTTTTGTTACTTTGTACAATTTATTTTTATCACAAGGTAGAATTCTTCTATCTGCATATAAAATTATTTAATGTTGCTATCTTGAAAGATGATTTTAAATGAATAAATCTGTGCTCTAGTAGCCACAAAAAGAGGTGAGCCAAGTACGATTTGCAGAAACGTTGAGCTAACACTAGCTTACATAATATCAACCCTATTTCAACTTCAGTCAGCCACTTTTCAGAACAATATACATAAGGCTTATTAAACTATAGCATTTCATTTTTTGAAGTTCTGTTGCCTTAGTCAATTTAGATGGTGTTACACTTTTGTTCAACAAGGGGTTTTTTAATATCTCGCAAAAACATTTTTGCAAAACCAACCTCTGCAAAAATAAAGGAAAGCAGTGCAGACAAGAAATGTGCCTACTGACTCGCCTACTATGTAAAACCTAGACTCGTGCTCCATGGCTAAATCGAAGGTAGGATTTTAGTGCAACTGAGTGAGATGGAAAATACATAGAGTGCATTTTTGGAACTGTCCCTTTAGCTTCAGAAAGAACAGTTTAAAAATACCACCAACATTGCCTTAAAGCGCTGAGCAAAGTAATGTTTTTTTTTCTCCAAAATGCAGCAGTTTAATATGAACAAAGCAGCAGAAGCTCTTCATAGACTCGCCCACAACATCCTTGACTATCAGACAAAAGCCAGCAGCAGAAGCTCTTCTTACATCTCCACATCACTTTGCTGTAAAAAGACATGAAAGCACTTTGTGATAACTCTGCTGTGCCCACGGGAACAGCGACAAAAGGCCTTCTTTTGATTTTAAACTCTCATTTCCACTAAATGCTTCAGACACAAAGAAATGAGTGTAATAAGGATACAGACCCTTGGTGGGTTCCCAAATTTAAAAAAAACAAACTAGTGATACTATGAGTTATTAATTAATGAAGAGCTGATCCATTCACATCAAAGGCTTTTGAAAAAAGACCATATTAATCAACTAGACTGATCAAACTGAAGTGGAAAGGATAATTGTGCCTTGGTAAGGGGCAGAGAGATAAAACAAATTGGGGCTGATGTGTTCCACTGAAGACTCTACATGTACAACTCTATACATGTTAAAAGTAGCCTGGCTTTTTCTGCGACTAAGTCATTGAAATAACTATACAGCAGAAACTACTCATGGAGATGGACACACCGAGATATATCACTAATTCCTTAACGCAACTAAACTTTTAGAGATCTTTTTGTGTCCTTGTAGAGGCAATGCTTACAATTTGACACTAGGAGCCCAAAGAAGAGATGAGAACTTGTCAGTTTGGGACAAGCTTTATCTGTCATACAGATGGCCTCACATTTGACTCTAGAATATTACAGTGTACAAAAGGGTTCATGATCGACTTAATAACTGCAAGGTGCCTACGCATAAAACCACAAGCTTAAATCATCACACCTCCACCACCGAATAGGCTTTTGCCCTGTTAAACCATCCAAATGAATGTAAAGGAAATAGCAGTCTATCAGAGTTAGAGATACTTCATCATCAATTTAAACAGAAACAGTTTTAATTGTTCATTGTATTAATGACCCGCCTGGGGCTGTTTTTGTTTGACAGGACCAACGGTAGCCTCTTTCTCTGTGACTACATCAGCGTTTCCTTTAAATCCTGAACATTGCACTTAGGACAACGATGTTACTACGGTATAAGCAGAAACACTGAGTAAAAAAGAATTGTAGGACTGCAAATGCTACCCATAGCTACACAGCATCCTGGCACGCCATCTCCCCATAGTTACTATTTGTCACAATGCCTTAATGACCACAGCTCTAGAAATATCCCTGGCTTCTTTCTGCTATTTCAAAGTGACTTGCTGTTACTTTATAACTGTGTTGCTGTTTCTCAGACGTCTATCAGCTGTCAGATTTCAGGGCTTACACCACCACAAATAGATTCTCAAACTGGGTGTACTGAAAGCTCATGCTGCTCAGCTGCCCCTGTTACTGCCACTATGTGTGCGTGTGTGTGTGTGTGTTTCTCTAGAGAAGAGGCAGATTTATAAGAGCCATTTACCTCTTCAGGAGGCCACAGCTGTTATAGAGTCAAAGCAATGTAATTATCTCTGTAAAGAGGGCATCGCTCAGGGCTGCTGGAGGAGGTGTCTCGTGTGTGTGTGTGTGTGTGTGTGTGTGTGTGTGTGTGTGTGAGTGAAAGAGCAGATGAAGTTAACATGATGATTAAAAAAAACACACAAGGGAATTTTTTTTCAGGGACAGTACGGGTTGTGTAACAAATGGTTTGCTCATTTAAAATATTCTTTAATGTAAAGCAATTATAATTTCTTATTGGCTATGACCATATTATATGTTAAGTCTTTTATCATCATCATTTTGTCCTCCATTATCTATTTATACAGAACCATGTAACTGTGTATATCTGTGGAGTACAGTGCAAAATGAGACTGACGTGATGCTTTAAGCTTTTGCTGTATTTGTGACAATGACTGAGGTTGATAAAAGACATGGAAATCTATTATCACTGTACAAAATGTCTTTTAAATGTATTAAGTCTATCAGTGAACATGTGTCATTTTCTATTGCATTAAATTATATTTTTTTTTCATTATTTTGCTCTATATTGTATATTGGCCAACTTATGTTTACCAGACACTTGATTAGGTAGACCTGTTAAAGTGCTTATTAATGGAAATATCTAATTAGCCAATGATATGGCAGCAACGCAAAGTATTTAGGCATGTAGCAAGGGTCAAGACAGCCTGCTGAAGTTCAAACTTAGGATCAGAATGAGAAAGAGAGGTGGTTGAGGTGTCTTTGAACGTGGTGTGGTTGTTGGTGCCATGCTCTAGTCTGAGTGGAAGGCAACAGTAATGTGATTGCAAGGTATGCAGACGAGCATCTCTGAGCAAAAACACATTGATCCTGGAAGCAGATGGGCTACTGCAGAAGAAGCCCACACCAGGTTCTTGTCAGAAAGGGAACCTGATTATAATTTGCATGGGTTCAGCAAAATTGGAAAATAGGAGACTGGAAAAAGTTTCCTGGTCTGATGAGTCTTTAATACAAGATTTTTCATGGTGGAGTCAGAATTTGAAAACATGGATGCATTCTTCCTTGTATCAACAGTGATGGTGATGCTGTAATGGAATGGTAGCCCATCAGATGATAGTTACTTCCAGCAGGATAATGCACCATGCCAAAAGGCTCAAATCACCTTAAACTGGTTTCTTTTTTGACTGGACTCAAACACTCTCTATGAACAACAGATTTCAATCCACCTGAGGACCTTTGGGATGTGATGGAACAGGAAATGCAGATCATTCATGTGCAGAAATCTGCAGGAACTGATGCTGTCATGTCAATATGGACCAAAATATCTGAAGAATGTTTCCAACGACTTAAGGAAGCACTGAAGGCAAAAGGGATTTAAACTCAATATTAACAAGATGTTCTTTAATGAAGTGACCAGTGAGTGTGGATGTAAATAACAAGGTAGATTCTCTACCAGCCTCCTTCCTTTTTGCTAGACCTAGCTAAATGTTCAGTGCAATACAAGAGGCTCTCATGCTTTCCTGAATGTTACCAAACTACAAAGTGTGGGGTAATTATGGTAAATGGGCTGGTTCTTACAGTATATAGCTCCTTTCTACTCTAACTGAGCACTCAAAGTGCTTTTATATGAGGAAAATTGCCGTTGCATTTTTCTGAAATGACAGAAAGTTAAATCAGCTCCTCTTTGAAAACATTTCACCGTAAACTTTATGAAGAAAAGAGAGAATTTATTGCAGGAATGTCTTATTACTCTGCATTGTTCTCAGCTTTGTGTACCAAATTTCCTACTGGGAAAAACATTTATACATAAAACTAAATTAAATAAATAACTTAAACATCAAAGTAAATCAAAAGTGAACACAATCTATACATCTAGCATAACAGAGAAATGTCTTCTGCTTGTACTTTTAAAATAATAGAATCTAGTACGATACAAATGACAGAACAAATTCCTTATATGCTGAATTTTTAGGTCTTAATTTGGGCCGCTGAATTTTTGGTTCCTTTTAAAATATCTGATACATGTGAAATCTTGGAATAGATCTAAATGTGTGATCCCAAACCCCCACAAAAAAAGCCAAGTGAAATAAAACAACATGGTTCAAGTCAGTATTTCCAAATCCCTTCATATGATTTTAAAATTTTTATGGTTGTTTTATAAATATGAGCTAGTGTAAAGGATCTTATCAGGAAGAGATTAATGAGTAATCTGACCCTGTTTTTAAGTTGGTGTGTGTGTGTAGCCTTTTAATCAAACTGATATATTTTTCTTTAGATTTGAATCCAACTTTTTTAAAGCAGAGACAAAAAAGCAAACATTTACAATATAAAGGAAAAAAACATATCGCTGTATGTATGTATAATTATTTGTTGAATTTAAAGCATTTTTCAACTAAAACCATCACGAAATGTACTATAGTCACATCACAAGCTCGGGTGACTTCTTCAGAAGTGCTTTACTGTTTTACCCAAAGATGTTCAATTTAAAAATGACACGAGGCAGAAGACTTTGCTTGAACAATGACTTCTAATAGCTGCAGTGCAGCTTAGGACACTTTGCATGAGGAAACACTTTTAAAATAATTAAATAGGAAAGAAGTGAACTGACCTAGAAAGCAAGATAACAATCTGGGGGAAAAAATCAGATACAGACAGACTGTAAACACTGTATGAAGATGTTTATCATATGGTCATGTAATAAAGCAGGCTGTGAGATGAGACTGAAGAACCACAAGACCACAGCGGTTACTGATTAACAAACAAATAATTTGATCTCTAGTTGTAGTAGCGTCCCTTGCTTGTTTATTTATGGAAAGAAATTAGATAAAAATAAGAGAATCTGTGCATGTAGGCGGCCAATCTTTAAACAGGCACAGAGTGTGAAAGTCTGTTGTGTTCTTCGTCACTATGGCACAAAGAAACAAGACAGGAATCATGTTTAACTGGGGTTTAACTTCAGCCGGCAAGTCACCTGACAGCTGGATGACTGCACTCACACCACACACTTCACACCTCACCAGGTTAATAAGTACTGCACTGAGGTGGAAAGAGGGGTGGTAAAAGCACAAAGCACATTAAAACATCTCCCTTAAACTACAGAATGCAGTTGAGACAGCCCAGCCAGGTGCAGAGGTCAAGAAGGGGGTGAAGTTCATTCGGGCTGTCACGTGGAATAAATTAAAAAATGATTAAACAGTTAATCAGATTAAGCCTGATATTTTTGGTAGAGATTAATCTATTTGTTGTTTAAAGACGAATCAGGTTTCATTTAGCTAGTTGCTCTTCAGCCTACAGCCTAAACACAACCAGTTTATAAGCATTTATAACAGCAGACATGATTTTTAATTGTGCTCATGGAACATCAGTTAAGGCCACACAGACAGAGTAGTGTGGATTACTACAGGGGATACCTTTTATTTACTCCTGGGGCCACAGGGCAAGAGCCTCTGTGGTGAAGTGTGAACATTCCTAGGTTGAAAGACACACAATTTACTTAAACATAAAAAAGTGAGCAGATTTTCAGGATGAGGGGCTTTTCACACAGTCTCATCAACTGACCACAAGCAAGTAAGAGAAAACTAACAGGTAGATATCAATTTGGGATAAAATCTACACTTAGCACTTGAAGACCTTCAAGTGTCGTTTTTTGAAGGAACTACGTTTTTTGTTCAATTTTGTTAAAAAACAAAACAACACACACACACACACACACACACACACACACAGAGTTTTAAATGCACTAAATACGCCACTATCTGTGTGTGTGTGTGGATGTCGGGTAAATCGTGGATTTTTGACGTCCTAAAAGAAAAAGTGTGTTTAAACGGCTGCCCGGAGCGTCACACGGATGGAGGTGCAGATGTTCACCTCTGCATCACAGCCATGCTGACAACCGGGGTGACTAAACCCACTGGGGCGACACACCCAGCAGATGCCCATCACCTCACCTGAACCCGAACAGTTTACCGTGGGGAGGGCGCCTACCTCTTTGCGGTCCTGCAGACACTCCAGCACTGCCAGGTTGTTGGTCCAGGTGTGCTTGGGACAGAGGCGGGTCAGGTCCTCCCGGCAGGCCTCCTCCTCCGACAGCTTCCAACTGGTCGCCCTTCGAGGCTGTGAGGCCCCAGCGGCTGCGGCTGCAGGTGCATCCTTCGCCGGCGGATCAGCAGGTCTGAGGACGGGCGGGTTGTGAAGCTCGGCCGGGCCGCTGGCAGCCTTCAAGCCGAGGACGGAGCCGAAACTGCAGAGGCACACGGACGACAACAGCAGCAGCAGCTGAGCGCGACTGTACGCCGCCATCTTCACAGCACTGTCAAGCTAGTCCTAATACATGACGACATCACTTCCGGTCAGCGAGGTAACGGTGAGCTTTATTTACCGAAATAAACACACAACTTCCGGTCACTTGAAAAATAATTAAATAAAGCTTTACTGTACTCCTTTAGTAACAGCGTCAGTGTACCCATTGTTTTTACATTGTTGTTTACTCTAGTAAGCAATACGACACGATGACCACGTCACATCATCTCCAGATCTAGTTTAAAGCTATTTATTTTCATTTAATAGCATCAAAAAGAGAATCAACTAAATGTAGGAAAAATAACGCGAATAAACTTTTCAAATATAAATTATTTACATAGGCCTGTTTCCACACAAAACTATCAGCCTGAATTACTTTTTTTTAATGCTAGATATTCCCCCACCTTAAAAAACAAAACAAACAAAAACAAAACAAAACTTGTTTCGAAGTTCCTGCTCTACCTTTTTTTGTGACAACAAATACATTATTTCTTTGGCATCCATTGTACAAGGACAATGCAAGTCCGAATATTCAAACAATTGTTGGATATATCCCGGGTTAGTGTGTGTGTGTGTGTGTGTGTGTGTGTGTGTGTGTGTTTTCTCTCCCTCCTATGATGCTCTCAGTGATTGTAAGCTTTTTTAAGCTATTTTGAAGCTATTGTCACACTGTTTCACATCATTGCATTCAGTACAAGATATAGTAGGAAAGTATCTATATTCACAGTCAGACATTGTCAGCATTTTTGATTTATTGTGCCCATGTACAGATACAGATGTAAAATTTAATTCTAAACTGTGGAATAGTTGACTGCTTACTGAGATTATTAAGTTCTACTGAAACTTTAAAAATGCCTCAAAGCCTGTTTTGGTTTCCTTTGTTTTTTTGTATCGTATAGTGAAAGTGACTTGTCTCTCTGTATGGATAACCTTATTTTCTTGCTTGTGTTTAAGCTTTTAATTTGAAATGTAATGTGTATTTCCCTTTTTTCCAATTAAAGTCAAACATTGCCTTGCAGAAAACCTTTACAATCGCTGTATGCTGAGCAATCACAATTTAATTCACCTCCATTACAAAATGTATAATGCAGTGCAAACAGTATACTGTGTTTAACACTACTGTGTTAACAAGCTTCTTTAACTGTATTTGTAGATTACCTTTTATCTCTAAGATTTAAAGGTACCTTTTGTAATTAAATTCTGCAGAATTAAACTAAAAGGTTTATTAGGCACAATGTTTATGAAATGCTTTTATATGCATTTAGGTTTTATATTTTTTTATTTTAACTTTTTAAATTATTTGTCTGGCTAAATAAAGGTTACACATTGCTCAGTCTTGTGATACAAATTGGTATTATATGAAAGTACGGCCTGGCCTTAGTTCAGTTTCTGCTGACATCCCTTTAACGCCAAAGGACTTTCAACATAAGGTCAAAGGGCTTGCTTCTTTATTGTTGATAGCTTTTTATTTCATTTGGAAAGGCTTTAGAATTAACAATAAGTACCTGGTATTATACTATACACAGCAGCCTTTAGTGCCTCTGAGTTTTTATACTTTAATTTAAACAGTTCCTCTTCATTACATTATCTTGAGCTAATGTTATTATCCTTAAGTGATACATTTAAACTCCTTTACAACTTTCTTATTTCAAACCAAATTACAACTGACTCATATACTTAGGTCAACATAGGTAGTGTTTTATTGGTTGACTCTTACTTTTATGTGACTTACCCTCCAACAATATTCCTAGCAATATTTTTAACTGAACTTTTATGTGAGTCTCCACTGAGCTCCAGTTACTGTGTGTAAATCAGAATCAGAATCAGAATACTTCCTGAAGGAAATTAGGGTTACAGCAGGCAGCACGCTAATGGCGCATGCGCACTTACAAAGGAACCCTCTGACCAACTTTACACAAACATCACATTGGGGAGACATGTCAGAAAGGTAGGCTGATAGGAAAAAAACAACGAAAATACATAACATGAGGTAAGAGGAGGAGAAAAAAAACTCCACTCAGACTGAGCTCCTAGTGGGAGAACAGTTTGATAACAGAAAAAACACCTCAGCACAAAAAGCACATGACTATCAATACACCATAGAAACACAAGACAAGCAACAGGGGCGGGTAAAGGGTAAGAGAGAGCCGGTGTAGACAGCGCATCCGGTCCTGCAGCATGTCTGCGCTGGTCCAGTCGACTGCCATCTTCCCCGGTAGGGCACAAGCATCGAAGGCGTTTGGAAAGGGAGGGGGGATCAGTGTGTGCATATCAGTGTATGTGTGTGTGTGTGTCCAGAGTTCAGCTGAGACCGTGTCCTTCGCCCTGCTAGGCTAAGTAAACAGTCTTCCAGCCAACCCAGGTGGCCTTGCATGGAATGGGGGGAACAGTCTAAACACAGTCGTTATCAGGGTGTTTTGTTCAGCTCCAGCCTTGAGGCCGCAGCTGGCGCCGAAGGGGTCTCCGCATGAAGTGATGATGGTTTTTACTTTAGTGCAAACAACTCGTATGAATTTCAAAGCTGTTCTAACAGTCCAACACTGGTCTCTCAATCTCCTGTTGGAGAGCTTTGAGCTTTCTATGATGTTATCCAAACTTACGTTCCGTGATGTTGTCATTCTTTTTGCTCAAAGAGCAGGTTCTGAGAACTCACGACCGCAGTGCACTTCCCCAAGATGTGATCGAATTTGCGCTCAAAGGTGTTATTCGAGCTAGCCCCTCCAGATGTAATCCAGTTTTTCACTCAGAGGTTTTGTTCTGAGTATTAACGGCAGCCGTGCGTTCTCCAAGATCTTCTCCATGCTCCACTCAATGAGCCCATTTTTGAGAAACTCACACCTCGTCCCATCATTTCAATCCCAGCGGGCAGCCTTGTGGGGGTTTGAACAGCCGGTTCCACTTCCTTAATTCTTCGATAAGCCAGGGCCAAGCCAGCTCCGATCAGCAAGAACCCTGTTATCATGGTTCCGAATAGGTAGATATCTTCAGCACTCACAGCACTCAATTGCATTCAGAAAAAGACTAACACAACTCTGTCAGTTCATCTCATAACTCCTATCTTTCTATCTATCTATCTATCTGAAAAAATGCATTTTGGATGGAAATGGAAACACACAATTTTGGTGCTCTACTAAGTGTTTACAGCACCAAGATGGTGTAGGTGGGAAAATCTTAACTTCCCTTTGTGTTCAATAATAAAGGAACACTCACAACAACTGAGCTCCATATATCTCAGACTTTAGATGCACACACACACACACACACACACACACACACACACACACGTTCTCGCTCTGTTTTTGTTAATTTCATAACATTTGTTGAATTGAATTATACACCCCCAGAACAGAAGTAAAACTGTGTTGAGTCCTTGTCGTGGTCCCAGTATTGTCTAAAGATGCTTCTGGAAGAAACTTCCTCAAGTGTTTGTTCCAGGCTCAGCTGCTGCTGTCGATCCTCCTGTCTGCATTTCAAGCAACAGCTTCTGAAGACAACTGGTGCTGGCCCATGACGCGCGCGCGCGCGCACACACACACACACACACACACACACACACACACACACACACACACAGAGATCATAAAGTGTAAAATATTCCCATGACCATTAGGGATATTGATGTGGAGATTCATTTTCTAAGGATGTCACAGCTCAGAGAAATGAAAGATACTCAGGTTAGGCAGCCAACAGTGCAGGTATAGTATTAAAGCATTAACTAAATACTTATTGGAAATAAGTAATAACTTTGGTAGCAACTGTTTAAGTCATTAATGATATACTGTGTGAGTTTTTGCTCCTTTCTTCCTGTCTGTGCTCCAACAGGAGAGTGCGATGGCTGGCCAGGCTTCATTAAACATGAATTTGAATATTTTACTCAAATAGCCTCTGAAGTCATCAGATCATGTGATGGATGTGCAGCTGGCAACCCTGTGATGCTGTTATGTCCATTTGGACACAAATCTCTCCAGAATGTGTCCAGCACCTTGTTGAATCTCTGCCACGAATAATTAAAGCAGTTCTGAAGGCAAAAAGGGGCTCAGACTCAGTGCTAGATAGGTGTACAGTGGGCAGTGAGTATATGTTTCCTTGAAAATGTATTTGAGGATGCAGTTTGGCTGTTCAGTAAATGAAGCACCTCTTTATTGTAAACAAATCAAGGGAAAGGAAAGCACTAGCAGTAATGTATTATTTAAGCACAGTGCATTTACAAACTCACCTGATCAAAGCGGCCTGACTGTGTTTGATAGTCATCTTCTGCCATCTTCTCCTCCCTCTCTCAGAGCTTGGTGCTACAAGTTGGCCAAGAAATGCTGGAAGAGGAAGCCCGAGAAGCTGAGAGGGAGAAAATGCAGTACTTGGAAGAGAATTGCACAGCCCTTTTCATTCCAGGCAGTATGCAGGATCTCCAGGTAAGCCTACGGCACCTGGAGAATTTGTTCATGACTGATGATAAACTTAGCAGGCTTTTGGTTCACCTATGGAAGCTGTAGTTTGGTTTTAGAGGAGAAAGTATTTGTTCTGGTGCACTTGCCTTTAACATCCATAACATCACTGGAAAATGAAAGTGTGCAAGCTCTACTCTTCCTTTGTATCCCTCCCCTACCCAGCAACTATAGAAAGTTGGAGATGATAGAAAACTTGCTTTGTAAGAAAAATGTTCAGGATAGTACTCTGCTGTTAAGTGTGTCGTGTTTATGATTGAAAAAACTGACAAACAAATAAACTTTCTCACTCTTTCTATCTATCATAACTCCAGGAGCTGTGTTGCAAACTTCACAAGCAGATTGATTTGGTGGATGAGGAGCGATACAACATGGAGGTCAAAGTGGCAAAATCCAACAAGGTATTGTATTCAGAAGCTTCTTCTGCCATTATAAAGTTATACAGTTATACAGTGCTTAACAAGGTTAATGGAACACCTCCCGATGTAAGGTTTATGCCACAGCTCCCCTAAAGTAACAGTATATGTAATTGCCAAAATCATAATTCATTTTTTCTGTATTGGCAAGGTCTTTAATCAAAGTGACATTTTTTTAGTCTAAAAATAATTTTTAAAAATTTATTCTAATTTATTCTAAAATGTTTGTTGTTGTTATTACCAAAACACATATGTCTGAACAACAGTGTTCTTTGTCAGGTTGATGACCTTAAGTTGAAGATTCAGTATCTGAATGGGAGGTTTAAGAAGCCAGTCCTGAACGAGGTGCGGATGTCAGCCGATGCCATGCTGGCTGCCCTGCTGGCTGCCCTGCTGGGCTCCAAACATAAAGTGTCCATGGACCTGAGAGCCAGCCTTAAGCAGGTTAAGAAGGAAGTGAAGGATGAGGTAGGTACTTTAGATGTTATATTAGGCAGATGGATCGCATCCTTCACTGAAAAAAATTAGTAAGATCAGAACGCAACATGAAAGGCTTCACGTTTTGTTACTGCTTTCCTTTGAATGTGTTTCTTAGGAGAAGCAAAAGGGCGACTGGAGGAAAAAAAATCGAAGACAAAACTGGCATGGGTGGAAGAAAAAAGATGTTCGAGACAGAGGCTTAAATGTCAGCATGTTTTTTCTGCAGTTCACCACTGCCAAGATTTGCCAGATGTCACTTTTTTAAATAAATAAAAAAGAATAAATCCAGTGGTGTTCTGATGTATTTAATGAATGTAATTTGACAAATGCAAACAGGCTGGTAAAGAGCACAGGCTGTGTGTAAATCGAGGTGAACTCGTTTTATGAATTCCAAGAGCAAGAAATGAGACAGAAGTGTTAAAAGGCAGCTGAAAAAATGTTTTCTAAATCCGTCCAGCTCATTATTAATAAAGTTTTTTTTTTTTGGTAGGGTTGTCGGTCACGTGAGAATATGCGACGTCACGAAAACCCTGTGATACACTGGTTGTGGAAGTAAATCAGTATTGGCAACAGAGGGCTTCTTTCTTTCTAATACTTCCAGATAAATACCTGTAAATAGAGCAAAACCAACCGCTTTAAGACGCTGAATTGCCCTCCCTCAGAACCAAAATGACAGCGGCGGTGTTTTTCGGCTGCACCTTTATCGCCTTCGGCCCAGCCATCGCGTTGTTCCTGTTTACCATTGCCCGGGAGCCGCTGAGAGTCATTTTCCTCATAGCAGGGTGAGAGTTAAACATTCACTGGTCCAAGCGGACGGCAATTGACTTAAATATATAATAATTTGGTAATTACAGATGCTACTGCCACGTTATATTGAATAAATCCCAACCTTTAGACAGTGTTAGCTTACTAGCTAACCGATCGTTTCGTTTGTTAGCTGATGTGCTATCGTTAGCTTCTATTCTCTGGTATTATGGTCTTACACTTTGCTGGTTTTTTTATTTAGCCATAGGTCACCACATTCCGATTTACACAGCTTCATAAATACACCGACCTTTTAAAGTTTTAAAGCCCCAGCAATGCCTGATATTAGCCGCCCAAAGATAGGAAAGAGCTAGCTTAATGAGAGCCTGAGGGACTTTTATTAGTTTTGTTTCTTATGGATCTTGCAGATATTGGAGGATGCTGACGACTTATGTCAGTAAAAGGTGGCTCTATACACACACGTAGTTAGCTAGCACTATGGCGGATTGGCTTTTGAAATAATTCATTGCTATTGTAGTGGTATAGGGTTCAGATACGGTCTTGACCTAAGTGAGATATAAGCTTGTGATCATAATTGTGGTTGTTGATTGATAACATACATCTTACCTGTTAATTTGTAAAAGTGCCGTGACGTTACGTTTGTGTTCGTTGACACTTTGCCTCCTTGTTATGGTCAATTAATTCTTGCTAAGTAAAAGTAACTAAATAGTCCTCTGGTCAAGATAATCCTGATTATGTTATCACTTCGGTGCTGCTTCTCAGTTCCTCCTCAGTCTGGAAGTATTTTTTTTCTTAACCCTCCCTTTACTTTCATTTAATTGGCTGACCCTCGCAAATAGAACTGTTGAAAAAACAAAGGAGTCGGGCTTCTGGGCTCACAGCAATGCTGGAATTGCTGTGAGCCCAGAAGCTTTGAGATAGCAGTGTGGGTAATATCTGTTTTCTTTGTTCTCATTCTTTCAGGGCATTTTTCTGGCTGGTGTCGCTGCTGCTCTCCTCCCTGGTGTGGTTCATCTCGGTTCAGATCAGTAATAAAGAGAGCGCGGCTCAGCAGAAAGGCCTGCTCATCTTTGGCGTGGTGCTGTCTGTGCTCTTGCAGGAAACCTTCCGCTTCGCTTACTACAAGCTACTAAAGTAAGTGGCCACCACCATGTTTAACTCTTTTATACTTTATATAGTGTGACTCCAGAGAACTGTTTCTTACTAGAAGAGCTGAAAGCCCATACTTCAACTTCCTCAACATGTATTCACTATTTATTATTTATTTAACTAAGAAATATTAAAGCATGACCTCTGAATTCTGCACTGTATCGTTGTTGTCCCTTGATGAGTGTCTGTCTCAGTTTCACACTCTTCAGTGTGAACTTGTACAATTTTCATTGTTCATCTCAGATCATCTTCCACTAAATGACATACTTTCATAACTGACATATTTTCTATTCATGTTCTATAGCACACAGTGAGACTCAGAACCAAAACTCTGTGTGTGTGTTTTCCTGCAGGAAAGCAAATGAAGGCCTCCTCACTCTCAGCCAGGAGGAGACCATGCCCATCTCCATCCGACAGCTGGCCTATGGTACACTTAGTCTACACATCATCTTCTGTGCTTCATATCACCTACTGGTAGCATATTCATTCACCCACGATTCTGCCAGAAGACAGAACATTGAGCACCGGTTACCTCTTTACAACTTTGTCATTGTTTGTTTTTGGTTTTGAAACTCACTTTTGTACTATTCTGTAAAAACAGTTTTTTAAATATACAAGAAACATTAGCATAAAAATGGCAAATGCACTGTATGGACAAAAGCACTGGACCACATGTATATTATAGCTATAGGAGCTGCTCAGCCATGTAGACCCATACCTTGAAGCTCCCAGCACAGTGTTTGTGCTGATGTCAATATCAGTGGTGTTAATGGGGAGGATTGGAGCTCTGCAATGCCACTTAGTGATCATAAAATATCTATGGGGAAATTTCACAAACAGACTATTTACAATGATCATATTCTACTACATTGCTACACTCTAATTCAGTGAGCTCTTTAGAGTGACCCCTTGTTTCACAAACATTTGTAAAGCGAGACTTCATGGAAAGATGCTTGATTTTACACACCTGTATTCAGATGTTAAGAGGTGTGGATCGAAACCTTTGGCCGTATATCATATGAGCACAAACTGTGAAAGTGCTCATTCTTCCTCACTAGGCTCTAACAAAAGATGCTATCAAGTAGCATCAACAAATTTCTAAAGAAATTGTTAAAAATGAACATCTAGCACACTTTGGACATGATCTCTTATTTGCAGGTTGTTTAAATTTGCTTGCGGTTTACAGTAAACAGTATTTTCTGTACAGTGGGGCTGTGTGATATGACCAAAATCTCATATCCCAATATAAGAATTCTATCGTCCGATAACGATATAAATCACAAAAATGTAACATTTTCTGTAAATTCTGTGAATCTCGGGCAGCTCAACTTGCGGGAAGTGTTTCCAGCTGCGCGTCATGTAGCTGGAGTCGAGTGTTTTAACCGATGCATGAAACTATACATTTTTAGACATAAGTTGTAACGGCTGCCGTTTTCTTTGTGAGTATTTATTACACGGCGTGCTGCGGGGAAAAGCCTGTTCTAACGTTTGAGTCTAAGGTCTATTTTTTAGCACCTGGCGGCTCTTTTTTTACTTCTCATCCGTAAATAATCTGCTCTTTCACGTGATTCAGTTTATTTTGAAAAGTCTCAACAGGATCTTGAGCTTTATTGTAAAAGGTTTATGTGGAACATAAACAAGTGGACACGCGATAGTGTTACCGTCGTTGTTGCTAACGACAAAGCATTAAAACAGGCACTTGTCCGTGCGTAGTGTGGTTATATTAAATATAAGAGAAAGAGAGAACTTTAAGAAATGAATATAGCCACTACAGTGACCATCAAAACAATGAAAAAATATTGCCGTAAACAGTTTATTTTGCGACACCACGAAAACAACGATAGCGTAAAATGAAATGATAGACGTTTTTATATCGTCATTCGATATATATCGTTATCGTTATATCGAACAGCCCTAGTGGTCCCTAGCTATAATGCGGTGCACTGTTTCGTGGATTTTCTTTGGTGCAATTTTGCAGTTTTTTTTTTAAGCAGCACATTGTGTTCTGCATCCTGATTGGCCGTAGACCATTGTCAATCAATCTCCTCCGTGCTGTGTCTCCTGTACAGTACAGAATGTCTGCAGCTTGTCAAATTTACATAAATCTTCGATCGCTTGCAGTGTGACTCTGAAGTACTGTATGTTTGTAAGTTTTCTCCCCAACAAACACAACAATGTTAATAAAACGTTTTGCACCGTCAAAGGCACCTGTGGTAGCACCCAAAAGGCAGAGGAAGATGCTAACCATCGCACAAAAAGTTGGACTTCTGGACATGCTAAGGGAAGATAGAAGTTACCGTATTTTTCAGACCATAAGGCACACCGCATTATGAGGTGCATTAAGTGAAACAAAACAGTCAGATAAGTCAAACTTTACTCAAGTCATTCTTCCACCATTGATTCATTAACGTTGAATTCTCTGGCAGCTGCTCTATTCCCATGTTCTGGACCTGAAAACAGGGTTTGATCTTTGGTTTCATTCTACAATACTGGACTTATTTTTCTATGAAGGTTTGAATTTTGAGGGTGTTTAAACAAGAGAAAAAAGTGTGAAAATGTTCATGCCTGTCTGAGAAAACTGTCTAAAGTGTCTAGTGAGGAGTTTTACAGCCTTAAAACATCTATAATAATTGTGAAAAAATAAAGTTGGCTACTTTGTGGACTTCACCTATCGCGGGTTATTTTTTCAATGTAACTCCTGTGATAAGGGACCACTGTACATTCTTCTTGCATAGTGGCCTAATTTGCTTTGGGATTAGCATCGCATAGTACAGTCTTTCTTATGTCTCAGCTGTCTTCTCATTCTTTTGTCTCAGTGTCAGGTCTCGGCTTCGGCTTCATGAGCGGAGCGTTCTCTGTGGTGAACATCCTGGCTGACTCAGCAGGGCCGGGGACTGTGGGGATCCATGGAGACTCGCAGCACTACTTCCTGTCCTCAGGTAACAATTAGCATGTACTTGTTTTTTGTTTGTTGTTTTTTTTTATTGTCAAAAACCTTTACGTTTCTGCCGTTGAGCGAGTCCATAGATTTGTAAAAACATTTTCTTTCTAGTGTTCCCTTCCATTTGTTGTGTCATTTGTTTAAAAACAAGTGACATAAGACCTAAAAACCTTTTTCATTAAATGCCGTATGACCTGTTTCTTACACACACACACACACACACACACACACACACACACACACACACACACACACACACACACACACACACAGTCATTCACCAGATGAACTGCTTCCACTACTGGAACCAGAGTCCAGACAGGGAGATTGTTATTCTACTTTGGAGAATAAATGATTGTGTGTTTGTTTGTTTTTTTCTTTCACCTTAGAGCCAGCTGCCACAAAAAAACTGTATTTCAGAGTTTTGGACTTCTAGCTGAAACAATACAGAGCACAGCCTAAATGTATTATGTGTGGTGTTATTAAAAGGCATTCTGGGAAATGTTGCATTAAAACTAATCGCCGTTAAAAGTGTAACTATATTATACATACATATACAACTATACATAGATTTATATGTAGAACATAATTTGTTAAAATTGCACTTCTCTTTCAGCCTTCATGACGATGGCCATCATTCTGCTTCACATGTTTTGGGGCGTTGTTTTCTTTGATGCCTGTGAGAAGCAGCGCTGGTGGGCGGTGGGAGCCGTTGTCATCAGTCACCTCTTGGTCTCCTGTCTGGTGAGTGTGGTTTGTACAGAATGTGGACTTGAGTCTTTGTGAAGGCAGGAAAAAACACTAACAAGAGCTCACAGTCAAAAACTATGCAAGGAAAGTATTTTTATGTCTTAAATGTCCCAGTCAGTTTTCTTTTTTTTTTTAAATCAAACCTCTCAAGCCTCATACATCTTCTCTTTTTACTTTATTATACTATATTATAGTAAATAAGAGTCATGTTTTCGGGGCACACGACGGTGCTCGGACAAACGGCCATTTAACAACATCAACTTGGCGACTCAGATTTGTAATGAAAGTCTCTCTTGCTCTCTCTTTATATGCCTGCAATTAGTTACTTTAAAGAATTGAGATAAAATACTAAACAGTGTCCACTGATGTTTTTTATCTCGTCTTCTACCGCAGACCTTCCAGAACCCCGAGTATGTCGCAAGCCTTGTTCCCACCTACGTCATCCTGTTCCTAATGGGTGTCTGGGCGTTCTACTCCGCCGGCGGCTCGCTCAAGAACCTCAAACTCTGCCTCACCTGCAAAGACAAGGACTTGCTTCTTGCCAACCACAGGCCTAGATAACGCAGCACACCTAGCAGTGTGCAGGACTCTTTATACAAGGATCACAGAGATCCCACACAAATACACACACACATTGGACACAGTGAGGAAGGAGTGTTAAATCTGCTATTTGATTTGAGACTTTCATCATCTTAAGCGTTAAAACATGTAAAAGGTTTTGTGGGAACAAAGATGGGAGATCGTTTTGATTCCAGTCCAGCTTGGAAAAGGTTTTTATTCAACAGTATAACATATCCATTTTGGCTAACTGTGTGCCCTTTTTGTGGTCTGCACTGTAAGAAAAACAAACCCACAGAAGATACTTTAGATTGGGGGGTTAAAGCAGCAGCACTCTTTATACATACTCTCAGATGCTTCAAATCTTTCCTAGTGTTTTATTATTTCTAAAGAAAATGTGTATATAATTATGCATTTTTGAATTCCCTAATGTGTAAATATTAAAACCTTTCTTCAAGGTGTGATATGCTGTCTGTGGTCTGAATATGAACCTGCGTTTGATTCTAAATGCACTTGCTAATGATTACTAATTGTTTGTAATCAGTCATCAGTCAGTCAGTAATCTTGACGTAATAGACCCTTGAGCAAATAGAAAGTAGAGAATCTAAATCAAACAAAATAGTTTCTTTTGTTGTTTGTCCTTGTGTGGCTTCCTTGTGTGTTCTGGTTGTTCTTATGAGTGCAAGGATAAAGAATTATTTACAAACATTTTGTTTTTGTGCCTGATTTTGTTTTCGATCATCTTTTGTATTTGTAGATTCTGTCTGCTGTGTCTCACAAGGATGGGAGGTACATTAGAGATGTAAATTGTATCCATGTTTGCATTGAGTTTATTACTTTTCTGCCTTGTTTTGGCACTTTGCTTCATGACAAAATGTGATTTGGTGTAGTCTTATAGGTGGAGATGAGCCTGTTAGCTGGTCAGTTGTACACCAGGCTGAAACTGATACAACAATCGTGCAATAACTCTTACCTTCATGATGTCATGCTGTTTAATCCTACTGTAATTCAAAGAGAAGTGTTTCTTTTGTGAGCTATATCCAAGAAATGGGGAAAGAAATTATTGTGTGCTCACTTTCAGTTTTTACTTCATATTGTAAAACACATTCAGCTCTCCCTCTGCATTAAGTTAACTTTAAATTTCTTGTTTATTTCTAGAAGGTTACATTTCCCTTTATCACCATTGTTGGATAGGTTTTAAGTGTGTACAATACTTCAATGACTAAAGGAATAATAATAAAAAATTATATTCCTGTCATTCTTTATATCAATTGATTAATTAAGCTATTGTTTTTTTAACAGGTGTTTTAATTCCCCATGATTATTCACTAGTGACTGTGTAAAATATATTTAAAATTGTCTGATTAGTATTTAAAAAAAAAACGAAAGATTTTCAGTTTACCATCACTGCCAACTCCAAAAACCAAGCACATGTTCACACCAAAGATTTCTGCTTAAATAGGATATTTTATGACAAATTTCTCCTCTTTGTTTCTTTTCTTTCACTCTACTAGAGCAACTTTGCATAATACCAATTTCTGTACTTCATCTACTGTCTGAAACAAGGATTTTGGCTCCTCCCCCTTCCTTTAACCCAGCTTTTTTCCCCTGATTGGTTACTCATATTAAACAGACAGTTTGAGCCAATGAGGCTTTTGTGATCACAGCCAGAGCTCTGACATCACACAGAGCCAAGAGCAGAAATACATTGTCTGAAACTAAACTTGTGCAGTGGTTTAGACTACTTATATATACAGTCATTTAAAGATTTCAAACTGGTTCTGTTTCGCAGGAGAATCTGGTGGGAAATACCACTTGAAAACAGCATTCAAAGTAATGAACATTAACATGTTTAATAACATCAGAGGGTGTTTAACTAGCCTTGTTTGGTCAAAAATAATCAAAAAGTAATAAGAAAGACCACACAGCAGCCATTTTCTTTTAGGTTTATACAGAAACAGTAGGTCAGTTCATTGGACCTTTAATGAGAAGTCTACAGGGGACAAAGCAGGCGCCAGGTTTCCAATATAGTGCATGTCTGTGCGTGTGTGTGAGCGAGTGAATGTGAGAGGGATGAAGCAAAAAGCCTTTCTTGCTTCAGATGCTTCAGTTTGCTTGTTTGTAAAGATGAGGAGCTGTTAAAGTGGGTATGTTCACGTCATTAAAAGGACTAATCACAAAAGAAAAATGATAAATCACCTTTTAATGTTTCACCCTAAAACATTCCTCCATTCTGCCACTCCTGCGCTCCTCAGGTAATGTTTCCATTTATGAAAGCAGACACCTCCAGGCTGGGCTACACAAAGCTCACCGGGGTCTCAGAGGGTTTTGGTCAGTCAAAGGCCTTTTTTTAAAAAAAAGTTAGACAACAGACAGACAGATTCAGGAAGCGTTTCCTCTGCCGAAAAGGCAACTTTCAAATGCAAATATGAGCCTGTGCAGCCGGTGACACCGGGGTCACCTCAACAATATCAAAAGTCTCACTCCTGAGGCTTTTGTGTCCCGCTGGATGTTCGAGGGTCAGGTGTCCAGCCAAAGATGAACTACTTCCACTGCTGGAACCAGAGTCCAGACAGGGAGATTGTTATTTTACTTTGGAGAATAAATGATTGTGTGTGTGTGTTTGTTTTTTTTTCTTTCACTTTTGAGCCAGCTGCCACAAACAAATTGTATGTCTTTCAGAGTTTTGGACTTCTAGCTGAAACAATACAGAGCACAGCCTAAATGTATTATGTGTGGTGTTATTAAAAGGCATTCTGGGAAATGTTGCATTAAAACTAATTGCCGTTAAAAGTGTAACTATATTAGAAATATATGTAGAACATAATTTGTTAAAATTGCACTTCTCTTTCAGCCTTTATGACGATGGCCATCATCCTGCTTCACATGTTTTGGGGCGTTGTTTTCTTTGATGCCTGTGAGAAGCAGCGCTGGTGGGCGGTGGGAGCGGTTGTCATCAGCAAGGTTATCGTTAACGAAAACTAACGAAATAACGAAAACTAGAAGTGAAAAAACATTTTCGTTAACGGAAATAAAAATAAAAACAAAAAAGGAAAACTAACTAAAACTGGAATGAGTGTTCACAAAACTAACTAAAATTAACTGAATTTATAGCAAAAATGTGTTTAGTTTTCATTGATGTGTGCGTGTCATACAATAGTCAAGGGTGAAAATGAAGTTTAGTTTCCAGATTTTTTTCTTGCTGTGTCTCATTATGCCAGCAGGTGGCAAGTACGTTAGTCGAGTCGTCTGTGTTGCTGCTCCATCCACGCTCGGAAGAAAGCGCCAGAGTCCAATTTGGGATTACTTTGAATATGACTGTGTTTTGGATAAAGCAAGTGTCTTGTAGTGGAAAGAGACAAATTATGAGGGACATTTCTAAAGGGAAAAAAAATCCCACAAACCTTAAAGTGCACTTGAAAAGCTCACACAAGAAGGCTAACCTAGCTTACCTTGAGAAGGTAAGGGAGCACACTCAACCCTCATCCCCAGAAAACAGAAGCTAACCCCAGGCAAGGCAGCGTGATGCATCCAGAGACAACAGGACTGGGATATCTACACAACTGTGTGAGTCAATTACCTTCAAAATGTTGATAAACATTTTGAAGGTAATTCACTTGAACGTCTGTGAAGGTTCTCAGTCATCCAGGTCATCGTAGTCAAAGGAGCTTGCAAAGAAAAGCGTCTGGACTTCTTTAAGTTACTTGAAGACGTTTCACCTCTCATCCGAGAAGCTTCTTCAGTTCTAAGGTCAAATGGTGGAGAGTCCCAGATATAAACCTGGTGGGAGTTTCCCCCCACAGAGGGACAAAAGGACCCCCTGATGATCCTCTAATCGCCTGAGCCAAGGTGTGGAACTGGGTTTGGCTCAGGCGATTAGAGGATCATCAGGGGGTCCTTTTGTCCCTCTGTGGGGGGAAACTCCCACCAGGTTTATATCTGGGACTCTCCACCATTTGACCTTAGAACTGAAGAAGCTTCTCGGATGAGAGGTGAAACGTCTTCAAGTAACTTAAAGAAGTCCAGACGCTTTTCTTTGCAAGCTCCTTTGACAATTCACTTGAACCAAAATTACGAACACCCGGTGCTGCAAGAGTTAATAGTCTCATTGGGGCCAAGATATACATTTTATAGTTGCCTGGTATCAATGGTTGTTCATCTGCCTTTATTTATTTATTTAAAGAACCCATAGGTGGGAATGTGAGTTGTCTGTCTCTGCGTGTTAGCCCTGCGACAGACAGGCGACCTGTCCAGGGTGCAGGGTATGGTAGCTGGAATAGCAACATACCCAAGGATAAGCAGAAGAGAATGACTGATATGATGAAACTGGGATTTTGTTACACTTAATTATTGCAAACACAACTAAAACTATAACTGAAACTAATCAAAACTAAACTGAAACTAAGGATTTTCAAAAAATAAAAACTAAACTAAACTAGCAAACAATTGGTAAAAACTAATTAAAACTGATATAAAATTGAAAATCTGAAGTCAAAACTAAATAAAAATAAAAACTAATGAAAATTGCAAAACTATTAAAACCCTGGTCATCAGTCACCTCTTGGGCTACCCTGTCTGGTGAGTGTGGTTTGTACAGAATGTGGACTTGGGTCTGTGTGAAGGCAGGAAAAAACCACTAGCTCACAGTCAAACAACAATGCAATGAAAGTATTTTTTATGTCTCATATGTCTGAGCCAGTTTTCTTTTTTAAAATCAAACCTCTCAAGCCTCATAAATGTTCTCTTTTTATTTTATTTTATATGTATGTTTATATAAATATGTTTTCCGGGCACGCAGCGCTACTCGGACAAACGACCATTTAACAACATCAACTTGGCAACTCAGATTTGTAATGAAAATCTCTCTTGCTCTCTTTTTATATGCCTACAATTAGTTACTTTAAAGAATTGAAATCAAATGCTAAACAGTGTGTGCTGCTGTTTGTACCTCGTCTTCTACCGCAGACCTTCCAGAACCTCGCAAGCCTCGTTCCCACCTACGTCATCTTGTTCCTAATGAGAGAGGGGTCTGGACTTCTTTAAGTTACTTGAAGACGTTTCACCTCTCATCCGAGAAGCTTCTTCAGTTCTAAGGTCAAATGGTGGAGAGTCCCAGATATAAACCTAGTGGGAGTATCCCCCCACAGAGGGACAAAAGGACCCCCTGATGATCCTCTAATTGCCTGAGCCAAGGTGTGAAACTGGGTGTGGGTCCCAATCAGCCAGAGTTTCAGGTGAGTTCATTGTGAAACCTGGCCCCACCTTATCATGCGAATTCCTGAGGTCAGATGGCCCAGGATGTGAGTGGGCGTTAAGGCGTCTGGGAAGGGAACTCAAAACTGGATTATAGATGGCAGAGAGTTGGTGTCGTAAACCACCGCCTCTGTTCAAAGATGGTCGCTCACAGTGGACATAGATGGCTTCTTTCACTCCTCTTTCAAACCATCTGTCCTCTCTGTCCAAAATGTGAACATTGGCATCCTCGTAAGAGTGTCCTTTATCCTTAAGATGCAGACGGACCGCTGAGTCCCCTAATGAGAGAGGGTTTTGCTTCACAAAGCACACTTTCCCGGCAAATGTTGCTCATTTAAATGTTATAACTGAACCCAGATACTACTTTCATCACAATGCAGCATTGCATATTACATATTTAAGAATAAGCATATTACTTATCCATTTATCTAGTTTGCAAAGTTTGCCTTCTTAGTGGCAGGTGGCAGTAGAGAAAAAATAGATGAGTTCTTTAAAAAACAGCTAAGTTGATTTCTTGTAAATGTGATGCAAATTGAAAACGTGGTCACAGATCTAATTTAATGCTAGTATATGTCATTTCGTGGATTCTGGATATGCGCATATATTTGTACATTTCTTTTCCCCAGTGGTTTATTTTTCTTGAGTGGACTATGATTTAAGGCTGCCAATTAATTATTGTCAACATTTACTGTTAACCTTGCTGGGTCTGATTTTATGTTGTCTGTAGTATTTGGCTTCAAACTCAGACTGTGGACAAGTCTGTCTGATATCAGGTGATCTTTTGTTTTTAAATCTTTTGTTTGGAGAAGTAATCCGTTTCAGTGCATGTCAACTGTTCCTCTCAGGGATAAAATTCCCAGTTCCTCTATGGTAACCAACCTGACTGACTTAATCTGTGATATGGGAGTTATTATATGTAGCACAAAAATCTCTCTCACACAAAAACATGTACACTGTAAAACCTTCATATATATTGACACACCACATTCAGTTGATTGTTTTAGAGTACTGTGCAGAAGTAACAAATAAACAAATGAACAGGAACAGGACCGGGGTAGCTGTGGCTCAGGTGGTAGAGCAGATCAGCTACTGATTGGAAGGTTGGTGGTTCAATCCTTGGCTTCCTTAATCTACATGCCAAAAATCCTTAGGCAAGACACTAACCCGAAGTTGCCCTCGGATGTGTTCATCGGAGCGTTAATGTTGGTTAGTTTGCATTTGAGTTTAGAAGTGCTTGTGTGAATGAGGCATGTTACATACAGTGCTTTGAGTACTCTGGGAGAGTAGAAGGTGCTATACATGCTTTAGTCATATTGATGTTCAGGCCCTGGGAAGGCCAGTCTATGAATCCATTGTGTATTTTTCTATTTGCGTATGCTTTTGCCACATTGGCAATGTGTTTGGGATCATCATCATTGTGAAAAATAAAACTGTTTATGATCAGACACTTTCCACTTGGTATTACATGTTGGATCAAAATCTGACTGTACTTTTCTGTGTTTCTAATTTCATCAATTTTAATAAGATCCAACACCTCTGGCTGCTGCGCTCAAACCACGACAGAGCCTTCAACATGTTTTACAGATGGCTATAGAGACTCACTGCTCTGTCCAGTTTAGATCTCCTTTGTACATAGAATGATTCAAACCAAAAATGTCATATTTGGATTTATAACCGAACTGGCCATTGTGTACCCTGCCTCTCATTGTAAGACAGCTGGGATAGGCTCCAGCCTAGGACAAGGTAAGCGGAAGAGGATGGATGGATGGATGGATTTATCACCCTTTGACTGACACCATTTCTAAAAGGTAGGTGGATCAACGAAAAGCCAGATGCATCACTCAGGTTCTGTGTCAGGTCTTTGCTGTCCCCCCTATTACATTCAGTTGATGTTCATCTGCAGTAGATGGTTTTAAAGTTCTGCCACTCCTTCTTCTGTCCTCCACTTGTCCATTTTAGATCTTTGGGCATCACCCTGCTTGTACAAAAATACAAACTGTATTACCTTTGGCATTTTTGTAAATAATAAAAAGGTAGAAACAACATCATAATCAACAAGAAGAAAAATACTGGATCCGAAGTGTTTCTTTGAATTTACTAATATATATAACATATAAAACAAACCACATTTACGCACACACATACTTGCATATACAAGTACACATACATACATACATGTGCACAAACAATCTCTAAATGACATGAATTATAAACTCAATCATAAAGTTTGAAATGGAGTAGGAAGAAGTATGTACATGTTAATCCCTACCCCACTCTCAACACCAGTGATTCACCATATTCATCGTTATTCCCAACAGTGCTGTGAGATACTGCAGATTTTGATATATTTGGTATATATTTGTTATAAGGTGGCTAATGTGTGCAGCTGTATGTCTGTATTACATAAATCATCAACAATTTGCAAATTCTGAACACATTTTAATGACCACTAAATCATTGTGATTTTTACTGTGCATAACAATTAGTTAACACAATACAACACACCTTTCAGCTGTTTGAAATGCAAATGTGCCCTGAAGCAGTTTGGGTCAACGTCCACTGTTTAAATGTGCTATAGGTTATATATATAAAACAGATGTGAGAGTCAACATAAAAAGGTTTAAACATTTTTCATAGCGCATATCTGAGGTAGATTTTGTTTCAAACAAACAAAACTAAAACAACCCCCCCCCCCTCATAAATACTGAACTGCGACGCACAAAACAAAAAAACAAAACAAAAAAACTTTGAGGATAAAAACAAAGTATCAGTCTTGTTAGTATCAATAAAATACCAATATCAGCATTGGTTTTGATGCTATCGATATTTGTATCAGTCCGCCCACCTCTAACCCTAATTTCTCCTCCCTCCTTGAAGTAAAGGACATTTAAGACATATGTAATCCATTTAGTCCTGATATTTTTTTTTATTTTTTTATTTTTTGAAATTGAAATAACCATATGGAATATCCCACCCTGGCGCCTGCTGTTCTGTGAACCACAAGGGGGGCGTTGTTTTCGTGGTTGCCATTCTCTCGTCCTCAGTTTTAAACGGAATTCAGCATGTTTTACAAAAAACAAGCATTCGTGTATTTTATAGTTTTGCTAGTTAGGGTAGTGGCTGGTCAGTGGTTTTACTTACAGACAGCAGTTTTGCGTCATCAAAGCCCTCTGACTGAGCCCCTTCCATCCCCCGCGCGCCCACCTGTGCATAATTTATGCTAATGAGCAGGTGCAGCGGTTTTTGAGGCGCGCCAAGGACCGCTCGGGGATGAGCCGGATGGAGCAGCACAGGGAGAGTCGGGAGTCCAGCCGGAGGGTTCTCACCAGGTGATGCTGTCCAAACCCGACTGAGTGCGGATCCGCGAAACACGAATGGATCCCTATTTAAGACGGAGAAGGCTTTTTCACTTATTATCTTCGTGTTTTATCCTCATTTATCAAGGTGAGTCACACGCACCGGGAAGCATGCACGCGACCTCTGATGCCACGGGAAGGCGAAGTGTGATTTCTGAGTGAAAGAGACAGACTCAAAGTCCCAACACGGTCACAGCCTGTTTGTATAGGAAAAGTTTAGATACCACAGGTGCTTTATGCGGCAGCTCAGGTTACATCCTGCAGTTTAAACGCTTTTTTATTTACTTAGTTATTTAGTTAGTTATTAAAGTTGGTCTCTTTTTTTAAAAGGTCACAGCCTATTGTCTTTCCTTATTTTTGCCCATTTCCCCTCTAATTTCAGCGCACCTTTCCTGGGGTGTGGAAAGAGTGAACATTTCTAACTGGGATGAATTTAATGAGTGAGTCATTTTTGTTTCCTTGCATTTAGTTAGTAATTTACATAATGTTTATTTGTCACATATTCATAATTTACATATTATATATGAAGGATTTATTTTGGTGATTATATTTGCATTAAAGCCCACATAGTTTTATATATTAACTATAAGTTGTTATGTTAAAAATTGTATTTGAGTATTGTGTGTGAGTATTATACAGTATATGTAGTATAGTATATGCTAGCTTTGAGGCATTAGGCCATACATAAAAAAAACAGTATGATTTAAAAAAACAACAACATCTGCTTTAGCTCATCGAAACCTGTCCATTTCATGATGCTTTAATCGATTAATTGAGAAGCATGACAGTCTGGTCAATCACCAGGTTGTTTGGTGGTCTGCGTGATTCCTGGTTGGTGGTGGGTTTGTGGTGTCAGTGGGGGTGAAACCTGCAGTGGGAACAAACCTCTCCTTGTTCTCTCTGTCCCAGCAGCGGGAGCAGCGGGATAAAGCATCAGAAATGGGACACCGCTTCCCAGGGAGGGCAGGTAGGCAGCTGCATTGATCGTTGATGCTGATGGAGCTGCTTCGGGCAGCAAACACACAGCCAGATATCTCCCAAAAAATCAGCATTGCTCACATCACCATCGTCATCACATGGGAGTGCTTCTTCCCATAATTTATACACAGTGTTTACGTTTTTCACTTTTAATTTCCCTAAAAGACTCAATTGTTTGCTTAAGTATAAGTTAGTTGAATATATGTGAAATGCAACATATTTCTAGTTTTATTGCAGAATCTTAATGTATGACTTTTTAATTTTTAATTATAAAAATTAACTTGTTTTCAATCCAAGAAGTCTGTCGTTTTCCCCAAAATTTGATGTCTGTATTGATGGACGGTCTAAAAATGCATTTCAAGCTGCACAAATACACAGAAATGTCCCTATCTGCTAAGTTCAGGCTGTCACTCAGTGTGGAGATATATATGAAAATATATAAACAGTGTGCATTGTTCCCTGCTTCCTCGACATGCGAAGGAGTCCCAGCAGGAATATAAAGAAGCTGCTCTGTTGTCTTGCTCTTCCTCTGTCAGAGCCGCTATCTGCCTGAATGTGGTTGCTCTTTTGTTCTCCCTTTGGTTCATTAGAATCCGGTCCAAACTATAGGAGCCCATAAAGGAGCAAAGCAATTAGTAGCACAGGTTGCAGGTCTATTCATATGCTATGTTGTGAATAGCATATTTTTTTAGCAAACAAAATATGCTAAAAAAAATGTTGTAGGTATTTTTTTTTAACTCTGTTTAATGTCCTTGTTAAAATTAGAGCAGCTTTAACTGCTCTAATTTTAGTTTAATCAGTGCATTGTTATATGCAGATTGACATAGTGCTTTTACATATGTGAAGTACTCCCTCTTTGTTTTTCTGATACTGATCACCGATTAATAATTCATAGTCAGGTACCCCTTATACCCCCCTTACACATCACCCTTGCCACCTGCTTTGTTCCTGCTCTTTGAGATGAAAAGCTGGGTTTCAGAGCTCAAGTATCCAGTCACGTAAAAGTGTGGAACCGAGGCTGGACTGATAATTTTGGAATGCCACTGTAATGAGAATGTTTTAAAACCAAACCTGCTGTTAAGGTGGGTTTTTTTTTTTGTAAAATATCCAGTTATCTTAATATGGAAATCACCATGCCAAAACATTCCAGATATCAAGTGTTTTCCCCCAGTGTTTTACTCTTTTGGGAACACTTTACCAGCCTTCTAATTTCACATATCACACATCGATATAGTGAAATGAAACAGATTGATAGGGGCGAATACTTTTAGACAATAGAGGTCATCCAAAAGAGGAAACAGACACAACCAAAAGGGAGTCAGTTGGGTTGTTGAGCTGGAAAGGAAAACTGTGTTGTAAGTCACAGAGCAGGCGTTAATGAAGGCTGGATGACAGGTCTTTTCTTTAGAGCCTCTTCCTTTCCCAGCACCACCTCAATTCCATCCTTGCCGATCATGATTCTAATTTGGCAACATCCAGCCTAATTCCGGGAGGAATTTTTCTTCGACAAAACACTAGCTTTAGCTTAGCTTTAGATTAGCTTGATATTAAACTTACAGAATTAATTCAGCAAAGCATTACAAGGACTTTATTTTAGTTTGCTGAAATTGCTCTTTATTTCTTGCCAAACATTACTGAGTTCCAATATGAAAATGATCAGATGTAACATATTTAGTTGTAAGAGGATTTGAAAGATTGCTACTTCGGATCAGATTCAAGCTGTATGACTTATTATTATTATTGTATAGCAACTGTTGCATGAAATACTTGCTGATACAATTTTTTTTCTCCCTGAAGCACCTCCAGATGACAATCGCTACATTAGAAACCAACATATCTGCCTCCAGTAAATCGCTGGTCAACATGGCTGCTGTGTCAAACCTTACATCATCTGCAGAAAGGACACCAAACATCTCATGGACCATGAGCTCTGGCCAATCGTCTGGAGTCACGGCACCATCTAGTAAAACACCATCAAGAACAATGTCCTCCAGCCAATCACCAGGGAACACAGCACCAATCAGTCAATCATCAGTTGAGACAGCACCATCCAAACACTCACAAACCAGCCCTCTAACAGTCAGCAAATTCCCAACCACATCAACATCACCTTCTCAATCACTCGGAAGCAGAACAGAAAACAGCTCAGTATCATCCAGTCAATCACCAGCTGAGAAAACACTATCTAACCAATCAAGAACAAGTCCTGTACCCACCAGTCAGTTATCAAACTCAGCATCAGCTGTCCTTTCACAGGGTAGCACAGCACAAACAAACAATTCTGCAGTCAATACAGGTTCATCCAATCAGTCACCAACAATGTCAGTGCCATCTAAAAATTCAGAAACCAGCTCAGCACCAGGCAGCCAATCACCAAGCAGCTCAGCATCAACTAGTCTACTACAAAGCACAACAGAACAAAAAAGACACTCACCAGGCAGCATGGCACAAAACGGCCAATTGCCTGGTAGCACAGCACCATTCAGTTATCATTTGGGTTCTCAATCACCAACTGGAAAAACACTATCTGACCAATCACAAAATCAGAAAAGTCTAGTACCAGCCAGTCAATCATCAAACCCATCACCATCAGTTATGCCGTCACAGGGCAGCCTGGCACAAACAAATCAATCACCAATCACCACAGCATCAACTAGCCTGTTACAAGGCAGCACAGAACAAAACAGCTTCTCATCAGGCAGCACAGCTGCATCCAGTCAGTCACTAACCAAGAAAACACCATCTTATCAGTCACATGCCAGCCCAATACTAGCCACTCAAACACCAAGCGTGCCAGCATCAACTAGCCCATCACGAGGTAGAACAGAACAAACCAAACAAGTATCAAGCAGCACAGCAACAGCCAGTCTATCTCCAGCTGAGAAAGCACTATTTAACCAATCACAAAACAGCCTGGAACCAGCTAGTCAATCATCATCCCGATCAGCATCAGCTGGCTCATCTCAAGGCAGTATAGCTCAAACCAGCCAACCACTAACAACCACACCAATATATAAAAAATCTCCATCCTCTGCAATAAAATCCAACAAATTGCCACGAAGCACAACATTATACAGCCAGTCAACAACTGTGACAAAAGAACTCAAGTCACAAAATGAACCATCAATGACTACAGTGATAGCACCTAGTCAGTCATCAGGCAGATCAACACCAACCAGCCAATCAACAAGCAGGACATCTTTAGCTAAAAAATCATCAAAAAAGACACTGGCTAACCAGTTAATCTGGCTAACCAGCACAACAAGTTCTAGCCAATCACCAAGCAGCACCACACCAGCCAAGAATTCTTCTTTTATTAATGCACCCACTAGGATCATATCTGATCAATTAAAAGGCACAGGTACAAAATCTAGCAAGACAACACAAAGCCAATTAAAAGCTGTCTCAGAATGGTCAAATCAGTCGCTAGACACTCCAGATGATCAGACCATGCTCACCTTAAATACTTCACAATACTTATCATACAGCTTACCGTCTAATAATCACTCAAGGTCAAATTCAGCACCATATGAACAATTTCTGACCAGTTCAGTAACATCAAATGAATCTGGTTCAGTGTTACTTGGAAAAACCAACAATGGAGCCATTTCAACAGACCAGCATCCAGTTAATACTTCACTGCTGACGAGGCAGGTGAAGGAAGCCCTGGGGTCATCGTTTCGTAGGATTCCAGGTAGGTTCACAAAGTTCTTATTAATGATTGAAGGATGAATGTACAAATGTTTGAGGGAGAACTTCAGTATAACAATTTTTCTTTATACCATTTTCCTCAAATGTGGTTCTAAAAACATTTTAGACGTCTGTTAAAAAGGAGAAACCTGGTCAAATTCAGTGCACATGCCATGTTCTTGGTCATATTTGTGGTAAAGAAATAGTGAAAACAACCCCAAAAGTGTGTGTGTGTGTGTATATGCATCAGAGAGGAACTTGGGAGTTAATATCTTGCCCAATGATATTTGCCATGCAGGCTGGAGCAGCCAGAGATCGACCCACAAATATTCCAGTCAGTAGATGACCTCCTCTACCTCCCTGGCTACAGCTTGTAATCGAAACCTAGTAACGTTGTGTACATTTGGAGCAACAAATGAGACAAATGAGTACTTGTGCCTCACAGAATGAACATGAGGAAAGCAGCTTGACTAATTGGACCCCCTCCCATGGCTGATTCCTTTATGGCTTTTACCTATGTTAACGTGGGACATGGCCCACTAGGCAGACAGCATGGAAGGCCATTGAGCAGATGGTTTTATTGGAGGATGAAAAACTATCATTTGGGGGATGGTGGTTCGTTCAATGACTGGAACATTTGTTTGAGCCACACAACTCCACGTGAATGCAGAGAGGCAGATGGTGACTTCCTTAAATATATACCTTGCAGACAAACACTTAAACTCAGTTGTAGTGGTTATTAGGATGGAAAATTAACCAGTGGTACACATAGCTTTTATGAGAAAGAAAAACACTATTTCTATATTATTGTTCCTGATTAATAATAATAATTTTCATTATTAGAAATAATGAAAATTATTCATGGAGTTGTTCTTTCAGGTTTCCAGTCTGATGAGAAACAGTGTAATTGTTTGCTTGTCCTTTCGTTTTCTCTCAGGGGAGCCCTGTGCATTTCCTTGCCTGAACGGAGGACAATGTGTTCAGTCGGAGTCATGTGACTGCAGCTTGTATCAGGCTACTGGACACAGATGTCAGACAGGTAAACCCTGACAACACTCTTTTAAATTGGTAAGTGGACTGGTTCTTATATAGTGGATTTCTACTCTACTTCAATTCAATTCAGTTTTACTTCTATAAAGCCAAATCACAACAACAGTCACCTCAAAGTGCTTCATATTGTAAAGTAAAGCCCTTCAAAAAATACAGAAAACCTCCAACAATCAGGCAAACCCCCATGTGCAAGCACTTTGGTGACAGTGGTAAGAAAAAACTGTTTTAATAGGGGGAAACATCCGGCAGAACCAGGCTCAGGGAGGGGTGGCCATCTGCCTTGATTGGATGGGGGTGATGGAAGGGAGACCAGACAAAAGAGATGTTGTGAAAGAGATCCAGAGATGATTATACTTTCACACTCAAAGCACTTTACAGCCTTCAACATTCACCCATTCACATCCATTCATACAAGTACTTGTTTCTATGCTTTAAGTGCTTTCTATCTAAAATTCACACATATGCAATGATCAACCAGCTTGTTAGTTCAATACAGTATCATAAAAGTGCACAGGCCTATTATTACAGCATTAGAGGTCATTTAATGAAATTTGTAGAGCAGTTCAGGGAGGATGTTTAAGATGCTCTGAGCTATCCTGTACCAGAAATTTAAGTTACCAATCTGTTTCTCTTAAGTTCAGCATATACACCCCCCCCCCCCCCCCCCCAAAAAAAAAAAGAGAAATCAAGTCATTTTGTCTTCTACATCTTTTAAAAAATAATTTATAGTACACATTCACTCAGTTCAGAGGGATTTTTGAGTCGGTGACTCTGTACTTTTACACAGTACTGTACATTTAACAAGTGGACAAAAATATAACACTAATAAATACTAAAAGGTGCTAAATTGAAAAGCTTTGTTAGGGTGTTTTGTAGCATTTCTGTGTCTTAATGGCTAATTAAGTGAAATGAAAAGAGAAATTTTCATGTTTATATTCCTAGTTCCAAATTCTGGCTTTGAGAGGGAGATGACATGCAGGACGTGGGGTCAGTACAACTTTGAGACCTTTGACGGCCTCTACTACTACCTCCCAGGCCGGTGCACCTATACTTTACTGAGGGACTGTGAGGAAACCACCCAGGCCAGCATCGTTGTCCAGGTGAGTCATCCACATGGACCTGGGCTGGGGTGAAATAAAACCTCCAGGTGAGCAGCTGCCCAGTAGTTTTCGGTTCAACGCCTGCCTCCAGTTTGGGGAAAATTTGGACTCTGTGGCCTCCTGCCCCAAAACACTTTCTTTTTTTTCAGACTCAGCCTGAGGAAAAGATCTGCTCTGAACATTAGTGAAAGCTATCTGGTTATTAGAGTCAATTACCATTAAGTACTGCAATTACCCACTATGCCTTGAAAGTATCTGCAACAGACTAGGACTTTGTTCCCCTGAACAGGCAACAGATACCTTATCTGTGTAGGGGAAAACCAACCTAAACAGGGGACATTAGAAGATCCAAATGTAGTTTGGATTAATTAAATAATGAAGTTCAGTAATGATAACATATGAAAACACAGTGCAGCAATCCTAACAGAGCATGTTAGGAGGAGAGGAGATGACATTTTCCTTTGTAATAAAATGAGGCGCTCAAAAATGTTACAACGTGGCAGGTGTGTGTGTTACTTTTAGGATCACGTTTCAGCTTTTTAAATACTTTTGCTTTTTAGAACTATTTGGTCCATTGGTTCTAAATTAATGGAAATGAAATGCGATTTCTATGTAATTTTTTAAAATAGCTGGATTCAGTTTCTTTTTTTTTTTAATTACTCAAAAAAGTGCAAACAATACATTTGTTATGGACTATTTTCAGCACTGGATTTGAACGAAACCCCTAAAGGTTTGTGCACTTTGGTCCAAAAAATTTCCTTGTAAGTTCTATGTCAGTGATTCCTTGGATAGGTAGCTTAAATTCATTTACAAATATCTTGTATTGTTGAGGTAAATCTGACTTGAGGAGAGTCCTACTACTGTTTTACAACAAGCTAAGAATATATAACTTGGCTGGATTTTCATTCCCCGGACAGTTTCTAAAAAAGAACTAGACTGTTTTTTTAAAAAAAATAAATTAAATGTGCATTATAAGAATTCTGTGACAGGCCAGGAATAACATGAAAATTGTGACATTTTCAATGACACAGTTTTTATTTGTGCGCAGATCCGTAATGAACCCACACCTGTTTTAAATTAATGTCCCACCTCTCTGTTTGTAGGTCCACAACGACCCAGCCTGTACTTCAGACCCCTACACTTGCCAAAGATCTGTCAGCCTCTTCCTGCCATGGGAGGGAGAAGTCAGGCTACATGCCACCAATGTGACCTTCAAAGGCCAAAGGTTAGCTGCTTTCTCTCTGTATGTTTTATTTTACCTCTCCTCAGGTAAGGTGGTGTTTATATGATACTGGAATCGCCCTGTTTGTGTTTAGTTTGCAGCTGCCTCATCACATCCACGACCTGCAGCTGGAGCAGATTTCACAGTACGTGCTGGTAACGCAGCAGCACGGCTTCACGCTGGCATGGGAGGGACGAAGCGGCTCTGTCTACATCAAGCTCAGTCCAGAGTTTGTGGGCAGAACTTGCGGCTTATGTGGTAACTTTAATGCCGACGTCCACGATGACCTGAAGGCGAGCTATGGTGAGATCATTGCTCATGTAGCATCTGCTTATGTCTCTTTCAGTTGTGTAAATCCACAAAGAGCAGCAGCTATAACTGATCTTAGGGTTTCTCACACCTGTTGAATTCCACTTTAACCCTTGAGTATACAAATTTTTCTCTTTAGGCGAGGAAGCAAAGCCACCCTCTACAATGCAGGCAACAGCAAATAGAGATAGATTTTTTTTTTTTTAAAAATCTCTTTGTTTTTATCTGCTTTTGTTCTTCATGACACATAAAATTCAAGTTGAGTACGTTCATTAGAATTATAAGAGATGAAGTCTGTATTCCTTTTTATTACAGTATTTATATGACATGAGTTTTAGTTAACTTGGCAAAAAATAGAAAAGGAGCTAGTTCTTTTTTAATACTTTGAGTACATTTCAGAGTCTGTACTTTTTAATTTTTGCTTGAGTGAAGAAGTTATATCCATAAAAGAGATTATTGAAAAATTAAGTATCTGTACTTCTATTTAAGTGATGAATCTGTGTACTTTTGCCATCTCTGCTGAGCCATGACTGGTAAGCAGTGGTTATAAGTTTAACATTCAGCTAAAAAGTGAAAGGTCAAGGTTAAAACTGATGGTGATCCTTGAACCATGAAGTAGAAAAGACACGGCTCACTTTTTCTTTTAAAACACTCAACCGAACTCCAGATTTGAAGAAGTGTAAAGGAGGCAAAACTACTGACATAATTAAACAGGCATGATATCTGTTTCTTAGGCGTGCTGACTCATGAAATTGAAATGTTTGGGAATAGCTGGGTAGAGACACATCCACATGAAGAAAGATGTCCTATGGTGCCTGCTGGCTTCCCTTCACCTTGTGCTACAGTCGAATCTCATGTTTTACTGGTAAGGTGTCAAATAAAACAGCAACTGCGAGATGAGTGAGATGAAACTGAGACAATTACCTACTAGATGAGTAAAAAAGTGTTTTTGTGTGTTTTGTGGTGACAGAAGGTGGAGGAGGTGTGTGCAATGCTGCTGGATCCACCATTTCAAAGCTGCCATGACTTTGTCAGTCCGCTGTCCTACATGGCCAGCTGCTCCAACGACCTCTGCATGTAAGAGCAACCGATTTAAGATCTGGTTGTTGGAAGGGTTTCATTTTGAGGAAAAATCTGAGTGTTGTCAAAATTATATGGTATGAACCATTAGTATCCATAGTTTATCCTTGCGAAATGTGTGGAATGTTTCTCCTACTTTAAAATTAGAAGAAACATTTATTTAGTTTCTGCTGATATTGTTCATGACAGCAGAGTGAATGATACTGATACTAATTCTGAAGCAAATCAAAACATCCTAAAAGTTTGACACATACGTAACATTATCTAAAATTAGTAACATCCTGCACAGGTGGTTGGAGATCTCTTTTTTGCACATATCCTTATGTACCCACATTTTAGTTTTTGCATTTCAAGCCATGTCCTCAGACTGTGAGCACTTTGGTTACTTACTCGTTCAAAATGATCCCACTCTAAAAGACACTCAGTTGTGTCTTTCATGGCTCACGTCCATGATTAGCCATGGCAATCTGTTCCTACAACTAAAGAACTAAAGAAAGAATTTACTTTATGACATGATTCACTTGGTCTGAAGTCATCACTGTCATGGCTGATGTAGCTACACTACAATTTGCCAACTATAAGTATAAAACTATATAGCTTTATTTATTAATTTTGTATGCTAGTTGGAAACTGGTGAGAGCAGCTGGTGAGTAGTTATTTATTTGAGCTGCACAGTCTCATTTCAGCGTAACTGGCTCTGTAGCTACACCTCTCCTGGCTCTTCTCAAAGAGTTCCTTTTTGTTTTTTACCCTGTTGAAGGTCGGATCCCAATGGTGATGTGGTATGCCAGGTGTTCACCGAGTACGCCCGGGCATGCGCCCATGCTGACCACCCACTGCATGAGTGGAGGCAGCACATTCCTCAGTGTGGTACGTTTTTCCAGGTGTTTTAAAATGTGTGCCAGGAAGAACAGAAGAAAAATGATACATTTAGTTTTACTTGTAGCTGAAATTGTTCTATTTTTTATTTCAGATGATAAATGATATATTTACAAGGTTAAAAAAAATAAAGTCAAGTCCAAAAACATGATTTATAAAGATTTATAACAAAGGGATTTACCTGAACATAGTAGATAAAACAAAATATGAATGTGGAATAATTTACAGGCACAGATGCTGGGTTAAAATAATTTATACTAGTAAAATAGTTATAAAGGGCTATCTAATGTAAAATAACTAAGAATATTTAAGTGTGGAAGTTAACTGGAGGGCAGGTTATTAACAGGCTAATGAACACCAGCTAGCTAGAAAAGGTGCTAATTGAGCACATTTGTTTATGTTTTGCAGACGTGTCAGGTTCAAATTTCAGTTTATAACCTGTATTTCAGTGATCATGGCAGCAAGAGTAATTGGGCTTTACAGAAGCAAACTTAAAGCTTTGACGTATGTGTTGTGTTTTGTTTCTGTGACCAGTGAAGCGGTGTTCTCTAGGACTGCAGCACAGGGAATGTATCAGCTGCTGTCCGGAGTCCTGCAACCTGGAGCGAACGTGTATTGACAGTAAGCTCGCCTGCCTGGATGGATGCTATTGTCCCGATGGTGAGTGTCTGTTGAGATTCTGCTTCTTATGTTCCTATCCAAAATAGTTCCTTATCTTTATAGTTTGCCTTAACATAAATCTCATAATAATAAAAATACTGTTATTACATTGCCTATACTTTACTTTTAACACATTATTTGCATTTTCTGTCTTATCAGTCTTGTGATTTTTTTTTTCATCCCCAGATGATCTGAAGTCTGAATCTGAATCTCTAATCTTTGTCCCCAGGTCTTATATATGAGGATGGAGGCTGTGTAATGCCTTCTGACTGTCCCTGTGAGTACCACGGTATGTTTTATCCATCTGGTCAGACGCTGCAGGAGGAATGCAACACCTGGTGAGCAGCGGTAGCACTTCTGTTACCTTGTATGCCATCATAAATATCTGGATGAAGAGACTTAAACGTCTTTGGTTTGTCTGTTTAAATACTCTTCATCCCATAAAAAGCTAGGGAACAGTGAGGCGTGTTTTATTTTTACAGTTTTTTAATAACATCTCTGGCAACACTTCATAACGTGACAGCTTTGATTTTCCTTGTGTAATAAAAAATTGCGGTATTGTGTATTAAAGACAAGATATTATCCTACGCTCCCCATACAGTCCTTTTAATCTTCTCAGATCTGACCACCTGGGTGCAGTGAGTCCAATTTCTTTCTGTGATCCTGCTGATTAGCTCAGCCTTTCATGTTCCCAGAGCCACCTGTGGACGTCTCTGCTTTCTGTTTCAGTACATGCGTGGGTGGAGTGTGGAACTGCACTGACTACAGCTGCCCAGGTTTGTCCCTTTCCCCTGTGGGAAATGTTTATTGATATACTCGACTAGTAAATTTTTCAACAAGATTCAGTGAATTTGATTTCAGACTTAAATACTTTCAGTCTATACAATGATTCCATGAAAGTGTTTGATGGGGACTGTGAGAGTTAGGTTGGAGAATCATTCCCCAATAGACTTGAGGCTGTCATACATGCCAAAGTGGCTTAAACCAAGTGCAAAAGTCTAAAGAAATAAATTTTAAATGGATAATTTTAGTAATTAGTGAGTGATTTTAGTCACTTTAGTGCATTTACAAAACACTTCTGGCTTTGATGGTTCATTGTTAAGTAATGTGTGAAAACTATTTTTGAGAAGAGAGAAAAGACAGTGTACTAAGGGAAGAGAAGAGTTTATTGGTAATATACTATAAAACACCTGCCCCTGTTGGACAGTGAAAAGAAAGTTGGAATATATGCTTATTTTTGAAAAAGAAAGATGACTAAGGCAAAAGTAGAAGAACAGATTTTGCCTTGTTAGAAATGGGGAAAAAAAGAATGGACTCATGGAATCAAGAGGAACAATAATTCTTGACATTTTCAGAATGGTAGCAAGTTAATAAAGTTTGAACTTGTTGATTTTAAGAGACACAAATTAAAGAAATGTGCAGAAGAATGCTGTGGGAGAATGGAAGAAAAAAATCTTTATACTTAAGGGGGAAATAAAGTTTGTGGTTTGTGTGCATAGAAAAACCAAGCTTCCTTGTAAAAACCAAGTGCAAAGCAGTTATATTAGATATGGAACAAAGCAAGGCTGGAGAAAGCTCACAATAATAGCTGTGGACCAAAAACAGACGAGGTGTGATATTTACACAGAGAGAAAAACATAAACTGTCAATTGATTAATATGCACAGGACTGTTTATTTATTGCTATAGTAGTGCTATGGAATGGGATACATTTGCATTAACTTTTGTTTGAAGTACACACATGGACACTCACAGTAAATGTACCACTCTGTCTGCAGGCGAGTGCTCGGTGACAGGTGACATGTATTTTCAGTCCTTTGACGGACGGATCTATACTTTTCCTGCAACATGCCAGTATGTCCTCGCCAAGAGTCGCAATTCAGCAAAGTTTACAGTAACCATCCAGAACACTGCCTGTGGAGCTGTGAGTTACACATCATCTGCTTACTTGTTCTGACATGATTGTTACATTTTCCTACCTATTTGACAGACTGCACAACTCCCCCACTTTACCTACTGCAATCAGAACTATTCACTTGCTCGGCTTACAAATACGTGCAATTTGTCTTTCATGTAGATCATATCATAGTGTAAGTGCTTAATACTCCCTTCAGTCCAGGTCATTTTTGTTTTAGAGCCTTGCTACAACTGCTCTGGCCGATAATGATCATGAAGAAAAACCTACAAAAGACTGAGAGCTTCGTCTCTTTCCCCCTCATCTCTGAGCCTTCAGTTTCCCGGCAGACTTTTGAGCTGCTGAGCAGACAGGTGATGGGAGATATGAGATGTCCCACTTGTCAGAGCCAAGGCCCGAGACCTCTAACAGCCAACTAAACAGGATTACCTTATCTAGCCTGACTGACAGAGCTGCGGACAGCTTTGTAGTGAAGTGGGCACTGGAAGGGTGGGGGGCTTGGACAGAGAGGAGGTTATGCAAAAACAGGAGGTGAATGATGGGAAGAGTAGGAGGGATGATAAAACCTTTTGGTTACGGGGCTTTGCCATTCATGAAAGAGATGATTCATAGCAGCAGGTTGTTTATTGTCTCACTCAGACTTCCTTACCTTTGAAATAAAAGTGAGCCAGAGTAACTTGGGTGATTTTGTGAATTAGTGATGGCCTTGAGCATTTATATTTTATAGCTCCATTAAGTTTTATAGTCAAACTGTACAATCTGCTGATACATTAGACAAGACTTTTCTGTTTTAACAATGGTTGGCCCAAGGAGTGGAATATCTGTCAGTGGGTATTGTTAGATGTCAACTGCTATAACCATTGTCACCAGTTATGCCTGGTATTTATGTGATTGTTTTGCATAATTGTGCATTGAAAGTTCCTAAAACACTTGAATTGTCCTGTCACATAAAATTAAAATGACTTCATTTTAGCTATAAGAAACATTTTGACATTAACAATGGACTGCATAGTCACCTGTATGTCTGAAAGATCAAATCAAATCAAATTTTATTTGTCACATACACAGTCATACACAGTACGATATGCAGTGAAATGCTTGGACAACTGCTCGTGACCTTAAAAAAAAGATTGATTGATTGAAATTCTTTAAGCTTACTTGGTTTCATGTGTGTGTTTTTGCTGGTCTGATTCACTGCCACTGTTCTCACAGTGCTGTTTAGGAGAGGAGGGCAAAAGTTGCAGCGGGGCTGAAAGAAACCACCAGTTGCTAGTTTCATCAGCTTAGAGGGTCATTATATTATGTCAGTGCTGTATTTACAGCCTTGTTTCTGCTGCCCTTAAGAAACAACAAAAATCTATTATTGTAGGTTTATTGGCACCAGTGTTGAGTGATGGAACCAGGCAGAACAGGCAACATAGTCTCCAGTTTAAAACTCACATACCAAACCATTCATTCCAGCCTTCTTAAAACCCTGTTGATAAAGAAATACAGTGTCTTCATTTATTTCAGCAGATCAGTACAGTGAGTTGCAGAGCATGTTCCATGTGCCTGTGATTATTTATTTCCATATATACCATATAGACTGTTCTCTACTATTGTCACCTGATTCTATTATTAGCCACTTTTTATTATCTGATAAGCTTTTAAACTCTGGATCTATTACTAAAGTTGAGCCTTAATGTTTTTGTTAAATGAGTATGCAGTAGCCTGCTACATATGTAGCTTTTCATAGAAAATATAAGGAAATATGCATACTGGTAAATGGTAAACAATAAGAACAAAAGCAGGTCTCTTGCATCTCCATTTTCTTTCCTGCATGCAACAAAAGCGTGATAAAGTGTGATTGATCAACAAAAAAAATAGCGATTACCAATATCCCTTCCTTCAGAATTTGCATGTCCATATGCAGAGATTTGTTTCTACAGATTAAACTACCAGTAATGGTGGAAATTTTCCATCTAACATCATTGTAGGGTGGGTTATGCATAGTACACTCTGTAGGGGCTACTGGTGCGACTTCAGACTTTTCCTTAGGTTGAAATCAGAATATTATTTTCCATTTTTAAAGATTTGGGTATTTATTCCATCACTACACACCAGCAACCTGGCTAACAGACTAAAGCCCTCTCTCTTTATTATATTTCCCTCATTTTTTCAGGAAGAGTGCTTTATTTGAGTGTGTTTCTTCCCATCATTTCATTCTGCTTAACTGTTTGGGAAACTGTCTGAACGCTTTATCAGACCATCTCGTCTCATTTGCAGAATCTGGATGGGGCCTGCATACAGTCAGTTAACCTGGTAATTGATGAAGATCCAAGAACAGAAATTACTCTGAGTCACATTGGAGAGGTCTTCATTGCTGGACAGTACCGCATCTCCCTGCCCTATTCTGATGGTAACCTCCTCATCTTTTATCACCTTCCAGCATTGTTCTCATCCAGGGCCCGACTTTATTCAGCACTCTGTGGGTTATGGCAGGGACAGATTGAATGACAGCTGTGCTATTGAATGAAAATTTTTCACAATACTTTACTGGGTTAGCTCCTACATTGTGTTGCACAAAATGTCTTTCCTCTGAGTATTACTCATTTTACACGAGTAATGCTCAGACCAAGTCAACAGGCTTTTGTGTGCTTTATCTGACAGCGTCTGAGAGTGATCTGATATTTTGAACCTGAATGAATAAAAACACTAATAGCTATTGCTCTTTATGTTCTGTTACAGATTTTCCATTCCTTCATTTTATACAACTGTACTTATACACATAAAGAAGAAAAGGAAACAAGTTCCAAATAAAATTCCACAAACAGCTTTAACTGAAATGGCTGTTTTATTATGAATGACATACTTTTGGGATATAGGCTGTTGTACAGTCTACACTGGCAGCTACCTAAAAGCTGGATTCCACTAAAATATGTGTTTGGATATGTGTGATATAAATTTCATTGTCACTCTTACTCAATTATGTTTTATTTATTAAAGATTCCTCTATAGAATTTGTAACTACAATTAATTAATCAATTAATTAGTATTGGTGCACAAGGGCTGCTGATGCCCCGTCTATAGTGATAATTTGCAAAGTGATGTAAAAGTGTACCAGGAACAAAGCAAGAAAGACGAAGATTTGTAGACTGGTAGATTGATCCATAGTTTGGGGGAAAAATATAAAGTAAAAGAACAAGCTTTGCAAACCACCAGCTTTGAGCTAAATAATGTCCTATATATATCTCCTGCAGACCTCTTCCACATCCAGGAGCTATCATCAATGTTTGTCCAGGTGAGGACGGCGTTCGGCCTGCGTCTGCAGTACAGCTGGAAGGAGTTTCGCCTCTACCTGCAGACGGATGAGCTGTGGAAGGATGACACAGTGGGGCTGTGCGGCACCTTCAATGGCAACATTCAAGACGACTTCCTGTAAGTGTGTGCTGGCTGACCTTTGATCCCTCTTGCGCTCTTGGTTAACCCCTCCTCCAATAATACAGAGAGAGTGCATGCTCTTGTTTCAGAGGCAAAGAGGGAGGTGATGGTGAAGTGCTCTCCCTCTCACACTTACTCTCTCTGTAATGCACACTGGTCGGCGGCTCAGCATCAAAAGCCCAGCTCTATGATCAGCTCTTTTAGGGGGACTAGATGAGCGCCCAACTGGACACGCCACTTCAACAAGGAATTTACTGTTAGCGGAATAGGAGCTCCACTGTACCGTATCGTAATGGCTGACTATAAAGGGCGGATGTTGTCTAACAGCTGTAAATGGATATACATCACAGTTACTGACTGAAGTGCCCGTATGCTGCTAAGAAGTCACTTTTCCCGAAGCACTACTAAAAGACTGTAGTTAAAGTGATGACTTGCACAATTTTAACCTTTTGTTTTGTTTTTGCTTTGCTTTGCAGCTGCAGTCATTTCAGACACTTAGTTGCATAGTTATTGGCAAAAAAGAAGAGGAGTAAGTCAGAAAGAACTGCAGGCAGCTATTCTACTTCAAAGAGAATTGGGTGAAACCCATCTGATTAATAGTGGCTTGGGCGGAGGTGGGACTCCCGTGTCAGTCGGTTCTAGCTTGCTATTGTACTCGTATCAGTTCCAGGTCCAGCATGTTGCAGAGAAGGATCAAAGAAGTACAAGTAAAATGTGTATTTAATGCTGCACATATTTTCTTTAAAAGTTTAAAAAATGCAGTTCACTTCAAATAAATGCCTTTAAATTCAGTTTTATGTATGCAACTTCAAATCACACCAACAGTTTCAAAGAGCTTTAAGGGAAAGACCGAAAGAAAGAAAGAAAGAAAGAAAGAAAGAAAGAAAAAATCTCCAACAATCAAAGAACCCTCTATGAGCAAGCACTTGAGAACAGTGGGAAGGAAAAACTCCCTTTGAACAGGAAGAAACCACCACCAGAACCAGGTTCAGGGAGGGGCAACCATCTGCTACAACCTGCTGGGGTGAGGGGAGGGAGCCCGAGATAGGTAAAGTGGTGTATAAACATAACGAGTGAATGAAGGAGAACAGAACCTCTCAGTATATCATGGGAAGCCCCCTATTGCAGTGTAATTAAGGGAGGGCTCAGGGTTACGTGATCCAGCACTAACCATATGCTTATCAAAAAGGAACGTTTAAAGCCTAATCGTGAAAGTAGAGATAGCGTCTGTCTTCTGAATTCAAATGGGAGCCGCAGAAGAGGGGCCTAAAAGCTGAAGGCTCTTCCTCCCATTCTACTTTTAAATACCTGACAAACCACAAGTAAACCAGCAGTCTGAGAGCAAAGTGCTCTGTTGGGAAGATACAGTATAATTGGGTCTTTAAGGTAAGATGGGTCCTGATTATTCAAGACCTTGTATGTGAGGAGCAGGATTTTTTAATTTGATTCTGGATTTAACAGGGAACCAATGAAGAGAAGTCAGTATGGCTGAAACATGCTCTCTGTTTGCAGACCCTGTCAGTACTCTCACTGCAGCATGTTGGGTTAACTGAAGGCTTTCAGTGAGTGTTTAGGGCAACCTGATAAAGAATTGCAGTAATGCAGCCTACAAGCAATAAATGCATAAATGACTTTTTCAACATCACTGAGATGGGATGATTCTAATTCAAGAGATATCATAAATGCATATTTGGTTAATATGCACATATCCTGGTCAAAAACAACTCCAGGATTCCTCACAGTGTTACTGAAGGTCAATGTAATGCCATCCAGATTCAGTAAGTCAGTAAGACACCATGTTTGTAAGATTTGTAGGACTGAGTACAATAATATATAATCTCCTGCCATGCTCAGTGACCCCTGTTTCAATCCATGGGGTCGATGTGGATGTCACAGTGCACACTCTTGATGTCACATCCTCTACAGAGAAAAGTCAGTATAATAAGAGGGGCACCTTAATGTCAACTACACATATTTAATTTTGTGTAACATTCAGTAATATTTATAATTATAGCTATTTTGTTATATTTTATAACTTGTAATATTTAATTTAATTTAGTTGGTTACTGTTCTTACTGTCTTTGAGCAACTGTGACCACATAATTTCCTCTGGAATTAATAATTATTCTGATTCTGATATTATCAGAATGTTATTTTGTGAACACAACAACACTTGTAACCACAAAAATCAAAAGGCAACTCTTCATTCACACGATGACTTTTTTTCTATCTATGTGCTGTCATACTGATTCCTTGCTTTGGTTTTTGTTCAGATCTCCATCGGGTATGATAGAAAGCACTCCTCAGCTCTTTGGAAATGCCTGGAAGGTTTCGTCTGCATGTTTGTCCAGCCTGAGTGCGCCTCAGCTTGATCCCTGTGATACACACCAGCAGGCTGGTCAGTTTCTCTTCTTCCTCTTTTCTGTTTCAGTAGAGAAAAATAACATATTTACTCAGTCGTATAACATTTATTATGTTAAACTGCGTAAATGGTGCTTTATAAAATAAAACATATGTATTATTATAAAACTTTTGGACATTTTGATGTTGATATCACAGTAAAAATGTATCCCAAGCTCTGTTTAAGGTGTAAATCAGTTTAGTTTCTACTTTCATTCTTATATTTTTACACACATTTATCTGTATTATCCAGTGAATTTACAATGATTATGACATAAATGAACAACTTTAAAAATATTTTATTTAGGGTTTGTATTTGATTCATGACATCAGAATCACAGAGAGCAAGACTTGTTTACTTGAATTATTTCTAAACTATTTTTAACAGTGACCTATGCTTCAGAAATGTGTGATGTGCTGAATCAGGATCTGTTTGCTGCCTGTCATGAGTACCTCAGTCCAACACCCTTCCATCAGCAGTGTCGCTCTGATACCTGTAAGTGTGGGACGCCTTGCCTCTGCTCGTCGCTGGCCCACTATGCTCGCCACTGCCGTCGATTCTCCGTCATCATTGACTTTCGATCACAGATATCTGACTGTGGTGAGTCACATTCACGCCAAACATATTTAGTCCAAGAATGTACCTGCTGCTACAGAGATGTCAAAATTAGCAATTATTTCTGACATATTTTTTGTTTTCATGTCTAATATCAAATCCAAATATTTCTCCCAACTCACCGTTCAAGGTCACAGATGATTTTCAAATTTCAGCTTGGAGGACATTTTGATATTTCAATATATATGTCAGTATGTCATATGAGTTATTGGCAGGACTGTTCATGGAAGTTTAATCTTTTAGAGAATGACATGGGAAAAAAAATCAGTTTAGATCAAACAGTATCAGTGGCAGCTTAGGAGTAATTTTGGAAAATCTTCCTACCAAAAATTTTCCTAAAGAAGGTATGGGATGTCTTGAAAGGTGAAACTACACTCAAAGTGGTCACCGACAGGTTTAGGGTAATCACGGGGCAACCACAGGAGTTTGTCATCCTATTTTTATTCCAGTGTGAGTCATTAAGTTAGACACGTGAGTGCATTTTAATGAGATCCACAACAAACATCATTCTTTGTTTAAATACTGGAGCACACTAATGACATGTGCCTCACTGGTTTTATGGATGACAACAGATATCAGGTCTATTTCTTGAACGTTACTCAGTGGATGAACTCATGTCACGAACCTGAAATGGTTCTGCACTGTCCATTCAGCTTGCTTTTATTGGCTCTCTTGCATGTCACACACTTTAGAGATGACTGGACAAACTAAAGTTTTAAATGATGAATTAACAGACGTATGTCTTTTTTCCCTTGGAGGGGAAAAAAGACATACACAAACCATCATTCTGCTCCAATCAGTAGCTCTACACTTTGTTGTTAAATTTGATAACTTGATGAAGAATACAGTGACGCCATCATCAAGTTAATTCCCATTAAAAGGCCAAACTGACTGTGAGTCTGAGTCTTTGCTGAACTCTGTCTTGCCCTGCAGCTGTCACCTGTCCTGCCAACATGCAGTACGGCACCTGTGTGTCCTCCTGCCAGCGCCGTTGCTCCTCCCTCTCTGTCCCGCAGCACTGTGGGGAGGAGTGTGAGGAAGGTTGCGTCTGTCCTCTGGGTTCCTTCTACAATCACCGAACACACACCTGTGTGCACAGGTAAGGACAAGGAAGTGATATTCGCCGGTAGAAGTATGTAAAGGCAAAAAATGATGAAATATTTATATGATGAAGCAGGTGGGACTTAATACCCAGACCAGCTTCAGTACTACCTGCTGTGCTGATGTGGACGGTGGTGAAGCTGGAGTGACTCCACCAAACCAATCCATTCAAAGTGATATTTGTATCTGCTCTGAAGTTTAGGTCAGCTTCTAAGTAGAAAACCTGGTATCTTTGCTGCAGACATTGTAGACCCAGAGGACCTCGGTAATTGTGCTCTCCTTTTTAGCTTGCTCTGCCCTAGAAGACATGCAGCTTAATTCCTCTTAAATGTCCCAGGTTTTTACATCCTAGTGCAGCGCCATGCCTTACTTACCATGTGATAGAGTTACATCAAGGAATTCATCGTGAAACCCCCCTTTCATTCCCACTCGGGCTGGGGACGACAGATATCTGATAACCAGTGAGAAAGAATTTGTAGTACAGAAGCTGATGTGTGGCACTGGCCTATATGTTACAAAGGCTTTTAGCCTTAGCTAAACATAAATTACCACAATGTATATTATATAAATCATACAATACTGTATTTTTTTCAAGTAAGACTGGTCTATTTCGCCCCCCTCCACTTCTGTAATTAACATTGGTAAGGAAAAAAATTAAGCAGTGAATGTATATTTATGGGGGAACCAAAGTCGGTCCATTTAGGTTTGTCACAAGTTCAAGTCAGGTTGTCTCTTTTTTTCCAGGAGCGAGTGCCCCTGCAGCTTCCTCGGAGCAGATTATGAACCAGGAGATGTGATCATGACTTCAGCAGGCGTTCAGTAAGCTCCTCCCCTTCATTTCTACCTTCAGTCTAGACTTATGAGTGTCAGGCTTTATTTTTGTAAATAAATTCTGTAACAATGAACTGTGACATTACTGATATTACATGAGGCAGTTTGGTTAGCAGTTAGAGAAAGCGCAGAAAACACTGGGAAATGCCTTTAATTTAGTCAGTTAAAATAATGCAGTACTGAGGAGCAGAATTTACTTTCAGAACAAAGGAGTCTAAAGTTTCTGGTTTGCTGTGGTTCAGATTTCCTATTTTTTTCTCAATAAAAAGGCTCCATAGTGATATAAAGCTCTACCTCCTGTCAGTCACGACCACATAAAAGGAAAATCTGTGTAAGAAAAGTTTATATTTTTCTAGAGATATTCTTTTCAATCAAGTGTTTCAAGTCAAATGTTTGAATGAACAAAAGACTCCAGAAAATTAAAAAAATTTCAAATAGAAAAAAGTTGCTTTGTTTAATTCAAATTGTTACTTTAAGTTAGGCCAAGAGCTTATTAGGTTCTTCCCTGCATATTAAAAATATTACGTTTTAGAGTTCCACAAAAAACAAAAAACAAAACAGGAACATTTCTTTCCTGTTGGAAATGATGTTGGATTTCTTGCAAGTTCTGTCCAGAGATCCAACATCAGGAGACTTTCAAGTAATGTAACACAGGCTGTTTGTTTAAATTGTATAGGGACCAGCTGTAATCAGCAACCTTTTTGGTGAAACAATACAATGTGTGGAAGAAAGCTAATATAATTTCCACCTTGAGAAAGACTGAATCACCTGGGGAGTATAAATCTGTTCTTTAAATTTCTAATTTGGTGAAACTCATATTAGGGAAATTACCAAAAATGAACAAAGTCAATGTAAGAGGACAAATAAAAGAAACTACATCCATTGCAGTATATTGACATTATCACCAAAGTACCAAACGTGTATTTAATTTTAAATATGTGAAAATTCTATGAATTTTCTGCAGTTGCCATCATTAAGGTGAGTAATGTCTCTCTGTGCCTCCTGCAGGCTCTGCCTGAATGGTAGACTGGTGTCCCAAACACAAACAGGCACTGGTGAGTCCATTTGATTTTGTTTATCCGATCTTTTTTTTAATCTTAAGGCAAAAACAAGAATTGAATAATAGAAGTTGAAGAGGAGTTTAGAGCTCAGAGTTCAGAAAGATATTGAGACAAGATCTGGATGGTAGGGAAGAGTTATAGATGACTGGAAGGGTATAGCTGAAGTCGGAAACTACCAAGAAGGCATTTGTCCTTTGGACAAAGAAATGAGAACAAGGAGACTTGGTGGTAGAATGAGGAAGTACAAGACAGTGATAAAAGGAAAAGGTTAGCAAAGAAAAGTGGGATAGTCAGGGAGATGAAGAAAGTAAAGAAGTAAGTTTGGGAGGCTGGGTGAACAGCAAAGAGAGAAGAGGGAAAGGAAAGTGTTTATAATAAGTTGTACATGAGGCTGTAAAACAAGGAAGGACAAAATGACTTGCATTGATTAGGTAGGGAGGGAGACTGAGTTGGAAAGTATGTGCAGCAGGTTAGTATGATTCAGGATAGATATGGAAATGTACTAACAAGTGAAGAGAGCGTGTTAAGAAGATAGAGGAAGTATTTTGAGTTTATGAATGTAGAAAATGAGAGAGAGAACAGATGGAGGAATGTTAATGAATCAGGAAGTGCAGAGGATTAGTAAGGAGGAAGTGAGGGCAGGTATGAAGAGGATGGAGAGTGAAAAGACAATTGGCCAATGTGACATGTCTGTGGAATAATGAAGATATATAGGAGAGAAGGCAGTGGACTTTTTAACCAGATTGTTTAATACAGTCTTGGAAAGTCAGAGGATACCTGGGCAATGGAGAAAAAGTGTACTGGTACCAGTTTTAAAGAACAAGAGTGATGTGCAGATCTGTAGTAACTACAAAGTGACAAAGGGGATGAACCTTACCGTGTATATGTTGAAGCTCGGTCAAGAAGAGAGGTGATGATCAGTGAGAAGCAATATGGCTTCATGCCAGGAAAGATCACTGCAGATGTGATGTTTGCTTTGTTATTGGAGAGTATAGAGAAGGTCAGAAGAAGTTGTACTGTGTCTTTGTGGATCTTTCTTATAGTCAAGAGAAGAAGAAGTATGTGAGGATAGTGCAGGACATTTAAAAGGACAGTGAGACAATGTGAGGTATGCAGTGGTGGGTTCATGGTGGGGGTGGTATTACAAATTGTGATGGAGGTCAGATAGAAGTGTCTGTGGATGATATTTGCAGCTAATATGTTGATCTGTAGTGAGAGTAAGAAGCAGTTGAAAGAGTCTGGATAGGTGGAGGTATGCTCTGTGAAGAAGAGGAATGAAAGTTAGTAGAAGGAAGACAGAATATATTTGTGAAGGGAGACAGGAGGAAAGATGGACATGCAAGGAGAAGCAATAATGAAGTTGGATGAGTTTGAATACCTGGGGTGAACCATCCAAAGCAACAGACATAAGAAAAGTAAAGAATGTTCGAGTGTGGTGGAGTGGGTCTAGATGAGTGTCAGGCTGATTTGTGATAGAAGGATCGCAGCTAGAGTAAAAGTTTACAACATGGTATATGTTTACAACAAGAGAAAGTTTACAACATGGTAGTGAGACCTGCTATAATGTACGGCTTGGAGATAGTGGGACTGACAAAAAGATCGGAAGCTGAGCTGGATGTAGCAGAGCTGAAGATGTTGAGTTTTTTTGAGACCAAGATGGACAGGATTAGTCATGAATATATAAGAGGGACAGCTCAGGTTGAACAGTTTGGAGACAAAGTTAGAGAGGCAGGGCTGAGATGGTTTGGACATGTGCAGACGAATTATAGAGAAGATATACAGATGTAGTGAAGGAGCACATGCAGAGGGTGGGTGTGACAAAGGAGGATGCTAGGGATATAATGAGATGGAGGCAGGTGACTGACTGTGATACCCCCTAAAGGAAGTAGCCAAAAGAAAAAAAGTCAGTGGATATATGTTTGTGTCATATCAACTTTCATACTCTGAGTATTGTGAGAAATTACAGTCCTAAGAAAATGTGAAAAAGTGCCTTTTTTGATAGTGAAGATTAATAATGCATGAGCTAAAACATTGATGTGTTTATGTTGTTCAGCATTCATACCTAACAAACTCCTTATTCACTCTTCTTCACTGTCAGTTTAAAACTGACAGTGAAAAATCTACAAAAAATCTGTGATGTCATTTTTACTTACAGACAGATTGTGTCCAGAAGGTCAGATCTACCAGAACTGTTCAGAAGGGGAGGATGGCCTCCTGCCGGGAAGGGGTGTGTCCTGTGAGCGCACCTGTGAGTCTTACCTGCTCAACCTCACCTGCTCATCACACGAGCCCTGTCTGGCTGGATGTGTCTGCCCGCCTGGGTGAGTGACAGCTAGTACAAATGTATTCTGTCCATTGGTGAATAGGTATACATAGAAGGTAATGGCTGCTTTATAATGTAAAAAAACTCCTTCTGATTGGACAGTACTGCACTTTTAAAATCCATTTTATTTTAATTTGATTGTAATTCTTCATTTCGCAATTTTAAACAAAAGCTACTCTCGTTGTTATGGAATCCAAATTTAAAAAGGGAAAAGGAGAAAAATAGAGAATTGAATATGAAAAATAGAAAAGGTATCTGGAAAAATTTATTTGCTTTCATTTAGTTGACTCTCTGTGATGTGTGATCTGTAGCAACAAACTAGTAAATAACAGAATTCAAAATAGAAAGATCAAACTGATTATTCACACTTCTCCACTCGTAATAACCCTGAGATTCTTGTGCACGCATTGGTCTTTAGTCACAGTGCAGAGTGGAAGTATGGTCAGACTAAAGATGGAGACTGAATGTAACAATTTAACATTTTTGTTTCATATCAGGGTAAAAAAATGAGGTAAAACAAAGGGTTCCAAACTCCTGCTTAAGTGGTACAGAATCTTGAAAAGTTCACACATAGCAGACTGTAGTTATCCTAGTTAACTGTTTGGTATCAGGTTGACTGAGCAAAGGAACAAGATGTTTTTCTTGAGCAGTAAAGGTCAAGAAATGAGTGTTTCACTTAACGAAATCTTATGCTGTTAGTGTACCTGACTGAAGCTGATGTCACAGAGTTGATTAAACTTTCTTAAAATGTCACAGAAGCCTGAAATAGTCTTCCAGCCCCCTCCTTCCCATACCTGGTGATGCTGCTTGTGCGATACATGTAGTCAGCACTTCGTTGTAACCATTTGTTTCCCAACATAAAGTAATAAGCAGACGTAGCTGTTCATTTTGTGTGGACAGTTTGAGATAAACCTAGCCCAGTTGTTCTGTTAACCTGACTCATCTTCTGGTTGAACTTGCTAATTCCCTGCTGGCTTCTAATATACATGAATTTTCCTGGTTTTTAATTCCTTTTTTTTTTTTGGGGGGGGGGGAAGAAACTGCCTTGCTTTATCTACTGGTCAGACCAGTAAAATGTATAAGTTGGAATGAAGTTTTTTTGAGAAGATTTTTACATTTATAGATTTAAAGATATAAGCTTTGTGGAAGTGTCTGTTGATGTGACATAAGGAAAAGTGCAGATTTTCTGTGGCAGACAGTGGACGTGATTCCAACAGATGAGGTGAACAGACATTATGGGTAGAATACAGTCATCTGATCCCTTTAATCCTCTCTGGCTGTCAGCCTGAAAGGGGGGTTAAGTGGTTTCATTCTGTGACATCAACCACGAGTCATCCTGATTACAGTACGCACAGGCAAAGGTTAGTTTAAGGATGTCGTATCTTATGACATATTTGCATAGATTATATAGTTGATTGATGAGAGCGCTACACCTGCAAACAGAAGGATTATATTTTTCGATTTTAGAACTGTCAAAAATACACAATCTTTGTTTTTCATGTAAAAGCAGAAGAGCTGAATAAGTATACAAAAGAACAATGAAACAGTGTAGCGCTAAAATGGTAACTCTTAAAAGACAATCAAAGATTCTATCTGTGAACCTCAAATCATGTATTTATGAAGGATTTCCATTAACAAATAAAACTGACCTTGTTAGGCTTTCTGACAATTTGGCCCCAGCTTTAATTTGAGAAAAAATAAAACCTATCGCTTAAGGTGATTTGGAAAACTATCTGACCAATGAAAGTCTTACATTTGGAAAACATAGACACCACTGAAATGAGAGACCATCTGGTTTGTTGCCAATATAGAGATCAAACACCAACATCCTTGTATAGAGGGATGCTTTTGTAAACATTGGCTCGAGTCACTTGTAAATCTGTGAAGGCACCATTAACGGTGAATGCTATATAGTTCTGGACTAACATGTACTACAAAAGATCATCAGCAAGACAATGCTGAACAAATAAACTTATTAATATTGTACATATCACGTCAGCATCGATGATCAGGCTCCAAACTGACCGGTCTCAATTCATTTTTGTCACCCATTCAAACAACTCACTAAACCCACATGACCCCAAAATATATCAAAGTAGCTGATGTTTGACCGTTAAGCATCTTGTTTGTATCCACCACCATTATACACACCACTGCAAAACCATTAAAAATATAATTCAAACAACTACTAATTGTCTAAATGTGTTTTTAAATAATCTGAAGTACTACTGTACTGTGCTATGTGTATTTATATAGTCAAAAAAATGCTAAAACAAGACCAAGGTTAGATTTTTCTTACAAGATGAATTATATGAAAAATATAAATAAAAACTTTACATTCAAGACTTATTTTGGCGGAATTACATTGAGTACTAACGGTAACATTAACACTGAAACGGAGCGACCGTGGTTCAGGGGCTTGGGAATCTCATCTTGTAACCGGAAGGTTGCCGGTTCGATCCCCAGCCCTGTCTGTTTTGGTCGTTGTGTCCTTGGGCAAGACACTTCACCTACTGGTGATGGCCAGAGGGGCCAATGGCGCGATATGGCAGCTTCTGTCAGTCTGCCCCAGGGTAGCTGTGGCTACAAATGTGGCTTACCTCCACCAGTGTGTGAATAAATAGTGGAATTGTAAAGCGCTTTGAGGGTCTCGAAAAGAGCTATATAAGTGCAATCCATTATTATTATTATTAAAACATATCTGCTGTCTCTCCAAGAAAATAACCCTAATGTATGTCAGTGAAGACTGCCATTAGCTTAAATTCTTAGTGGTTAAACTGGTGAAAATTAAAGCATAGTCTTTCTGTAAATCTCATTTTGAAGCATAAATGGCAGAAATAATAGAAGCCTTAAGTTTTACTGAACAATTAGACTAATTTAAAAAAAGAGGAAACAATCAAAAGTTCTCACAAACGTATTTTTTTATTCAATAAAAGGGCAGATCCATCCCAGAGTATATTGCTATCTAGTTAACTAATATCCATCGTTTCTGTGTCTTATTTGTTTTTCCATATTTTTTACCCTCAGTGCCTACCCACCCTTGTTCCTGTCAGGTTAGATGATTAGATTTAAAATTTAAATGTAAAATTATGACATTATACTTGACCTGAATGCATATCCCTTGGTTCACTGGATAAAAAGGGGATCTGTTCTTTAGTTAATCGTTGCCATGGTGAATCTTAGTATTGAAGCTCTGTTGAGGATTGCTTTCTTTCTCTACAAACACATTCAATTCAGGGTCAACATACTCAGAGTTGATTGAACTTACTTTGATCATCCTACTTTCTTAAAGAGGAAACTGAGAGTTGCTGATCTCAGAGTAAATCAGCTCGGAGTTTGTGGTTAGACTCAGAGTTTGTTGAACCGACTTCCTGGAATTTGGCCTTGCATTGAAGCTCCCCTTGGTTACTTTAGCTCCGTTCTATAAATAGCACCAGTCTGGGTTTTCTGCCTGTTACTCAGAGCACTATCTCAGCAAACCTACTGAAATATAGTGATACGGTGAAAAGGTCGGAGAGGGGCAAAAATGGTCATCTGAACCCTGAGTCACCTTTGCTGACCTCACTGGTGTGATTCAGATGTTCCTGTTCACTACATGGAGCAAACTGACCTTTTGGGTGTCAACAACATCATAACCTCTAAATCTGTCGTCCAGTTGTAGCTCAGGTGTTTAAAAAGTCACTGAAACCTGAGTTAAAAAATATGGCACAAAGAAATCTCATTCAGCCCTTCTGCTTCTTGATGACAGATGTATTAGTGTAGTGATAGTGAGACAGTTTTAAAGTTCACTGGGAACCTTAAAACTGTATGATCTCTGTATGAGATCAGCCTGGAGTCATATTCTGCTACATAGAAGCCTGTTTGTTTTTCTGCTAATCAAGGGTTGTTTTTACAGAAGAAACCTTTATTATGATTCTTATTTTAAAGATTTATAGAGTTCACGAATCAGTGATGTTAACATGACTCACCACACCCTCCCCCAAAAATTCTAAATAAGTTTAAAAAGCAAAATTTAACTACCTTAATATTGTATTTTGGTAGCATTAATGTTAGCAAACATTAAATTTCGTCTTAGCTAGCTAGCATTGTGTTTGCATTAGCAGGTATTCAAAATAATTCATTCAGTATTGATATTTAAGTTGTCGAGGGTTAGGGTTACGAGCTTACTGGCAAAATACTCCGTACTGTTAATATCAATGTCATTGCTCTATCACATTTGTGTGATAAATACAAAATATGCAATTTTATTTCCTAATTCACATTTACAACATACTTTGTGGCTGTTCACTTTGAAAAGTGCTGCTTTCATGCCTTTCGTCCACCTGTAATTTTTCTTTCAGGGCAATGCATGATGGTCTACAGTACTGGGGGTTGTCTTTCTAGTCTTTCACATTTCATCACCAGAATGAATGATAGCAGCTTATTAGCAGCTTCGTTACAGATGCAATCAAGAAATGTGGCTTGTCAGAAATACTTAATCGACCAGTCTGCTATTAAATGGTAAAATGGTAAATGGCCTGTATTTATATAGCGCTTTACTAGTCCCTAAGGACCCCAAAGCGCTTTACATATCCAGTCATCCACCCATTCACACACACATTCACACACTGGTATTAGCTATTAGCAGACTGCTAGCTGACACAAGCATAATGTGGGCTTTGTTTCCGGACCTGTTTATTTCTGTTAATTGAACAATATCTCAAGGCTAAGTTCTCTGGTGAAATTAAGCCATCTTTGGTACAGTAGAATTAATAGGATGAGTAATAGTAATAGCTTTTTTTCAATTGTGAACATTGAGCATTTGGGAATTTTTGTGCACAACCTTTTTATGAGACACTGTGGGATTCAGTGAATACACTGTATATTATGTAAATATTCAAATTCACTATGCATTTGGACAGCAATACTAATACCAATAGTGTAAAGGATGAATCTGATGAATAGTTTTTTGCCCAGTGAAAGCATCAAAACAGGAGCTGTTTTGAGGAAAACATCAGGATTCAGTTCAAAACTTACCCCTGTCTGTTTATTGACTAATCTTTGTTAGCATTACTCAGCAGTTAGTTTATCTACCTTCTCAGATTCTCTTGTCTCTGACCTGAAAGGGCTGAGATGCATTGGCATTTCTTTGCACCGTTTTCAAACAACTTAGTTCTTGAGTATTTTATAGGATGACGTTGGTATTTACTATGCTTTTACAACTGTCTGAGCTAACAGCACGATGAGGTTTGTATAAATACTTTTAAAAAAATAAAATGTCACATGCAATAAAAAAAATCACAAATCGTTATATAGAGAGTATTTAAAAATATAAAACAGTTGAAACTGGTACATACCAAATTTATTGCAGCTTATTTTCTATATAAATTGTGAATTTGAGGACAAATAAAAAACACATCTTCCATAACCCTAACCCCCAGACCTGAGATGTAGCTTTTACTTTTAATTAATTCTTCAAACCCTAGTGTCATATTTACATCTTGGACATTGAAATAATAACCTTTATAAGATTTATGATTTCAATGATATTAACTATATCTCCACAGCTTTAGTTGTGTTTACTAAAGCAGTCAACAAATGATAAGCAGCTTCTTCTTCTTCTTATATTAACTCTACACTTAAATGACTATCAAAATACAAAAACCCTTTCTAAACTCAGAGTCAACTGCAAGGTATTCATCTGAAGTGGGACTTTAAAACCTCTAATGGGAAATGATTAGCTGAGGTGCAGACAGATGAATCCATTGTGTCTGCATTCACAATGGCACACTTTGTTTATGATCAAAATGTAGACCATTCATTCATTCCTTCTGTGTCAATTAGTCCAGCTGAACTCATATGAACCTGGACTTTCAGGTGCAAAACAGAAACATGCAGCCTGCTGGAATTTGGTTTTGGTTACAGGTTTTGTTTTAGTTTAGACTCATGAGATGATTCAGTGTGTTGTAAGCAAAAACAAGTTTAGGTGATAAAGATGATATACCTTGTCAGGTCTGCTGCCTTTTGAAAGAGCTAGTGTCTAGGATAAGTGGGGAACATCTGGTTAAAAAATATTATTATTTACTTGCAAAATGTAAAAATGTAGTCATATACATAATCGTCATTAAGTATATCCTCCTCATCCCAGACTTTGCACTAAGACGCCCCAGTACTGAAAAAATTAAGCAATTTGTAGCAGAAATTATTTTATGCATTTTATTAACTGTGAAATGGTCATCATGTCAGCATGTTGTGATCTGTGTGTGATAGATCACACACACAGGGTGGCTGTGGCTCAGGTGGTAGAGCAAATCAGCTACTAATTGGAAGGTTGGTGGTTTGATCCTTGGCTTCTCCAGTCTGCATGCCAAATATCCTTGGGCAAGATACTAACCCCAAGTTGCCCTCCGATGCGTTCATCGGAGTATGACTGTGTGTGAATGCACTTTAGTTTGCACTTGCGTTTAGAAGTGCTTGTGTGAATGAGGCATGTTGTATACAGCGTTTTGAGTACTCCGGGAGAGTAACATCAGTCAGTTAGAAAGAAAAACATCAGTCTTTCCTTAAATTATTTTCTGCCCCAAATAAACGGATCAATTCACCTGCTAATCTTGTGAATGTAATTCACGATTGCAAATGTCATTAATAATCTAGGCCAAAGGCTGCATACCGTCAGGGATAATTTTCAGCCTGTTGTCTCTACTTGGTGTGCAACACTTGGGAGTACACTCAATGCGAGGCAGACTGCAGTCGAGCCTTTGCGCTGTTTGACTCATCTGTCATCATGTTTTTCAACTACTTATTCCTCAGTCCATTTTACATCATGCGAAAGAATGAAATTCAAAATGAGGACTGTGTTTATGAGAATTTATTCATAATGTGCTCATAGGTCAGAACAATAAATGATTTTCATATCTTTGATCAGAGAAATTGATACAGCAGTTTGGCTGCCAGATAAAGGAAGCTGTTAGCACCGTTTTATCTGTGGTGTAACTCTACTCAGATGAACCTGAGGTTTGTGGCGAGACCATTCAGTATGTCACGGCAGCCTCGCCAGTGGATATAGCTCAACCATGGATATTACAAGATACTTATCAGCTTCGTCTTGCAGAGACGAAAGCAAATGGATGGTTGCAGACAAAGACTGTTTCTTTCTCTATCTCTGAGAATCCTAATTGTCTGGTTTTCTCATGTAGCTAACATGAGTGTTACAGTCCACAGTCGCCCACCCCTGAAATTTGTTCTGGGTTCCTGGCATCTCTCTGCTCTGGAAGCAGACCTGCTTTGGCTCTACCTCTGTTATTCTCTTGGCAAAATGACAACGCTATAACTTGATAGCATGCCTTTAGGTCACTGTTCTTCAATAGTTAAAAAACACTGCTTTCAGAGAGATTGGATTATTTAGATGCAGAATTTTGAATTGAATTGAATCTTTATTTTGAACATGTTTAAATAGTATAACAACAACAACAACAACAGAGAAAAAGAGACAAGCAAACAAAACAAAAGGAAAACAAAGCAATAATAATTATAAATAACTTAAATATAAATATAAGTTGCACCCACACACACATATACACATCCCTAGTGTGAAAATAGTGGGTGAGACACCCGATCAAAACCCTACCTCCTCCCTGTACTTTGCAAAAAACATATTTTTGAACTGAGTCATGCTGATTGCTTCAGTTCTTCACTTAGTCTATTCCACAGCTTCACTCCACACATAGAGATGTAAAAACTTGTTAATTTTGTACAGATACAGGGATGTTTTAAATTAAATTCAACATGATCATTTGCAAATGATTTGCCTATTTAGATTTCAGGAGAGATAACCCTCCTCAATGAGTGTTTTACAAATTAAATCATACTCTCTGGTAGGGGCAGAGCTGCTTGTGCATCATGTTCATTTGGTAGTAAACGGTAAACGGTCTTTGATTTTTAATTAACGTCTGGCTGGCAGTGGGTGTTTGGTTAGGGTCAGGGAACGTTAGTAAGTAAACGGATATGTGTCGGCTGTTATAGATACTGTATTTGGTGTAATTATTGGACAATTATTTGTCCGTCAACTTAAAATGAACATAAAATCATGTTAATGGGATTTAAAAATGCATAGTCTTACATCGGTTAGGTTCCTCAAGTGGTGATTGTTGGTTTGTACTTTCATGTTACTCTGTAAATAGCTGACAGAAACTGTCTCATAATCACCATTTAGCAACATAAACCTGAGGCTACAACCCCACACACCAACACAAATCCTTAATGAGGACACACATCTCTAAAATCTTTCTCATAGTAGAATACAACGCTGACTGCACAAAGCAAAAAAAAAAAAAAAAACAGCACAAGTGAGCGATCGCCACAATGACTCTACTTTAGAAAGATGAACAGGTAGAAAGGGAGGCTGCAGCCTCACTCCTCATCTGCTTGTTACCTGTTGAAGTTAGGGGTCTGCATACTCAGTTTGGTATTCACTCAGCTTCCACTCTGGGTTCTTAAACCCAGCTTAGTCTTGGCAAGCACCTGCCAAGACTAAGCTAGTCTTGGCAGGTGCTTGCAAAGAACCAAAGTTGTGTTAGCAGCACAATGCGGTTGTTTCTGTCTTGGATGCAGTTTTCCACATTACCATTTATCTCATCATTTTGTGCAATAAGAATAAATTCTACTTGGTGTGCAACACTTGGGAGTACACTCAATGCAAGGCAGACTGCAGTCAAGCCATTGCGCTGTTGTTTAAATTCTTATCTTATCCGTAAATATCATGGTAATTTTAGACTTCTAATGATTATCTGTTTGATGATCATGGCACAATATATCACAGCATACATCTTTAAAAAACAAGACCTGGGTACAGAAGTTTGAATTTACTTTGGAAATTTCTCTAATCCACACAGGGTCAAAAGTATACATACTTTTTGATGCTGTGTTTGTGATCATTATCCTGTGTTATGACTCAGTTTTAGCAAATTTTAAGCTGTTGGAAAGATGGTTTTACATTTAAATAAACTGCTTCACATTTAAACATGTCAGATACATTTTCAATGGCAGTGGTGATGAAGGCCAAAGCACTGCACCACAGTAATTCAAGATGCTTTCAAGATGTCATGTGCTACTGTTTTTATGGAGACTTTGTATTAAAAAGGATATAGATTCACACTAGTTTTGTTGTAAAATCTTAACATCTTTATACTCTGTCTTGGTGTTTTGAATAAGAATAAGCTTAGCAAGGGGCAGGTGCGACTAAGAATGACTTGTTAATCACACAATGAAGCATACCCACATTTAGTCTCCTTGTTGACTCTAATGAATATGTTTATAACATAAAGATATGTGTGCAGAGAGATGAGTAGAGTGCTTGACAACCAAGTCCTTTTGATCCCTGCTGGCTATTAGAAAAAAACATGTTGATTTAAGGCACTTTAACACCGGCTTTACTTTTCAGCCCCAGCATACAGAATTCATTGGTCTCAATTCTACCTAAACTCAGTGCTTTAAAAGTGTTTTTCCTTTAACAGTTGGGTGTTTCCCACAGGCTGCTGAAACATGGAGATGAGTGCTTTGAGCCCGCTGCATGCCCCTGTCTGTGGAAAGGAAAAGAGTATTACCCTGGCGACAGAGTCTCTTCGCCCTGCTACCAGTGGTATGTTTCCACAGATTCAGTGTTTATAGAAAATTTTGTTCATTAAAATTGAAAATCTTCCTTTCATGTTACATTTCTTCACATATCATATTTCCCATCTCTCTTTAGGCAATCATTCATTTTGTCACGCTTTACAAATTTGGTCTTGGCCTCGCCAACAATAGCTGTCAAAATTAATATGATCATCAAGCAAACAATTTCTAGTACCATCGCCAATTTTTCAAAGTCAGATTTAGCCTGAAAGCTCAGAATCCCGAGGTTGTCAGAGCATCGAAAGTGGCCACCTGATATCTATAATTCTCTGCTATCACAGCACAGAAAAAGGCCTTGAAAACAGAGCGGGCCCTTGTATGACTCTTTGATTCTCTGCTTCAGACTGTTCATCGCTAGTGAAAGGAAACACTCTCCCAGTGATCTCAGTCATTCTCCCATCCTTCCATTTCTTCTTCAAGCCTCAGCCAGGGAAGAAGATGTAGATGACAGCCTAATAGTGCAATGAGCTGCAGTTCAGCCTTTGACAATTCACCGGTCACTTTTCTGCCTTCTGTAAACCTGAGGCTCTCAACAAAAGGAGGCCATTAGATGTGAAAAAAATGTCCTCTAACTAAGTGGGAACAAGTTGATGCCGAATCACTGAGGCATTGCTGTCTTTGTAGTGTTTGCCAGCATGGGACGTTCCAGTGTGTATTTCAGCCGTGTCCATCGTTGTGCACGGCTTACGGTGATCGCCACTACAGGACGTTTGATGGGCTGTTATTTGACTACGTTGGAGCATGTAAAGTTTATCTTGTAAAGGTATGTGACAAAAAGATTATTATAGCCACTATAGTCCTAGCATGAGCATGTGATATATTTTTTGGTCCATAACAGTGGACCCCCCCCCTTACACACACACACACACATGCACACACACACAAACCTGCTTTACTCTGTAATAATAAACACTAAGCTTACTGTTACACTGAGATTTCTAAGCTATAAAGACATTTACTGTTACAGCAGCTGTGTTTTCTCACCTCCACAGAGCAGTGCTGATATAATGCTCAGTGTCACAGCTGAGAACATCGACTGTTTTGACAGTGGAATCATCTGCAGGAAGTCCCTGCTGATCAATGTTGGAAGATCCTTTGTTGCTTTTGATGATGACACTGGGAAGCCAGTAAGAGTCACTTTTAAAGCAATTTCTACTTCTAGCGCAGAGTGATGTGCTGCACAGTGTCTTTGTGTGTCATCTTTGTTTCTTCTGAATAAGATTTAAGGATTTTTCAGTGATTAGCTGCCATCTAACTACAGTCACTCATTTATGCAGAATCCATCCAGTGTGATTGACAGGAAGCAGATGATGTTCATCTGGCCAGCTGGGTACTTCACAGTGATTCATTTCCCAGAGGAAGACGTCACAGTCCTCTGGGACCGAAAGACTACAGTGCATGTCCAGGTTGGACCTCGCTGGCAGGTAAGATGCTGGTTCAGTGTTTTGTTTTTTGCAGATCTTCAGCTGATCTTCAATATAAGGTGACTCCACAAATGATACCTAATAAACTGATGTTATACCAGTTTGATATTTTAGGATTTTTCTGGTTCCTAATTGAGCTGAGTACCTCTGAGTTATCTGCAGCCATGATGGGAATCACTTGTAGTTTAGCTGATTATTTTTGTGAAAGGTCGGACGGTATGTTGCTATGAATCGTGGCACGTCCTTTCCTTTCACAAAGGAACATACAGCGAATCATCTCAGAAGCACTGAAGAACAACAGATTTTTTTTTCAATCGGACTGTTGAACACACCACTCTCAGAGCAGCATCAGACAGGCAGTTCTGTGTTACTGTCAGTCACAAATTTTTAGAGGCTATGATATAAAGTAAAATGTAATATCATGACGGTATTAACAACATATGAGCTAACAGGCTAAAAAGAGGCGATGTGATGTGTTCAGGGGAAGCTGAGCGGACTGTGTGGGAACTTTGACTTGAAGACAGTGAATGAGATGCGAACGCCTGACAACATCGACTCCCCAACACCACAGGAGTTTGGAAACAGCTGGACTGCAACAGAGGTGAGCAAAACATCACCTGTATGTTCATCATGCTCTGATGATCTAATGAAGGCGATTAACTGTGAAATTAACATTTCACTTGGACAATAACTTGCAAGCCTATTCATCACAACTTCAGTTTATTTGAAAACTGAAATAGTGATTCATTTATAGTGAAATTTCTCTTTCTCATTTGACATAAATGTTTCTTTTTATCTCCCTGTGTATGTGTGCGTCTTTAGTGTGTAAACAGTCCAGATATCAGACATCCCTGCACTCTCAGTCCACTCAGAGAACCTTTTGCAAAACGACAATGTGCTGTTCTGCTCAGTGAGATCTTCCAAGCCTGCCACCCAGTGGTGAGTAACAAAACATCTCTGCCCTGGGCTTTTTACAAGTACTACAGACTTTTTATTTTTTTAAATAAGGGGTAAAATTCTACTTGCTATTAATTAATCTATTTGTAATAAATTTGTAAAAATAATATTTCTTATATTTGCCCTTAGGTGGATGTCACCTGGTTTTACATGAACTGTCTAGCAGACACATGTGCCTGCAGTCGAGGAGGCGACTGCGAGTGTTTCTGCACCAGTGTGGCGGCGTACGCCCAGCGTTGCTGCCACCAGGGTGTACCTGTGGACTGGCGTTCTCCTTCTCTATGCCGTGAGTCAGTCAGACCACAGGGAGTAAAATTCCCATCTAGTGTTTCTTGCTAACGTTTGCAGATTTTATTTGTTAAAGCATTCCTTTTTCAACATTTTAATGTAGACATTGTATGTTTAATTAATTACAGAGGAATAACTGAGCTTCAATAGCTTATCTGGAAAAAAACATAAAAACTAAAAAAAATGATGTTATAATTGTAGTTACATCGTTATCAGTTAAACTGCTATTGGTTGAAAAGCGGTTGTTGAAAAGCAAATTATTATTAATAGTTGTCATAATTAATTATATAAAAATTCTTCTCAACAGTAAAATTAGATAATTTATGTAAATGTCAAGATGGAAACTATAAAAGGGAAGAACTTGATGCAAGTTTAAACTATGTTGTGGGGAATTTTAAATGACCATATATTGATATTGATCTTAAAATCCTATACTGGTTAGGCTCTAATAAAAATTAATATCTACTTTTCGTGCTTATAAAGTACCTTTCAGTACTACTTTCATAGTATTTATATCATTATTGATAGTAGTAGTACTCATCCTGTTATTAATAAGAGTCTCTTTGTTTCCCTGCAGCATACGATTGTGAATTCTACAACAAAGGTATAACAATCCACACACACACACACACACACACACACACACACACACACACACACACACACACACACACACACACTTATGTATAGAGAGAGAGAGAGAGAGAGAGATATTTCTATATATAAATGATATGCCCTGCACTTTATACGAAGAAGTATAAATGTATTATTATAATGCAATAATATGCAATGCAACATTGATTATCTTTAATGAAAGGACCACTCACAGTCAAGTATTATGCAGTGATAGAACAGCAGTTTTTAGGCTGTTGGAGGAATTATGAGTTCAAAGAGGTAAAATCCTACAATAAAGTGTGGATGCCTGTCTGCAGTTCTGGGTAAAGGTCCCTTCAGGCTCTTTACCTTCAGGGATCGGACGACACTGTTGGCAGCCAGCAAATCCAGTGGCTTTGTGTTCCTGCAGCGTGGCAACATCAGCGACACCCCTGACATCATCTCGCTGTTCATGATGACACCTGGCCTCAGCAGAGCGCGACCACACGGTGAATGAATTTGTTTAAAATGAAAAGGTTTACTTTGTATACAGAGAGAGATTCATTTCATTGCAGGCAAAATAATAACTGCTCAAAAAACTGATTTAGTTGATTTCTTAAAAGAAGAACACAAACCACATCTTGTGTAGAATTTTTTTTCTTCTATTTCAAATGATGATGTCAGCATTTTAATTACAACTGTTGACAATAATTATGACTTCCAAGAGGAAGGAAGTTTCTTGTGTTTTTATATTTAGTGAGTGTGGGAAACTGGTTAGTTCAGAGGCTTTATAGTTTTATTTTACACTCGTTTCTTTTCAGTGTAGAAAACAGTCTGTGTCTGCTTTACTAGTGTAGGGTTTGGTGGTATCAGTGCATGAAAGAGATCTTCTGTAGTGGGTTTGGGAAAGTTTGATCGTTGTGTAGATACCACAGTGGTATATTTTTCTGTCAGCAGAATACAGCAGGCTCCTAAATGAAAGAGACGCAGGTATGCTGGTTGAAAGCCAGTAGGAAGCTGTTTAAACAGGGGAGCTCTGATGTTAAATTCACAACTAAAAAAAATTAGTTTCTTTGGCCAAATCTGTAATGTCTGGTTTCTCAACTCTGACTCTTTACCTTCTGGTGACTGGACAAGGAGTTTCTTTTTTCTTGGAAGAAAAAAAAACAACAAGAAGGAAAAAGACGTAAGAATGCAAACTTTAATATCTATTCTGTAAGTGTGGTAGACTCTATGTATATATTCAGCTATCAATTCCAAAACACAAAGCTTAGCAATCAAGCTGAAAATACAGCAGCGATATTGTAAAGTTTTAGCAAATAATTGTTAGCCCAATGTTTTCTCTTCTTTTAGCTGTTGCTTGCTGTTGCTATTGCACTCATTGTTTGGTTGGCCATTGCTGAGCAGATGCTATCTGCCTCACACCTTTTAAATTTATTATTAATAACAGTGAACATCAAAGTTCCAAAAACCAAAACACGTGTTAAAAAACTCCACTGGACTGAGAGCAGCTGTTTAAAGTTTGTTTAGAGCAGTAGTCTCCACGGGCCACGGACCGTTAGTTGTTTGGTACCGGCACCCGAGAGTTGAGGCTCGGGTGTGAAATTTATGGTTTCCAGGGCTTTTTATTGGTTTTTATCATTATTTTTTTTTTATCGTTCTTATTGTTAACTCTGTTTCCCTGGACCTTTTCATGTGTGTTATGAATAAATCTTTTTTTTTTTTTTTTTGTACCGGTACTGGTTTTATTTAGTTGTATCTGTGACCCCTTAAAGGCTGGTCCATGAAAATATTGTTGGACATAAACCGGTCCATAGCGCAAAAAAGGTTGGGGACTGCTGGTATTTACGTCATAATTAATGTTAGCTTATTAGCGCTTTAAAAACTGCCTTGTGGTGCCTTCTAGTGTTTGAATTTAAAGTTTGAGCTTGAACTTCTTTTCCTGATGAAAGCACGATTCCTACACAGCAGACATGTGTTTGACATTTTATTTTCTGGATGATCTTTCTCCATCCCGTCACCTTACATTAATGAGAAAATCAGAGTTTCACTAAGAATCTCTCTCTGCAGCGACTGAAAACAGGCTAGCTGGCTTTCTCATCTTCCACTGTTTCCTTTGTGTTTGACAGTGTTTGGAATGATTTGAGTGCAACCAGTGAAAACACTGATGGAGGAGATGGACTCTCATTGACTTACATTGGTAGCATGGCCCAGAGATCAGATTGCTAAATGCTAATATAGCAACCTGAGCTGCAGGCTGGTGAGCAAGCCAAGACACTAGCTTGTTCCAAAGCTAGTCTCACTTTTTATCACATGTGAGCTGAGATACTGCTGCACTTTGGATTATTTTCAAGCAATATACAAATGCATTTTCTCCCACTTAATAAACTTTAAAAATTATTTTACACTTGAAAAGAGGACCAAGGAATGTAATCAAGTGATAAGCATAAGAACATGTAATATGGATTCAAAACTTCTATTGTATTTTGGCCTTCAGTTTTGGTGAAAAAGTGAATATAAAGCTGCACCACTAAATAATTTCTATTGTGAGTACCAGTAGGTTTTCTTTGTGTAAAGGCTGTGTTCAGCTGCCATGTTAAATGTGCTGCTATGAGGATCATTCTTTCTTTCAATTTTATTTATACAACTCCAAATCACAACAACAGTCACCTCAAGGCACTTTATATTGTAAGGTAGACCCTACAATGATACATACAGAGAAAAACTTAGAAATCATATGACCCCCCTATGAGCAAGCACTTCAGCTGGCAACAGTGGGAAGGAAAAACTCCCTTTTAACAAGAAGAAACCTCCGGCAGAACTAGGCTCAGGGAGGGGCAGTCATCTGCCATGATTGGCTGGGGAGAGAGAAGGAAGACAGGATAAAAGACATGCTGTGGAAGAGAGCCAGTGATTAATAACAAGTATGATTCATTGCAGAGAGGTCTATTAACACATAGTGAGAAACGTGACAGAAGAAGAAATACTCAGTGCATCATGGGAATCCCCCAGCAGCCTACACTTACTGCAACATAACTAAGGGAGTATTCAAGGTCACCTGATCCAGCCCTAACTATATGCTTTAGCAAAGAGGAAAGTTTTAAGCCTAATCTTAAAAGTAGAGATGGTGTCTGTCTCCTGAATCCAAACTGGAAGCTGGTTCCATAGAAGAGGGGCCTGAAAACTGAAGGCTCTGCCTCCCATTCTACTTTTAAATACTCTAGGAACAACAAGTAAACCTGCAGTGCAAGGGTGATGTGGTACTATAAGGTCATTAAAATAAAATGGGGACTGATTATTCAAGACCTTGTATGCGAGGAGCAGGAATTTGATCTTTGTTGGTTTACACAACTGAGTTCAACAGTATGTAACTCAGTGTTAATAACATTATATAAAAGCTGTTCCTTACAGTGGAAGTATGCTGTTTATACTGTATTTATACTAGAGAGCAAACAGTTGAAATAAAGGTTGAATTCAGTGAATGAATCTAAGCATCATCAGCTTAAGTTTAATTTGATCTCTTGATGTAACCTAACACTGACTGAGAACACCGCAGCTACTGTACACCAGTCAAACATAGTGCAACAGAGTACTTTCATGAAACCTTTCAATACCACAAAGTTAGTGTACTATTGTTTGGCAAGATGTTTCCCAGTATAAAAAAACACACCTTCATATCATATACAGGTCCAATATCTGATTTAAAAAAAGCGCCATTCTTCCTGTCCAGTCCTGCGTTTCTTATCAGAAATACAATACTTTTAGCTAGCAGCCATTTTTTGTGTTTGCTGATATTTGCTGAGCTGATAGAAATGTTACACTTGAAATAACTTGCCACTCAAAAACATGACAATATCAATGCTCACGTTTCTGCTTCGGCCTTGAAGTCACACTGATGTACCTTGTTTCACTTTTCACCTGGAATCCGTTTTAAGCCTCAAACACTTTAATTAATTCTTCAGTTTTTTTAAGAATACTCCACCCCAACTTATTCAGATTTTTTAACGCCAGAGTGTGACTGTGCATAAGTAGAACTGGTAAATTCAAGCAACTTGTCTTATTTGTCTTTTAAAAAACATAATCACAGTAGCTCTTCTGCTATGCGAGCTTTTCTTTATACTTATGAATTTTTTTCTTTTTTTTTTTACTCAGACACATCACGAGTTTCCTTTGAGGCAGCTGACAGGCCAAACTACTTCCTGTCTGCAAGCCCCAATGGCCAGTTGACATTGGCCAAGTGGCAGGAGAGCGAGGCATTCTGGGAAAGAGCCACCTTCATCCTCCGCAGGAACACCTGGATCCCAGGCTATGACTCACTCGAGTCCCATGCAAAACCCGGCTTCTTCTTATATGCTGCTGTACCTCGCCTCTACCTAATCAAATACAGACACTTGGACAGCTTCCGCAAGGCCACGCTGTTCAAACTGTCAGGTCAGCAGCACATCACATAACACTCAGTAATCATCAGTGTTGCTGATTTTTTTATTTATGATCATAACAAAAAAATTAATGCGGTCATGATGACAGGGCTGGAACTTGAAACTGGCTGCTTAAGACCTCATAAGCACAACTTTTTCTAACCTAACTTTTTTGACGTGAAAGACTTGAACCATGACTTGCATATAAACAGACTTCCAGCATGTTCTAGAGTTAAATCACAGTAGAGATGTTAGTTACCTCGACTGTTTTGGCAGCGTTTGCAAGCGTGGTATTCTTTCTGTCTGTTAACACGAAAGCTCGAAAAGTTTTTAATGAATTCTGGTAAATCTTTGTAGGAGTGTAGAGGGAGTCGTGTTAATAATCCATTAAAATTTGCCTTACAACCACGAAGGTCTTCAAGGTCGACTTCATGTTTTATTTGTTGACAATTGACAAAAAGCATTATAAATTAAGAATTAGGAATTAGGAATTAGGAATCTGACCTCTGCCTTTCTTTCAAGGTTAACAGATTGCTCTGAAGGTCAAAATAATAATGATGCTATATAGAGCTATTTTGTTTATTTTGTCTTGTTTCTTACTGCCATTATTTGTATTGAAAACACATTGGCATATAAAGAATGATTGTTCACGTTGCTCTTCTTCTACATGGTTTGTATCTTCAACATTTAGGAAATGATACTGTTATGTAAGGATTCTAAATATCACATTATAGTTTGCATTCAAATATCATGCGACATTTGACCTCTGACCTCACTTTTACATTTACATCTGCTCTTGTTTTCTTTGCTCAGTTCAGTTTGCTTCTATATCAACATCCTGTTTATTTAGATGTTTACCTTAGGGACCTTGGGTTAATTTACTGCTTTATATTTTTAGATCGGGTATCTGCAAGGATTCAGCTGGTCGTTATTGCTTCTCTGTGGTGCCAGGGGTCAAGACTACTGGCTCCTCTGCTCATATTTTCTGTTCACAGGGCAGTGAGGCTAATAACTGATGCTAAAAATATAGCAGCAACATTTGCTGATGGCAGTAAATGCCAGTCCAGATATAGACATGCTAATGGTGTTGATTTTTTTCTAGTCAGTCCAGATAAAAAATGTGATGTTTAATATACAGAAACATGCTGTACGTGTTTCTGTATATTTAAAATGAGCATTATTTTTGTTTCATAATGTAAATTTACAGAATGAATGATATTTGCATGAATGAATGATACTAAATCCTTGTTTTGATTGTTTCTCAGCCATGTGTACATTGTAACTTTAGGGGTGATTAAACTGTCACATATTACCATAATGCTTACTAAGCTTACTAAGCATTTAATAAGTATTGTGTGTTTTTGATCAGGCCCAAACCCAGACACCCCACCAGCTCCTCGCTGTCAGTGGAGGTACGACGCCTGCGTCAGCCCCTGTTTCAAGACATGCAGCGACCCGTTCGCTGAAGCCTGCATTACCATCCCACAGTAAGATCTTCCCCTTTACTCTGAACATTACAGCCAGAATTATCAGCTTGAACAGTCAGTTCTACGCAGACATTAAAGACTTCAAAGACTGGGACCAGGTCTTCAAGCATGTGCATCCACAAAGTGACTCTTCTGCATGAAATCAGCAATAAGATAGAATCATTCTAGTATCAGTTTGTGATTAAATGAGATCAATCTGTTTGTGATAATATCACAACATATCACAGCTAACATATATTAGCTGTGATAAATTTGCAAAAATTGCAAATCTATTTTCATTCAGAGCCCAACCAAACCTCATAGATTTGAAACAGAAATCCAAAAACACTTTCACGAATGGTAATGTAGTTGCTGCAGCACAGCAATTTAACCTCAAAATGACATAGGCGCTTGGGATCCTTGCTTTTACTTAGGAATTTAACAAGAGGACAATCAGTTGGCTACCAATTGAATCAAGTTCCCTACTGCAAAGAGACACACTGGAAACTAGTTGTGCTCATCAGTGGAGACTGCCATTACACTGCAATCAATCTGAATCAATCTATTTGTTTACCTGCAAACTTTCTCCAACCCATCCAGCAGTGACTGCAGTCAGTCTGAGTTGGGCCTCACTTGTTTCGATGCAGCTTGTCTTTCTCTGGGTTAACTGTGCAGTTTCTTCTGTGTAATCTCTTTCCAACCAAAAATGGTTGCCCAGAGAGTTGCACAGTCAACCACTGGGTGAACGCTTGGTCGCCACAACTACTTGTAATTGCATTGATTTTCCAGACTGCCATCCTATTTTTACTCTAGTATGACATTAATCAACCTGACTACTGGTAACATGTTTAGTGAAAATGCTGAGCTGATGTTTGAACTGACAGAAACTTTACAAATTTCAGTTTTCAATTCAGACTTAATAAGAACTTTGGGGGAATCACATAATTATGAAACTGGGATCTTATAATCACAATAAAAGATCTTGTAATGACGACAACAACAACAAAAAAAAAAAAAAAAAACCTTATGGGAGCTATCCATCATTACTATACTTGAGAGAAACGTGGGATTATTGCTCCGTCATACAATTTATGATCTTAAATATTAATGAAAATTTTTTGAAGTATTTTTTAAAATTTATTTCAGAGATGTTGCTGAAATACAGTGAGTTATAGCGTCCAGATACACACTGCCTTTCCTGATGTTGATCATGATATTGTTTAAAAAAAGAATTATGACAGTGTTGCTCTTTTAGAAATAAAATCCTTGATTAATTTTCCTTCTATTTATTTTGTATGTCTCTGCGCACTCCTTTATAAACAGCTCTTAATGCTTTGGCCTCTGAGTACCGATGCAGAGTTTGTAGTTTCAGCTGTCAATTGTTTTCTGTTCAGAGTGGAGGGTTGCCTTCCTGTCTGCCCCCCACACATGGTCCTGGATGAGGTCACTCGTCGGTGTGTGTACATTGAAGACTGTGAGTATCTGTGTAACACTTTATGATGAACAGTATTTATAAAGGCTAAACATACTAGTTAGTTGGTAGTTTTTTAAAATATTAGTAAGCACTGATACTGATACTTGATAACTTTTGCTAATAAAGCTAATAACAGGTTTTAAAGGTATTAAGGTTTTAAGGTACATTGTTCAGATGTCATTGAAAAGTTTCAACTGTTAGTCATAAAATTTTGTTCTGTCATTTTTAAATCTTACCTTAGTGTCTGTATTATAAAAATTAATATACTTTTCTGCAATTTGTTAATAGGTGTTATTTAATAGGCAACCTATAGAAAAGCTATAGGTAAAATCAACACAATAATATAGTAATATAACAAAAATGAAAAATGCAAATTACATTGATATTTGTGTTAGGTAATATAGCTTATTAAATTCTCTGTGTTAATCAAGTTAATAGTTAATATTGCTATGGTTTTAGTAATACACCAAGATGCACAATTTTGCACATTTAGGAAAACGAATTTACAGTTGTCTCAAATTTAACCTAATCATTGATATCCGTGCTAAAACGCTAAAAGTATGAACAAACTCATCTGCACTGTTTCAGTCCACTTAATGACCTGTATCTCTTTTCTGAGCTCGTTATTTCTCTAACAAACCTTTTATTGGCTGAACAGGTATCAAGGTTCCAGTCGCTGTGCAGCCCGTTACACCGTCTGCTGCACAGCCAGCTGCCACTTCTACAACCACTGCAAGTACTACTGCCTCCACCAGTACCTTTAATACCACCACCTCCACTACTGCTGCCTCTGCTGCTCCTCCACACACTGCTCCCACAACCAAAATCACCTCCACTGTTCCAGAGGCGAGTCTGCACACCAGCTCCTCAGAAACACCACCTGCCATTATCTCTCCTTCTGCAAGTCCTGAACCTTCCAGTACAATAGAACCCCCAATGCCTCCGGCAGTGCCCACTCCTGTGAGACCAGAGGTGGTGGAACCATTGTCAACTGTCAAAGTGACAGTGGCTCCGCCCACTACTATTATGGGTACAACAAAATGGATGAGTGGACCGTTGAGCTCTGCTGTCAGTCCCTTTGGTCCCAGCACCTCTAGGACAAGTAGCACCTCTTTCACCACGACACCCCTGTTCTGGCTCACTTCTACCACCAAGTCCACCGATTCCCTGCAGCCACTATTCACCATCACTCCTGTGACTACTGAGCCAGCAACCACCACTGCAGCTCCGACCACAACCTCTCTAGAGGGGACAACCACAAGTAGCACTCCTATAGTTGTGCAGACCACAGAGGCCACAACACATTCCACAGGGATCGCTCCGATCATCACAGCTTCCAGCCCCAGTCCTGCTCTGGTCCCGGAAACTTCTGTAATTACAGAAAAAACTATAGTTCCCAGTACAACTATCTCTGCACACACTGACACCAGAACAAAATCTTCAACAGTGGAAGGAACTACAGTTACAACATCCATCACATCTGGCTCACCAAGCACAGCCTTCACAACAGCTGCAGCTCTTCCAGCTTCTCCTTCTGTGGAAACAGTAACTACAGCTTTGCCAGAAATCATTTCAACGAAGATGACGGAATTAGTCACACCAGCTGCACCTTTTACTACTACTAGAACAACACCACACATCATAACACCATCTGTAACCACAGAGAGGATGTTGCACACCACCTCTACAGACCTGACAACGCCCACAACAACGGCTCCCAAATTAACGACAACAACCCTCACTCATTTTGCACCAAGCACACACGTACCATCTCCCTCTACCTCAGCTACTACAGACTGGAGAACAATCACAAAGAAAGTGTCTATAACAGACTCCCCTGCATCTGGCACAGCACAGGCTGAAACCACAACTGCTCCTTTGTCCAAATCTACAGTCTATACTGAGAAAACTTCCTGGTCTGCAGCTGTCCTGGTTACAGACAGAACGACCATCACAAGTGCCACTGCAACCTCAAGACCTCCAGAAATACCAAAAATATCCACTGTGTCCACAGTTCCTATAATCACGACAAACCTGATAGAAACTACTCCTGTGTCAAAATCCCCCATAACTGATAGCTCCACCAGTCCACCTACTACTATTAGTACTTCAGAACCTTGGCGCCCCTCTCATTGGCAGAGCTCCCCCACCCCAGTCTACAGAGCCACAGTGGAGATGACACCAGAGGTCAAATCTGAAACTGTTGTCCATGTGGTCGCGTCCACTGCAACTACCACAATTCCTCACGTTCCACTAACAACTGAGCCAACTGTAACATCTGCAACATCAGCATCGATACCTACCACTGCCCAAACCAGGACACCTCCTGAAATATCAACTGCACAATTCATAGCCACCACAACCAAAAAACTGGCTACACCCCTGCCTATGCATTCTTCCCCTGAGACAAAGCTTATCACAGCAACTGCACCGCCTACTGTTGCTACCACAACACAAAGACCTGTCATTGTTCAACTGATTACAGAGACAATGCATCCACTAACAGGCAGAGTCCAGGTATCAACAACATCTGCAACCACATCCCATCCATCTTCATCACCACTTGGCACTACTACTTCCACAGCACCTCCTAGGACAACAACTATCCTGGACAAAGTCACCACCCGGCTGGTGTCCACTTCAAGGGTTATATCCGCTCTGACAACTACCATTATCACACAGACGACCACCCTCAGGACAACACCCAGACTTCCTGTGACAACAAGAATTACTCCCAGAACCACGTCGACTGAGCGTGCAACCATCAGGCCATTCACCGCTAGGGTAACAGTAGCAACAAGGCCAGCAGCAGTAACCACCAGATCAACCACTGTCAGCCCACCAACTGTCACACCAAGCTCTGACACAACAACCACATCAGAAGAGACAACTACAACCATCACAACATCAGCAGAGCCAGTTACCACAGCAAAAACAACCAAACCTCCTGACACAACCACAGCAGAACCCCACTTGACCACCATAACTACTCCACTGCCTCTTCCTACTTTAACTACACTCACAACATCTACAGCTATACCAACTTCAGTCCACAGAGAGTCAACCACATCTGAGGAAACTTCAACAACTACAGAGACTGAAGTGTCACCATCTGCATCCCAACTGGTGACACCAGTGCCTGATGTGGTGAGCTCCACCCAAAAACTCAGTATTCCCACATCTGCTACAACCTCCCGTCCATCAGCCATTAAAGTCCAAACAACTGTGCTGGATAAAGTTGATCGGACGAGTCCAAGTGAAGCAACATCTCCAGCGCTGGCTTCTCCTCACACACCAGCGCAAACAACCAGTCACACAACAGAGGGAGCAACATCTATGACTTTATTACCTACAAGGATGTGCACGGTGGGCTCACTTATTATTCAGCTTCATTTCAGTTTATTATTGGATTACTTCAGGCAGGCTACAAAGTCAAACTCAGGCAGTAATAGCACATCAGCTGATCTCAGTGATGTGCTATTACATCACTGAGATGTAATAGCATCTCAGTGCTATTAGAGATGCTAATAGCACTGAGCATCTCAGTGCTATTAGCATCTCTAATAGCACTGAGATGCTCATCTGTGTTCTTCTTTTACACAGATGCCATGCTTTAAGTTTCTTTTGCCCACCTGTAGTTGCTGCACATCTGCAAACCACTTTGCAACCCACCTTCATCCTTGCTTCTCTTTCTATGCAGTGTCTAAATTGCTGTATTTTTTGTATTCTCTGTTCTGCACTGGATTTCTTTTTGCTACTCTCTTTCCTGAACTTCATGGTTTTGTGTGGAAGGGAATTGCCAGGACAAAGCAAAGCTGACAAATATAATATATTTATAACATATTTGTAAATATATTATATATTATATAAATATAATATATAATATTTCCTGCAGAGGGAAATTTCAGCCTTTTTTGACTAGTGGTCCTGACTGAATATCTAGGACTGTAGAATTGTTCCTTTTTTGTGTTTTTCCTGGTTTAGCACAGCATGCTTATTTCAGACACAGAACACATCTAAAGATTAAGCTTAGATATCTGATTAAATATTCCAAATTTAAGGTGCACTTAAATCTGGTCTGTTATGCAATTATGATCTACTAATTATGATCTTGCAACTAAATATATTTGTAAAAAATAGAACGTGAATCTTGAGTGTTGCTCACTGGTTACTGCAATGCCAAAAAATATGGTTTTACTTTCCTAATTACAAACAACAAATAACCTTCATTTTGATTTTTATTGTTTTTTTTGTTTTTTTGTGTTTTTTTGCACCAGCCTCCATATGCAGAGATTGTTGATGATTGCACCAAGTACATCTGTGTCAACAACCAGCTCGTCCTGTTCAACAAATCCCAGAGCTGCCCTTACACTGCCGACCCTCCAAACTGTGGCCTGCTTGGCTTTGCTATCCTCGTAAATGGAGACAAGTGCTGCCCTAAGTGGGACTGTCCATGTGAGGAAAACACATAAATGAAGGAAACACATTAAGTTTTTTTTTTTTTTTTTTACAAGAAAATCTGCTCCATACTTTTAAATTTTGCTCTGACTGAATGATGATAATTCTTAAATGTCTCCCATAAATATCTGGCTTTGGCAGATTGTTATCTTTAACTGTGCTCTTTGGTATCCCTACTGTGCCAGGTCGATGCACAATGTTCCCTGATCTGAACGTGATCACATTTGATGGGAACAGCGTTGCCGTCTACAAGGCTGCCTCTTTTATAGTGACCCAGCTGCCCAATGAAACTGTCAGTGTTCTGGTTCAGGAGTGTCCCGCTGACTCACAGTCACCAGTGAGTAAATGTCACACATGCCAGTTGCTCTGACAGTGATCTAGACAAAAGTTTCTGTTCTGTCATCTGAGTTTCTTTTGCTTTTTAAAGCTCTTCTGGAATTTTACCAACTTGTGTCTGGTGGCACTCAACATCACCCATAAATCCAACCACATCATTATCAACAGGCTGCAGAGGAGGGTAGGAGATACTCTGCTTCTGATTAAAGCTAAAACACTGATAAAAATCGACGTGATGACATTTAGTTCTTGATGCTTTCTTTCAGCTGTATGTCAATTCACGGTATGCTAAACCTCGATTCAAAAAGTACGGCTTTGAGATTTACGACACAGGCAACATGTACCTGATCCGCAGCCCGGCCGGTCTTAAGTTACAGTGGTACCACAGTACGGGGATGATGGTCATCGACACTGACAGCTCCAGCAACAAGCTGCCCACCATGGGCCTCTGTGGTAAAAAAAAACGTGCATTTTTCTTTCTTTTTAACATTACACAGTAAAGATATCATTCTGGTAGGTTTAAAACCTGTGGCATAGTGACCCTGTTTTTCTCGGCACACATTATTTCACTTTTGTGGACACAAATGTCATAATATGTCACGACTGAGGTGATGTTCATGATGCAAATGCATGTCTTAGGCTTCTGTGATGGAGACCCATCAAACGACCTGATTTTGGCAAATGGGACCACAGTGGGTGAAAGTGAGGATCCAGCTGTGTTCATCGACAGCTGGCAGGTTCCTAATACCACAAGTTACATCAGCCACAGCCGCCGCCGTGAGCTCAACTGCTCTACCAGTGACTGCTCCAGCTGCTTCTTCATGCTGCAGAATCAGGCCTTTACCCCCTGCCATGCCTTTGTATGTAAATCCATACATTCATTCATTTCCAGATGTGTTTAGTTACAGGGAATCTGAATTAGATCAGCTTTCTGTTATTTCTGAGTAGAAGATGTCAAAAGAGCAAAAAGATCATTTTAAATGACTGCAGATTGTTGCAAATATAATTACAAAACAGGGGCATTCAAATATACTTATGTAACAATATTACTAGTTTCAAGTAATTGCTCTTTCTTTGTTTTTAGGTCCCACCCACCACGTTTTGTGAGGTTTGGGTACGAGACTCGGAGTATGTGAACAACCAGTGTGTGGCTCTGGCTGCTTATGTGGCTTCCTGTCACAAATTCAATATCTGCATTGAGTGGAGGAGTCCAAATTACTGCCGTAAGATTGTTTTCAGATTAAACCTTGTTGTGTAGCAAGCAAACACTTTAGTTTAATGTCCAGCTGTCACAACTTCTGTTATATTCGCTTCCATCTTAGCAACTCTGCTTTGATTTTGGTCTCCAGTTAATCCCATTGATCTGTTTTTAGAGAAAGTGCTACATAATGCATTGATGGCACTGACATGTCTGCGTCTCCTCCTGCAGCCTTTGTGTGTCCCAATACTCTGAGGTATCAGGCCTGTCTACCAGCCTGCACATCTCAGTCCTGCCCCAACCACGACTTTGATTCTGATCCAGATCAGTGTTCTGGCCTGACTGAGGGCTGCGTGTGCCCTGAGGGAACGCTCCTTCACCGGCCATACTCTGCACTCTGCATCCCACCTGACAAATGCGGTAAGAGCCCAGTTTACCAACAGAGCACAAAGCAAGAAGGGAAGGTCTGTGCATTGGATTATTGTGATGGGACCAGAAGAAAATGCTGAGAACTATGCAACTGTTTAGTCCAAGGAAACTTGTTTTTGCCTATGAAAAAGGAGAAAAGATTTCAAGTTATTTTCTCAAAAGTTTGAGTTAGTAAGCTGAAATTGTGGGTTAGCTCTGCTAATCGAGTGTGTGAATAGCATCATTACCTTTTTACCTGGTAGCAGATTCCACAGTGAGCTACCAATGTATAGTAAACATGAATAAATTGCCATTGTTCTGAAAGTTTGCTCATTTCTGACCTGCCAGTTTAGCATTGGGAGCTGACAAGGAAATGAACCTTCATGGAGCATCCTGATTGGCAGAGCTAACTTTAAATTTTGAGTTATTTTCTCAAAATTTCAGCTCATTAACTCTATGCACTTTGAAATGCATAACTTGAAATTTTGTCTTCTGTCTTGTCGTCTATTCTCAGACCCATTTCATTATCTTTAGAAACTAATGCACATCCAAGTTATAACAAAAGCACAACTCTATAAATACTCTATGAATATAGCCCTACATTGAAATCTGTGTGAAAGGTCATTCATATACAATTATTTCTTAGTTTGGGAAAGTTTCCCATTTGAATCAGCATCAGTCAGCTGAACCACATTCTGTTTGAGCTTTAAAAGATTCATTGTAGTCATGTGTATCTAAAATAGAGTGTATGTTTGTCTGCAGCCTGCACTGACAGCGGTGGTGTTCCTCGTGCACATGGTGAGGTTTGGAAAGCCTCGAAGGATGCCTGCTGCATGTACCGCTGCGACAATGACACCATCGTTCCCGTGGAATACAACTGCTCCAGCATGGTGGCGCCTGCGTGCCGTCGAGCAGGGGAGGTGATCATCAGTCTGGCTGATGACACCAGCTGTTGCCCACAAAAAGTCTGTGGTGAGTTTAAGTGCTTTTGTCTGAAACATGCAATCCTCCAAATCAATAACTGTTACTCTTTAGACCTGCGACTGTTTTGATTTATGACATAATAAACAGAAAAAAGAATGAGCTATCTAATGAGACAATGGGATTTCTAACTTTGCAGTATGTAACCAGAGTCTGTGTGACCAGCTCCCTCCTGAGTGCAAATATGGGGAGAAGCTGGTGTCATACTACAGACAGGACTCCTGCTGTCCAGACTATGTTTGTGGTGAGTTTCCAGTTGACCACTTATTATGTACACTGTGATCACTGATAGATGATGACACATTTTTAAAACTATCACATTGTAGTGTAAGTGCTGTGTAAGTACTGCACACAAGGAGTTATTTTATATAATATATTTACTGTAATGCCTTAAGAAATGTCATAGTTTACAGAGACAACATTGCACATTCAAAACTGCAGAGCAGTTTCCAAATACGAATAAAAAAACCAAACAAAAACCCACTGCTTTCTTACAGAGCCTTAGATTAGACAATTTCATGTTAGTATCATACCTAGGTTAGGTTACCTCTTGTATAAAGCATATCTACATTGCTGAAGAAAATTAAAGGAACACTTTAAAAACATGTCAGATCTCAATGGAAAAAAATATGTGGGATATCTATATGCATATGGACTGGGTAGTGTGATCAGCCTGCAGAGACCTGAATTCAAAAACACCTGAAAATTAAAATGATGATGTGATCTGTAGGGTCTAGGTATCACCCCATCTCATGCTACCTGCAGTGACACAGACCCAAGCCAAATGCAAAACTAGTGAAAAAACTATCAGAAAAGATGAGGAGGGAAAAAGGTCAGAGATGAGGAGGGAAAAAGGTCAGTGTCCTTCACCTGTAAAACCATTCCTGTTTCGGGGCTGTGTCATTGTTGCCCCTCTAGAGCACATGTTGTTAATCTTATTATCACCAATCTTGCAACCTGTAGGCACAAAGAGGTGGACATTTGTCTTATTTCTTGTAATCTTGACAAGTTAAACTATCAAAAGTATAAAAAAAGAGAAAGCAAATCCTCTTTGTTGTGTTGCAGAATGTGATCCAGTGCTCTGTGAGTCAGACATTCCCACCTGCAGAGACGACCAGATTCTGATTGCCACCAGAGCTGAAGGCAGCTGCTGTCTCGCCCACATCTGCAGTCAGTTCAAAAAAACTGATCACATTAACTTCTCTGTTCTGTGGCACAACATTTAGCTATTAGAGAATAATTTAAAGTTATCAGTGCGGTTACAAATGTATGTTTTCATACAGTGTGTGCTCCCTGTGTGGAGACGCGTCCCCTCTGCCAGGATGGTGAGATTCTGACTGTCGACAGCAACACCACGGATCGCTGCTGCCCCACCTACCAGTGTGGTAAGAGCACACACGCTTTCACTCACACACTCACACACCTGTAGCTTTAGCTAATAGTTGAAGTGAAAAAGTGAAAAGGTCTAAGGTCGGCTGATTTAATGCACTTGTGTTTTTTGTAAATATCTGTGACATATAACTGCGACAAAGATGTGGGTTCTCAGCTTTTATTCTTGATTCTTAATCTTAAGCTTTTTGATAGTTGGATCATTTTAAAATTGTAACACGACTTCAATTCTTTGTTACTTAGAAGGGAATTATTATACTTTCCTCATTTTCTCTCATACGTCTACTGTTACAAAGGCGGCTGTACACATTAGACTTGCTTAGAGATTCAAATACTAAGGTCAGTGTGTGCATAAGTAATCCCTGAGAGCCAAAAGCTTAGGCTGCAAACTCTTGGTTTTGGACAGTTGTTTTTCTACCCTTGGTTCTGTATGTCAGTGAGAGTGAATATCTCTGTTTTGTAAGCCCATGTTCTGTTCAAAGATTCTGTTTAGGAGGGGCCACTCAGAAAAAAAATAGTGTGTAGCGAGCAGTGTTGGTCAAGTTACTTGGAAAAAGTAATTAGTTACTAATTACTCATTACTTCTCCAAGAAGTAATTACAGTAACACGTTGCTTTAACATGTTACTGCCCATCTCTGGTAGTGAGGCCATGTGTAGTAGACCATTTGTTGTTCTGAACTATGACTCATGTAAAGTCACTGCAGTGGAGTCCAAGAATAAAAATGCGCTGATCCACTTCATGTTAAAATGATCCCACTATTGGACAGCTAGAACGCATAAATGACTTGCATGTTTTTCTTTGTGTGTGTACAGTGTGTGAACCCTACAGGTGTCCTCAGCTCACTTGTCCTGTTGGGATGTCAGTGGTTTCTGTGTCCAATCCTGGTCACTGCTGTCCCAACCAAACATGCGGTATGAGGGGAAAACCCTTCCATGATAGGAACAATAAAATTAGTCCAAAGCCTTTCTTTCAGATCAGTACTAGGCCTGTCATATCTTTTTAGAACCACAATTTAAAATGACATTACATTTGTTTTATGACAAAGCAGAGTATCTGGCGTTGTGTGGTGTCATCTCAGCTAAACAACTTAATAATGGTCGTTTTTTTTATATTCTGTCTTCAGAGTGTTCCTGTGAAAAGATTGCCTCCCCAAAATGTGGCCTGGTAAGTCCTGAACCTGTTGAATACACTGTATCTCCAGATTAATGCTCATAAAACCTGACTTTATGGGTCATATATCCAGGTGTCTGTCTGCTGGTTTTAATATTTTTGGGTTCCTTGTGTAATGTACTTTTTGTATATTCTGTATGCATTAATACAAATCTGTAACCCTGGTTCTCTGTCTGTGTTCTGCAGGGGGAGGCTGCCCAGCTGGACCGGGCCTTTCTAGCCGATCCACAGAACCAGTGTGGCTGCAAAAGATACAAGTGTGGTACGTTCTGACGAGGAATTAATTTTAAGTTTAATCTTACCAAAACTGCTCTGAACTGAGCCAGAGTGCACGTTAGGACATGTTGTTTTTATTCTGTTTGTCTAATGTTTGGTTAGTGTTTAAAACAGATGTTTTTACCACTTGACTTTAGTAAGTGTAGCCTGCAACTTTGGACCCTCTGACCTCTGTGTGTTTAGTGCGTGAGGCTGTGTGTGTGTTTGGAGAGCGAGGAGTGTTGAGGCCCGGTCAGACTCTGGTTGAGCGTGGAGACGACGGTTTGTGTTACAGCCGGCAGTGCAGCCGCAGCCTTGACCCAGCAACCGGCTTCCATGTGCTCCGCACTTTCAGCGTCAACTGCTCTAACCAATGCCAACCAGTAAGACCGCGACACACCAGCACAGACCTTTTATTGAAGATGTTGATCTCACTGACTTTATGTTAAGGTTCCATCCTCATTGTTAATCCTGTTTCTCTTTATTTTCTCATTAAAAATGTGTTAAATATGAGACGAGCTACCAGAAAGTTTTTTTTTTGTGATTAATATTTTATTGAATTTTTAGAACACTACAGTCCACTGTAGGTACAAATCACATCACATAAAAATAGCATCAGCATAACAGCCGACCAGTAGAGAATACAAAAACCAAAATGAGGGGGAACAAACAAAACAAGAGATAAACAAACAAACAAAACCCCCCAAAACAAAACAAACCCCCCCCCCACAAAAAAACAACAACAACACAGCCAGCCTTTGACTACGTGGGTCTTGCTACTTGCCACACTCTGTTATCTCTGAGAGTGCTTCGTCAGAATCCCAATGTCTGCCCCACTTTAAGTTCTTGTCTGATCCTTTTATTCTGAACAGATATGGATCCCACTTCAGGTGGAAGCTCTCCAGTTTATTCAGATGCCTCTATGAGAGTTGTTCTAGTGCAGCGAGTCTCCCTAGTTGAATATGCCATACAGAGACAAGTGGGATGGAAGGGGCCTTCCACTGGGAGATAACGAGTTTACACCCCAGCATCAATGCAGTCTGTACCCACTCAGCAGCCTTAGGCAGAGCATGTTTAAGGAGTGATGGGTCCGCCAAAGAAATGGAGATTTATTAATGCAGAGTTTGGTATTGAGCCATATGGAGGCCTCAGTATGAAGGTGGGAGTTAAAATTTAACGGCAAGGCCACCTTCTTCCAGACCGTCTGCAGGAACGAAAGAATGGGGTTGGTTTGTATATCTGATGAGAGCTTGGTGGTTAAAATGTGCATCAGAGGGAGTGATGAACACAAGGTACTCTCAAGACTAAACCATGGGGGGGCTTGTTCTGGAGAGAGAGCCCAGTGAACCATGTGTCTCAGACTGAATGCATAATGGTAAAACAGTAAATTTGGGACCCACTGGTTGCTGTAGCTTTTTAAGCTTTATTCTAGGGCTTCTGTTATTCCATATGAATTGGTTGCATAACTTGTCAAATTGATGAAAATATTTTGATGGGATTTTTAGTGGGAGTGTTCTCTACCAGAAAGTTTTAATCGAACATACGATTATTGCCGAATGGGTCTTCACCAAATTTCAGCTCAGAGTCAAGATCGCATTTGGATTTTAATTCTCATTAGTCTGTGTACTATAGCGAGCCTATGACAAGGAAACGTATTACTTTCTTTCTGTACTTCACACATTAAAATAACCTGTGAATAGTGATGGACTGTGATCTGGATAAGTATTTGATGGCTCACTCTAAAGTTGTGATTTTTTGGCAGTTTGTGACTTAAAAGCACATTGGTTAACACTGTTGCCCCCAGACAAGTAGGGGGAAGGTTCCTGCTTGGGTGGGGGTCTTCCTCTCTTGGTATCTTCACTCATAGGTATATTTGGTTGTCTGCCTCACTGTATTAGCCCTATGTTGGACTGGCAACCTACACATTTCAGCTGTGTCATCTCACTTGACCAAAGTTTAACTAATAAACTGCTGCACACAAACAGAACTTGTTGCTGAAGCAGGAGAAAAAAACTATATAAAGAAAAAAACTGTTAGCTTCATTTATGTTATGTCTGCTTTCTTGCTGGTGTGTAACGTACTAAACACAGAGCAGCATTAAACTCAGCAGACTCTGCGTTGTCACAGATACCACAGCATCCCTAGTTACAGCCATGACCTCACATAAACCTCTCCCCTGAGAGCGGAGCACGAATCTAGAAGCTTTTCATTTTGTTTGAACTGTCACAGTTAATCTTTGGATAAATGGTTATGATCATTGACTCATTAAAGCTCACTGTCACAGTATTTTAAATGAAAAGGAAAGTAATCATGTTTGTTTTTCAGAATCAGATCTACGTGCCTCCCAAAGACCAGTCAACGTGCTGCGGAATCTGTAAGAATATTTCCTGCATCTATGAGCATGAGAATGGAACAACAGGTCTCTATAAGGTAGGAAAAGATGTTCAGCAACATTTTGCATCCAAATAAAAAATTATTTTAACATACACACTATATTGTGGCGAACTGAGGGATCTTAACAACAAAGGACCCACACAGAGGTTGAGTCTGTTATTCCACCCCAAGCAGGAAGGGGGAGCTCTTTATTGAACAGTTCCCCGTGCTACACTGTGCTCGCACATGAACTCACTCATGAGCTGTGTCCCAAGTAAGAGACCGCACGCTTGAAGTACGCGCACTACGCGTACTACGTACGTAGTACGAGAAGTGCGGAAGTGAGAGGCTTGTGAAATGGGATGGTATATGCTTCGTCGCGCTGTTCAGGTTGCCTAGCAACCATGATACTAACCGCGAGACACGTTATATACAGCTTTGTTTGACAGAAATGAAGGAGAAAATTGTTTTGTTGGTCAATCATTTTTGTCATTACATCACTTTGATTAGTTGAGTATCTGAGGCTGAGACCACAGGACTGTAAAACATGATTGTTGGGCTTCATTTCTGTACTGAACAGTCATTTAAGATTAGCTAGTAAATAATAATTAGTTAATGTTGTTCATGAGACTAAAGTCATCTCACTATGGTAATGTAAATATAATATGGCCAATATTATAGTTATTGTCAGATTATTATGATATATATATATATATATATATATATATATATATATCACTGACTTTCAGCTTGTTGTGTTTGTGGATATATGACTGACTTTAATTATCCATAAAATCATCAGATTCTCTGTAAGATTAAGGTCGACTATATGTATATTTAGAAGTAGAGGCTTTAAAACCAAGTTAATGCTGAAAGTACAAACATCACTAGTGTCACATAACTTTGCCGACATGTGGCCAACAGCAATGTTTTAATGTTCTTTGTTATTAAACATTCGCACATGAATAAGTGACGTCATATTCAGTACTTACTTTTGACAGTTCACTCTTCGGCCGCTCCCTTCTGCCGTATTTTGCGGCAAAATTATCCACACCCACCGCCGCGCTATGAATTGTGGGATATGTGGGACCACGAAGCGTGCACCGGACCACGCTTGATATTTGGGGAAATCGACGGCGCATTTGGAGTATGCATTTGAAGTACACTTCGAATTGGGACAGCCGTCGTCGCGTGGCGGTGACGTAACTGCACTTAAAATGCGTACTTCAAGCGTGCAGACCCTGAAATGGGACACAGCCATGGTGTAACATGTCTTTCTATCAAAACAACATCTATCAGTGAACAGGAACGGTCATATGAATTACTTAGCCATAACAAATGCAAATACACAGTTTAATCGTCTTGAATGGGAACACAACCCGAGGCATGATGGGAGATAACTAGCTGCTCCCAACATGCCACAATATTATATAAACAGTCTTTTACATTATTCTTCAGTCTTGATGTGTACTTGTGTAACACTTTGGTCTGCTGGTGGGAACTGAGTTGAAGTTAGCAAAGCTAGCTTATTAGCTAGCTAGCATATTATGTAGTTTTTTGTTTAACCTCAGCAACACAATCATGATAAAGTTTAACACAATATTTATTACTGTATATTTTTTCTTATCTTTGAAATTTATTACTGTTAGTTTAATTAGTCGATGGTGATTTGACAGTTATAGTCAAGTTGGCCTTAGTCCTAACTTTGTCCAGCTTTGATTTAAAAATGATCTCAGGCGGACTCACACAAAGTAAGAAGGCTGATCATACGTCACCAATCTCTTTCCCATTTTGTTGTAAGTCAAATTAAGTTGCTCACTTTAGTTTAGTTGCTGATGTTGTCAATGCTTTTCAGCCGGGAAGATCCTGGGTATCAAACTGCATGAAGTTTGACTGCACAGACACTGTGGCTGGGCCCACACTCATCTCCTACTCCTTCAGCTGCCCTCCCTTCAATGAAACAGAGTGTGTAAAGGTCAGCATGCAGCGCACACACATGCACGCACGCGCGCACACACACAACACACATTCAAAGAGACATCTCTTTCTTCAAAGAGATAAAAGATACTGACTGATTATAATTTGTCGACATATCCTTTGGAAGGGAAATCTTGCAGTTTTAATACACACATGTTCTGTAGAGATCTTTTTTTTTTCATCAAAAACATTTTGCTGTGTGATAATGATGTAAAAAGGTGATTCTCAAACAGACAGCCAGGCTGATCCATATTAAATTTAAGGTTAAGCAGGCTCAAAGTAATTATAACTAATGCAAGACTGCAAGATGACATATTTCTATAGAATAATGGTAGCTCACTTAAAAAGTTTGATTAACAAATCCACGGCATGTTCAGTAGTTACACAAACGTTTAGCTGAAGAATATCAAAGTTCAGAATCTGTGCTGGCCAAACTGTGGAGGAAAATACATTTTTCTGTGTTTGTGTTAACGTTGTGACTCTCGTCTGCACTCAGATCGGTGGAACTGTTGTAAGTTACATGGATGGATGCTGCAAGACGTGTGAGTATCTAATGAGAGCATCACAGCAGCAGTTGTGTAGTTAGCGTAGAGCTGTAGCCTGCAGCTGACACTGAAGAGCGCCTTCATCTGCCGCTCAACATGTTTCCGACATGTTTGCCCTTCAGTTTGCTCGTTTCAGTCTAAAATCCTCAGTCACATTGTCTGAATTGGCTCACGTCTGGATCCCAGCTGCTGTTTTCCGTTACATTTGCCTTCTGTTTATTTACATTAGAAAACTGTCAGTGTGCTTTACAGTGAACTCTGTGTCATCAGTACAAATAATGACAGACTTGCTCTAAAATGCCAAATGATTAGGGCTCTTGTCACTGAAAAGCAACTGAAGACATACAAGTGGGTTTATGGTTTATGTGCTGCAGCTTACCATCGTGTACCAATCCCACCAGGTACTGGATTCCCTCTCTTCCCTTTCCCTGTTAGCCCCCTGACTCCCACAGTTAACACAAACTGTGAAAGAGGTACCAAACAACAAGGCTTACCAGTGCCATTGTTGATATTCAACAATGTACTCCCTCTAAGAAAAAAAAAACACAGAACACCCACAGGAAACCCCAAAGTCTGACTGACACCTACTCCCCTCTGCAGAAAAGTCCTCTCATCTGTTGTCTCACTCCAAGTCCATGTGGAAAAAAACATCATTGATGTAGCTTCCTCTTTGCTTTCTACCTCACTTGGCTTTAGAAATATGCTGTCTAATTGTCTAGTCTAATTGGTTTACATAAAAAATGACATCACACTTGAGAGGACAGAAACCCCCCCCCCCCCCCCCCCCCTTTGTCCCCTTGATCCCATGTGTACATGTACACAACAAATAAACTTTTTCCCCATTTAGCACTGTTTGGGCAGTGCATTGTTGATTGCCAACAATGTACTGTTGGTAGCGGCCCAGTAGTCGGGCTTAGATATCTGCATGTGTCACTAGATAGTGAAGTGGGATGATGCTGGGAGTGCTGCGGGTCTTTTTTTCATTGAACTGCTGAAGATTTGCATGCTGCTGCACTATAGCTGCAGCCCTCCAAAGGGAGCTGTGTGGGAAACAGAATCTTCTGTGTGTGGCATTTCATCTTTTTAGTAGTATCATCTGTGCAAACAAAAAAGCAGTAATTCATTTTAGGGTGGCAGGATTAGGGGTACAAAATATTTGGTTTTACAATAAAATCTTAAACAATAAAATGAGTTTAATTGAGTTATCTATGTAAGTTTACAGAGAGTACCTTCAAACAAACTAACACACATTTAGTCCAGATCAATGACACAACAGCTTAGTAACACAGGCGACAGTCAAAGCGGTAGAGAAAGTGTCCTGAGATTCATTCTGAGAAAACTAAATGGCACTCATAACATCTTAATTTAATGCTATGTGTGTTGATGGCAGATTTCATGTTTTGTTCGTGTATCTGTCTTTGTTGTATTTGTTTAAACATCAGTTTATTTTGTTTCTAGTCGAAGCTAATTTATGTTGAGAATAAATGCATGACAGATTTTATCCTTCCAGCAGTTTTGAATGTTTATGCTGAGTCTCATTGATCATTTCTCCCAGAGTGGAAAGTTTTCTGATTAATGCTTTTAGCTGCAAAGTTCTTATACACACATCCTCGGTTTTATTCCTTTCAGGTTATGTATGGCTAAACTACTTCTGCATGATCAACAGCTTCTGAGCTTCTCAGGGCTCTTGATCGCCTTCCTTCCTCTGCCCTCATCCTCCCTATTCCTGGTGTTTGTTCACATCCTTATTATCTTATGAGTATTTTTTACCTTCATTCCAATGAATTCCTTCTGGCTTGTTGTGTGAACAGGCAAAGAAGACGGAAAGTCATGTCAGAAGGTGACAGTGAGGATGACCATCAGGAAGAATGACTGCCGCAGCAACAGACCGGTAAACACTCATGTCTGACTTTCTGTGGTTGCAGCTTGTTATTAGCATCCTATTTTAATCTTGCATTTCTTGCAGTGTGTGTAGAGTTTTTGTTCATGCAAGTGCAGCAATGCCATTGGCTAGCTCAAAGTATTCTGGAAGCTGTGGTGGTCATGATTTCTCCAGGAGATTATTTGATGTGCACCATCTGAACAGTTTTTTGAAGCCATCAACAGGAGTTATTTCAATTTCAGTATTTGGTGTTTATAGTTTTTGATATTGCTCATGTTTAAGCTTAACATGGCTGCCTCTCCCTCCCAAAGTTTATTTGTGCGTTTATTTGATGGCCTTCTGTCTGCTCCTTCTACATGAAAGACATCTGCCCTTCCATTTTCAGGTGAACATCGTGTCGTGCGATGGAAAGTGTCCTTCCGCCAGCATCTACAACTATAACATCAATACGTACGCTCGCTTCTGCAAGTGCTGCAGAGAGACTGGGCTGCAGCGGCGCTCTGTGCAGCTTTACTGCAGCAGCAACTCAACCTGGGTCAGCTACACTATCCAGGAGCCCACTGACTGCTCATGCCAGTGGTCCTAAACATAGTGCATCCCCACACTCACATGCAAACACAAACACACATACACTGTGTGTTCAGAGCTACATGATTTAAACTTACAAGATACAGAAGAATAAATGTCAGCTGTGTTATTTTAGGATGTTGGGCAAGATGGATACTGAGCTATGATTAGCAGGTTCAGCATGATTTATGGAGATTGTATAAGTGGTAGTGTTGGTAGTAAATGATCACAGAAGTCATTTTGCTGCCTCTGCTGGCAGGGAGGTGGTAACTGCAGGACAGACAAGCAGGTCTCCTTCCTTAGCCGGTAGCTGCAAAGCACACGAGCTGGAAGGAAGGAAGCACCTTCAATCTCAAAACATTTTTTTCTTTTTACTATTCATTAAATTATCAAGTTGAACTAAAAGAAATGTTATGAGCACTGACTCATATTACTATAATCATTCATCTTGTTTAAACTGTCCGTTAAAAATCCCTTTCTAATCTGCTTTCAGTTTAAGTAAAGGAGGACAGCCTTTTTCTGAACAAAAATAGGTTTGTTGCTGTGTTTAGTTGTGTTGTTTCCATTGCATGTGTTGTCAGACTGACAATGATGTTTTCTTGATTTGCTTCTTTCTTTTGTTGCAGTGAATTGAGCTCTGCTGGCCAATAAATACTCCCTATTAAAAAGTCAATCAATGGCAGGTCTCTAAAAGCACTGATTTTAACTTATTGAAGTTTGTAAAGGATATAACCTTTTTCCTAGCCTGTGGTTGGTAGTAGCTTTAGTTAAAATTATGCTTTTGTGTGTAATTTCAGACCAAGGCATTTGTGGACCAAGGCATTTAGAAATTTAAAAACCCATTCCATCGATTCATTCATCCATTCATTTTCTGCTGTTTATCAGTGCCCAAGTCACTTGACTTGGGCACTGATAAACAGCAGAATATATTTATAGGGCAAAAGTTTTAAATGTGAGGATTTCCATCATTAATTAGATACTCAGTCTATGCAATATAAGAATATTATTTTTTAAAAAAACCCGTCACAACCTTAGAGCTCAAGGTATTTTCATCACTTTTGTTTGTCCAGCAATTCAAAAACCTAACAAGAAATCTAAGCAAATGATCCACTGAGAAACTAAAATGAGTAAATATTTGCCTTGTGACTCCTTTAAATAATGTTTCTCTCATTTGCCAGAGGATTTTCCCTTACACTATCGTGATGATTTCCTAATTATTTCTAGACTTTCCCCCCCCCCAACGTGTCTAAAAGTTGTGCAATAGATCACTACTGAAAGTAAGAGCCCACATTTCCTCACCAAGACAAATAGTTTCCTGTATTAATTATGTGAGGATGCTGATAATTGTGTGACTTATTACATGGTGAATAAAGAAGAGTAACAAGCCTGATGCAGTTGCTAACTTGACTGGTTTGCATTACAGTTTTTAATATTTTAAATATTGAATTGTATTTTCTATGGCATTCAAACTTGGCCATCACTTGTAGTAGAAGCACATCAGAAAGGCTCTTTTTTCTATTTACAGCATTGTTTAATGCAGCAGTACTGACAGTTCTTCCCAGGCCTGCCCAGGAGTCAGTTCTTAAAACCAAAATCACTTACGTCCTTTTAACGTAAGTGGTTATTTCACAGATACACAAATGTGCTAATGTAACGAGAAGCTGGTACCTTTAAAATTATGCTGTGCAGGGTGAAACTTTCTGCTTTTGTGTCTGTACTGCCACCTCCCCACCAGTCTAGAGAGAAGAACGTGTTCAGTGAGGGGAAAGGTCTTTTCTGAGCTTGTCCTGTCTTAGCGTGCTTGTGATGACTGGAAGTAGTGGCGTTTAAAGAAGTGGGAATGTGGATAATCGGGAAATAAGAACATGTCCTCAGCTCAGTGCAATTCGTCACCATTATCAGATTCATATTTTACCCATAATTTCTCATGCTGTGCCTTCTTTTTTGTAAATAATTTAAATTACTAGCTTCATAATAATTTGCAATATGAACTGTTTAGATATTTGACTTTTAGAAAGATAACAATAAACTGTATATTCAGTGATGTGAAATATATTCAATCAACATTAGTGAGGTGTATTAACCGATCTAAATCCAGCTGTATGTGGAGCACTTTATTTATTTATTGGAGTTTGATAGGGCACAGCTGTTCCAGTGAAATGGACAAGAACAGTAAGAGATGCTTTCGGCCCATTTGAAGAACAAGCCTACTCAACTGAATCCCAGACTTTCATTTGATTTTACTCCGATTACATAGTGAAAGCGGTGAAAATGTTAGGAGATGTGTTTTGTGGACTAAATTTTTAACGTGTTTCCCAGACTCACCTGGATGTTCAAGTTAAAGAGGATTTGTATCATACAAATGTACATTTGCATTTTCATTAAAGGCGTCCTTTGAAAAGAAATGTTGCTCTGATTATTTTCTAACCAGATGCCGTGCAGAAGAGCTGATTTTATTCTTGTCCTGCCCTGTAGTGGCCAAAGGCCAACAAATGTAGCCTCATCAGGTCCAGGGTGGCTCTATTAAGAGCGATAGTGACCTGTGAATGAACGCTGTGTGCGAGACAAAATATGATCAGGATAACAGAGGATATGGTAAATGGCCTGTATTTGTATAGCGCTTTACTAGTCCCTAAGGAACCCAAAGCGCTTTACATATTCAGTCGTCCACACACTGGTGATGGCGAGTTACATTGTAGCCACAACGACCGAGACTGTCCAGGGCTTGAACCAGCAACCTTCCGCTTAGAAGACGAACTGCCAACTCTTGAGCCACGATCGCCCCAGGATAAAGAGACATCACCAAATGAATTGGTCCACAGTCATAACTGACCTGATTTTAGTGAGCCACACTTCTCACGTAAGGATCTGAGAAGGGCACATAGTGATCGTCTGACGAGACCTGCAGTGACGCAGCTGCTGACGACTGCCGACGTCCAGCTGGCTGGATGGCAGCTGAAAATAGTCACTGACATCACCAAACATGTAACTGATAAGCAGTGCCGAGCTGGTATCTGCAGCACTAAATAGTGCTGACTGAGTATGCTTTCTGGAAAGTATCTGAACTTGGTTTCAGAGGTAGTGTTCAGCTTGCTATTGCCAGATTTCTGGATGAAGTCCCATTCTGTTTTTATTCTCAGCAACACACCAGCCAACAGTTCATCTGTAGAGATGATAAAGAAAAGTACTTGTCTGGTCTTCAGCTTATAACAAATAAATTATAGCAAATACTGATTTAGTGATGATGTAGAGCATACTACATTATGTTGTGCACAGTAGGGGCATAAATACATAGAAGATCTGAGGGGCTGCTATCACTTTCTCAACAATATCTTTATTTTTTTTACTGTGCAGTTGTGTTTCCTTTAAACTTTAGATCCTCTAGGGTTAACAGTATTAAGTGAGTTGTATCCCCAAAAAAAGAGAATCACTGTTTGTTTGCGAAGAGTTTCCTGTGGATGCAGCGCTTAGCTTATATGTGCATTACTTTAACTTAAACGTCTGTTAGCACAAGAAAGCTTGAAGTAAATGAACTAAAACAAAAAGTTTATTAACAGCTTACTCTAAATTGTTAAATTGCCAAATTCATAATTTACTGTTATTTACTGCCTTTAAATGTTGAGTTTTCTCAGCTACAAAAAGCTTGAACTATTTTTAAAAATAGTAATTATGTACGAAGAGCATACAGAAAATAGTGAACACTAACACAGTAGATTACGTGTCATCCACATGGCCACAGAGATACCTATGAGTACTCATCATATTGTTCCCAGCTCTGCACCAAGGTGCTCAGCAGAGCCCCAGTCAGTGAAAAATGCATTGTGCAATCAGGCATACAGTGACTGTCAGCTTGACAAGCTCAAAGCAGCTGCAGAAACACACATTTTACTTAAAGTACGGTGATCTCGTGATTTGCCTCTTGTTTCATGTGCACTTATAGAAAGTCCCTGTAATGTAAAACATTTTTGGGTGGAGACTTGGTTTTAGGTTACAGGAGTCCCCATTGATAGAAATGTGATCTCTCTCTCCAAGTGTGTGTATGTGGGTGTGTATTCATAACTTTGTGTGGACCAAAAATTGGAAGTTTACTATACTTGTGGGGACCAACAGACTAAAATCCTGGTCCCCACAACTTTGAAGGCATTTTTGAGACTCACAATGTGGTTTTAGTGTCAGGGTTATAATTAGGGTGTGATTAGGGTAAGGGTAAAGGTTAAGCATTCATTTTTGATGGTTAGGGTTAAGGGAAACATTATGTCAATTAGATGTCCATATGAATACCCAACATGTGTGTGTGTGTGTGTACACAAAATCATGGTGTCCATTACTAACAGCAGCAAAAACAGGTTAGTGAGAATAACATCAGGCATGGTGTAGTACATGTACAGTTTGCATTTGAGTATTATATCATATTAACTGCAGTTTCTGATCCATTTCGCTTGCTTTGATTATCGCTGAGATTTTTCCATATTCTACTGATTAATTTGGGATATTCAGCTGATCAGACAGAAGGGTATATATAATCTTTTAAAAATTTACTAACTAAAATGTAAGCTGTATTCACTTCAGATGAAATACTTATGTGTAACAAGTGCTGATACTTTCAAAAACATGTAAAAACCCCATGTAAGACTTGGAATCGGAACACATTGAAAAACTTTTTAAAATTCCTAAATTTTCTTCTATATTGTATTAGGCTACTCCCTCATTATGTTCTTATGTTTTCACTAACGCTCTGCTGGACCTTCCTCATGTCTCTCTGTTGTGCTGTTTTCCAGTGCAAAAGCTGAATCCTGAACACGAGCACGTACTGTGCATTATAGTAATCTGATGCGCTTTATTGTATACAGTGACTAAAGCGATCTCACTGAGAATTCCTTGGAATGTGATGCAAGTGTTCTGTATCCATGCTCCAAAGATTGTGACACATGAAGCTTCAGCTCTGACAGAGCTGAGTTAAGTTCTTGGTAACATTATTTATTCACCAAATAATATCAGGAGGGGCATATTGCACATAACATGAAATAAACTTATAGCTGGCTGATTGTGTATAATGAAAGGGTTTTGATTTTCTTCTTTTCTTTTCTTTTAAACTGTAAATAAAAGAACAGATTTTGACTTTGACATGTTGGTTAGCCCATTCATTTATGAGGCCAAAAGCTCATAAAATACATCAGTGCTATCAACATTTAGTGATTCTTTTAATCCTGCGCCTTTGCACGGAGAGCAGCTTTGCTCTGGTTTACATCCAGCCCAGGGGTTGCTTACCTCAAACATCCCCACTGATCACGAGGCCAGATATCAGCGATGTCTGGGCCCAGAGGGGGAGTGGGGGGCTGGACATTTGTCCCCTCTTCAGGAAGTGGCTGGATGGCTTTGTCACAATGGGAACAACAGATAGAGAGAGCAGGCTGAACCGCTTTGACCTTTAACCTCTGAGATAAACAAAGACAGAAGAAGAAGAGTTGATGTATTCTCATGACTAAAGCACATGACGAGTGGAAGAGTTACAGTTTGTGTGAATGATTTCTTCTTTTCAGTAAGATACCACTATTTTACCAATCTGTTGGTGCCTTATGTTTTATATCAGCTTATAAGTGACAATAACACTACACTGTTGACACCTGCGCACATAACATTATATCCACCACTGGGCCTGTTATGTATTTGTAAATGATTACTAAATGTTACTATGATATTGTCACAAATGTTTAATTGCTGATCATTTAAACTTTAAACTTTATCATTTCCATAGCATTAAATATTGCTGTGTAGTTAAAGCTACTGGCCTTCCATAGATCTACACAAAGCGTCCTTTAGTGTTAGTAATGCACGTGTTGCAGCAACAGTGCAACCCTCATCACTCACTACGCAGTGTTAGCGCCTTAACCCAAACCACAGTCCTTTCCTAACCAGCTAGTGATAGTGAAAGTAAAACTAAGCAGTAATTAGGAAACCTGACCACATTTTGCAACATGTTAATTATCTAAATAATATTAATGGATTTATTTACAATCCAACTATGAACCTGTTAGTAAGCACAATTCATTATTGTTTCATTGCTCCTGAACAGTGACATAGTTCGGTCAAACAACAATTAACTAAAGTTTAACTATAACTTTACTATTTATTACCAAAGATGAAATACCTGCACAGACAACCTGAGTTGTCTTGGTATTAAAAGTCAGCCTCAACTAGCTAAAATCTTCCTAACAACCGGTTAAACATGCACATTTCTCTCATTTCCTCTTAATAGTGGTGAATCATAACTCAGTGTGTTTCACAACGCAGGGGAATACCACGCAGACTTTCTGGAAAAATTATGTGCTTAAAAAACTTGTTTAAAAACTTTCTTGTGTGTTAAATGTTTAAAAAGATCATTCTTTTTCCTCACAGATTCAGTGAGCAGTGAGAAGTTGAACGTGAGTAAGTGGAGCTGGAGATCAGATGAGATGCAGCAGCTGCTGCTGCGCGTTAACTTGCAGCCAGTGTCACTCACTGTCCCTGCAATGGTCAATTACTGTATGCACCCCACTCAGAATCCATCCATCCATCCATCCATCCATCTTCATCCGCTTTATCCGGGGCCGGGTCGCGGGGGCAGCAGCTCACTCAGGCCCACTCAGAATACTTATAGCAATTATGACACAACATCTACAGTATTTACGGTGCCTGTGGGAGGGCTTATGTTTACACGAAGAATAACGCACTGATATGGTATTTATGAGCAAGTAGAACATTTCTGAGAACTGATTTTACAAGACTGTGACACACCAGACTATTTTATATAGTGATGTGCTCACAAGGGCACACAGACAAGTCCGTCCCCTGAGTGTAACTGTTTTGCAATAGTGCAATAGAAATTTGCTCATGACATTATTGGTTATGATTTTAAACTGACTTTGTATCCTGCTAAACGTATTTCTAGGATTCTCCTAACACCACCATGAGGCTGTCTTAAGGATGCCTTCAGGTGAAGACATGCTTAAGACATAGAATGAGCATGTTTAACTAATCTGCCGTGCTTCTCTGCGGTGGGTTACTCACAGCCTATTAGAGCATTTAGTCACGCCAGTCTCAGAGGTCAGCCACCTCAGCACTCAACAGGAAATAGTAATTCGTGGTCACAGTAGTACCTTCACTCCGCTTGTCCCGAGAGTGAAGCCATGCACCTGTTAGCAAGCCATGCACCTGTCAAACTCCACCTCCGCTCCTCCGTCACATCAGTGTAGCACTCAGCAGCTTCCTTTAGGAGAGCTGCACTCACTGTTTGCTCAGTTTTCCACAGGTGCAAACAAAAGAGACTTCTATGGCTTCTTCAAGACTGAAAACGATTATCCGATGTGCCTCAAGCACATTGGACAATCATTATCAGAGCTATGAATCACTACGAAGACTTCTGAACAGATATATTTTGTCAAAATTGAATCATGGAAAGAATCATGTGAGCACCCAAACTAGTTCATGCATTGATTATGTCTAGGCTGGTCTATTGTAAATCAATATTATGAGATCACTCTAAAAAAATTCACGAAAAGCCTTTAGTTGATCCAGAATGCTGCAGTGAGAGGGACAGGGACTAGAAACAGAGAGCATATTTCTCCCATATTATCTTCCCTACATTGGCTCCCTGTAGAGTTGAATTTGAAAGGCTATTTCTCACATACAAAATCTTAAATAATCCGGCCCCATCATATCTTAAAGACCTAACAAAACCTTATTATCCTAACAGAGCACTCTACTCTCTGCAGGCTTAGTAGAATGGAAGGCAGAGAGAGATCTTCAGCTATCAGAAATCTCTATTATGGAACCAGCTCCCAGTCTGGATTCAGACACACACCCTTTCTACTTTAAGATTAGGTTTAAAACTTTCCTTTTTGATGAAGCTTATAGTTAGGGCTGGATCAGGTAACCCTGAATCATTCCTTGTTCATGCATCATGGGAAGCCTCCGAGCCTGCTGGAGACTTCCCATGATGCACTGAGCATTTCTTTTCACCCTTTTCACTCTCTGTGTGTTTATACACAACTGTTACATTTAATCATTAGTAATCCATCCTTTCTCCCACAGTGTGTCTTTTGTCTTGTCTCTGTCTTTCTCCCCTCACCCCAAAGAAAAGGGAGTTTTTCCTTTCCACTGTTGCCAAGTGCTTGCTCATAGGGGATTGTCAGACTGGTGGGGTGGGCGATTGTTGTTGTAAATTGATGTGACATAAAGAAAATTGAATTGAGCTGAATTTAATTATGAAAGAATGTTGTTTTCTTTTCCAAATATGTCCTAGTCTGTTAATTGTTGATGCTCTCTTTTTGATTTATTTTTGCAACTTACAGAAATGATAACCAGAACTTGCATTGATATCTCCTTTGACTGCTGAAGGTTCTGGGACCATAGAAATGAGCATTTCCAATTGTAAATGCCTCACTCCAGTCAGTTAAATAGAAATAAGACCAAATAAAAAAAATGAAGGTTAGAGCAGGATAAAAAGCCTGCTGTCATAAAGTCGAGATTCTGTACAAATGTAGCACAAATGTTTGATTGAGTTTTGTGCAAATTAATGTATATTTCCATCCACTATCGTCCAACTCTCTGTTTGCATCAGAGAACAGGAAAAGGGTGCAATGTGATGTCTGCCCATCCATTTTCTGCTGCTTGGTTCACACAGGTCCTGATGCCTTTATCAGCTGTCACAGGGCAAGAAGCAGGGTACACCCAGGACAGGTCTGTCACAGGACTAACACAGATAGACAGAAAACCATCCACACTCCCATTTATACTATAATCTGGTAAAAGCAAGTCTTTTATTCACTATGTTCACTTAGCCATTTGTCACATTTTGCTTTATTGGCAAAAAGTGTGTTAAAGTGTGTTTGTGCAAGTGCATAAAGTGAAAGTGTGATAGCTCTTCAGCTTTGCCTGCCATATGCTTGACAGCTTGACATGACTCAATTTCCCCTAACTATGCTGATGTACGGATGATTTCAGAGGCTGTTTGGTGACAACTGCTTTCTTTGAAGGTCTACGTGACCTTCAGGGATCTGAAGCTGTTGCGTCTCCCCTCCACTGAAAAGAAAGACAGAAGGAGGGAAACCTCTCAGAAGCCAGACGACAATCATTTTGCTGTAACTGTTAACAGGAGTTGTAAAACTGCTATGACTATCTGTGGGTTTCCCTCGGGCTCCATCTGGAATCCTAATCCGGGTTTGGCAGGCCGTTGTGCGTGTCCCAACTTGTCCCATCAGATTGAGGTCTCATGGTTTCCTCGTTTGAGCTTTGATGGCAATGCTGACGACAAGTGAAGATTTACCATTTGTTTGTTTTTCATTTGGAAGAAAAAACAACAGCCACAACAAACAAAACTGTTAGGACGGTGTGCTGATTTAAGCAGTGTTTTTCTTTTCTTTTCTTCTTTTTATTTTCATGGCTACTAGACTAAGCAACTACATGCACTGCTGACAACGTCACACTTTACATGATAAAGAAAATATAGTTTAGTTTTCCTAGTTTTGTTTTGTAGTTTTATAAGTATGCATATAGTCATATATATAACACAATATAAATTAAAAAAACTGGAAATCAACTCCAACAGCAGTATGTCACTGAACACAACTTATATTATATAGTAAAAACTGATGGGGCATGAGCTCCCAGTGTGATAACAAGGGTACGTATGAAGGTGAGACATCCAGTATAACAGCCAGCAGATGAACATAAAGAGCATGGAAAATCCAGATTGAAGATGGAAAAACATGGAAAAACAGCCTGCTAGGAAATGACTCAATTATTCCATGGAAGCTCATCAGATAGTACTGATGAAATAACACTTACTTAATTCATTAAATATTAACTGGTTAATTATTAATTATTTTACAGAAAATAAACAATTAAGGCAAACACATTTTTACACATACATTTTATGGGGTAACTGTTTCTTAAATTTGCTAGTTTCCCATTTTTAAACTTACTTCAGACTTTGAAGTAAGTTGTGTGCCAGATAGCAAAAGGCTAACAATACATTTAGTTATGCTCCACAATTTTTTTTTTTTTTTTTTTAAAAATACAAGCGAAAGTGAAAGATAGTGAAAGAAACTTAACAAAAATTGTGTTTATGATTTAGGATGTAAGACTCTTTAAGGTTAATATTCTGGTTGAATTTGTGCAAATTTAACAAAATGCAAATGATCAAATTATTGAAAAAAACTTATGAAGAGAGCATTACAACAGTTACAAATTATAATGTTTAATGGAGGAAATATGTTTGTAAATGTTACATAAAAAAAAAGAACATCACATTTTCCCCCCAACATTTTGAAATCTTCATAACAAAGATAAAACCTCAATTTCCACTCAAGCATCACAATCTAAAGCCAAAATCCACATTTTTGTTCAGCATGATTTTTTTTAATGCCAATGAAGAAGGTCTACATTTTGATACCAGGCTCTTCTGCATCAAAACACTTAACACCGTAAAGTTAGTAGTGGTGGTGTAGTTAATTATATTTCATGTAATGTTACATGTTCACATCAGCATGCCTCCCACACATCCAGTGTTAGAAGAAGTGTATAGCTGATGGCGTAAGACTGGACAAAGTAATGAGGAGTATTTTTCCCAGGCATCAAACTCATACATGCGTGATGGGGATTTTGAGAAATTTGGGAGGAGTTCTGCAAGAAAGCATTCACCGCAAATCAGCACAGAAACACAGAAACACCAAAATATCAGATGAGTATCACATAGTCAAAGATGAGTCACTTTCTTTCTATCTGACTACACAAAGGGCTTGTTCAATAAAAATTTCTATTATCTGATGATACAATCCAGTTAAGTGGATTGCCTTAACTGTTTGTATACTTGCATGTATTTGTGCACGAATAGCCAGTCTAAGTATGAATCTGTATAATGAGTATAATGAGTATAATGAGTGTGTGAGAAGTTATCTAGCAATGTAAATTTTTGTTTGTTTATTTTTTTAGTTCATGGCTTTACATGTTCACACTGCTGCCAAATATTCAGCCTCTCCCATCTTCAAAGCTCGGTACTAACTAGTTTCTGCTTGGCTCTGACCAGGCATCTGTTTGGTCGCTTGCTTAGATGTTAAATCTTTCAGGCACAGTCCCAGCTGCATAGCGTCAGATCGTAGCCTCTATCTATCTATCTATCTATATGCACTTTTTCTCCATCTGCAGTGGAACTCAGTAAATCAGTTTTCATGTTAGCGATTTGCTCACACCATTTCTAGTGTAAATAAGTCCAGTACATTTAGTACAAAGCTACCTTATAACAGAAAGATATAAATCAGAAAAGTTGCCAACACTCTGCTGACTCAGTACCTGCAGAGTTCCAAACCTCCTCAGGCATTACAGTTTTTCTCCATTGGTTTGGCTCATTTCTCTAAACCGAAATTACATTCTCAAAATAACATGGACAAACATCCAAACCTCTTGGCAAATGTTCATACCATATATGAATTTCTTTGATTATTTGATAAATTGATGACAGTCATTGAAAGTCAGGTGAAAGTAGACTAACGAAGGGGGAGTGTCACACACAGGTGTTTTCCATGATTGTGTGCAACAATGTTGTTGTGATCAACCATCCAGGTTTATTTTGACAAAAGCACCAAGAATGATGAGAATGTCTGATCTGTGTCGAGAAATGAGCCAAAGCTATTGAGAAGGATCTTTGCCATTTTGGAGACGCTGACTGTTTAAATGAGAAAGGGATTTAGATTGAAGCCTGAGTGAACAGTTTTGGAAGAGATATGAGCTTTTGCAGGTGAGCTTTAGTGTTGTGCTGAACTGTAAGAGTGTTTTGCCAAATGATCTTAGAGTTTTGAGAGAGTTTCAAGAAATGAGCCAAACCAATGGAGAAAAACTCACAAAACTGTGCACATGATTTTGTGAATATTCAGCTTCTGTGTGCCCCTCTTTATTTTCTTAAATTCAATTCAATTCAATTCAATTTTATTTATATAGCACCAAATCACAACAAAAGTCGCCTCAAGGCGCTTCATAGATACAGAGAAAAACCCAACAATCATATGACCCCCTATGAGCAAGCACTTTGGCGACAGTGGGAAGGAAAAACTCCCTTTTAACAGGAAGAAACCTCCGGCAGAACCAGGCTCAGGGAGGGGCGGGGCCATCTGCTGCGACCGGTTGGGGTGAGAGAAGGAAGACAGGATAAAGACATGCTGTGGAAGAGAGATAGAGGTTAATAACAGATATGATTCGATGCAGAACCAGGCTCAAATACTTACCTAGGTGTACTCTGAGACCAGACAGACATGACAGCTCACAAGTCCATTACTGGGCCAATAAATAGAGACAGACAATTCCCATTAACATTCATGTCTACGGCCAATGTCACCCGTTAACTTAGAACCTCTCACGCTCTGTGTAAAAACAAAAAACCCCTCCAAAACTCCATTTGTACTCAGTGCAAGCGCTCTCATATATTTACATAATTCCTCCTTCCTATTATATAGTTTTTGCCAGTTGCAATGACATGAACATTGTCACTTTCAAGAGTGACATTTAATTGCACTGCCATAAGGTTAGGCTTGAACTGGGGGGATATGAGAGCAAGAGGGGATATTCCAAAATGATACCAGCGCTCACCTCAGCTAGAAGGGCACATGTCTTCGATTTCATGAGCTGCTAAAATTAACGCTCTCCCACTAAGCTGCAAGGAGTCTGTGAAGTGAGGTCTTCTGTACCACCCCATTATGTTGTACTGGTTCCCTGAAGGCACGAAAAATGGTATGATTAGGTCTACTTTTAAAAATAATCAATAATTAAAAATGTCCTTATTGTTTTTGCAGTTAAGCCTTTAATAAAATCTCCCAGTCTGTTTCATACTTCATACCTTCAGACTTTCTCATGGCGATAGTGACCAAATGTATGTTTACATACAGTCATCATGAGCATTTATTTAAAGGATTATACCTCTGTGAATGAGAGCAATCCCAAAATATGTTCAAACTTGTGCATCCAATTCATCTTTGTAGAGTCATTAAAGTAAAATAATTCCATCCCAAAAAAGAATTAATTAATCCAATTAAAATAAATTATTAAACCCCCAAATTACCATGAAATCCGTGCCCATGATAAGTGTATTTAAATCTCTGACCTCAACTGGATGTATCTGTAGTCATATATAGAAATTTCTAGGCCCTACAAGGCTCCATGCAATTCATATGAGTCTAGAAGAATAATGGGATTTCAACAGTGTACATTGAAACCTTTAAAAAGAACATAGTTCACCTGTTTGGCCAAACTGACCCTTTTACCCCCCCTCCCACACACACACACACACACAGGGAAGAGAGGGAGCCATTTCTTTCTTAGATCTGAGCCCTGACGGCTGTGTGGCACGTTGACCTGCTCAGCAGGACTGTTAGGACACCGCAGTAAATCACTGTGCTTGTCTAGTGTAACTTCATTACAACTCTGTTCTATGTATTCTATTGTGCTTGTTTATTGCAGAAAATCTTTTGAAATGTCTTGTGTAGGTTATTGTTTTTAACATTAAGCTGAATGTTATAGCACTGTTTCTGAAAGGAATTCTCTCTGATTTACTGTGGCATGGATCGTCACCTTTGAACAAACGTGTTTAAGAATGAAAAAGAACATATTATCACACCTTTACATGGGTGTGATTGGAAAATCATTGGGATCTTAAAGCAGAAATAGGGTCGTGTCAAGCTTTTCATAAATTGTCAGATAACTGTAGAAGTTGCAAATTAATAATAATTAAGCTTTCCTTTGGATATATTTCGCAATATATATATATATATATATATATATATATATATATATATATATATATATATATATATATATATATTGGTAATTTTAACCCTATAATGCCCTTTGTATCATATTTGATACATGAGTTTCTGAGACCTCTATCTCATCAACATGATCAAAACTTGCCATAATTTCAAAATGTTATGGACAAAACTCTTCTTTTTTTTTCTAAAATTAACATTGTTGTTAACAAAAAGTTGCCAACAACACCCAATGTATCATTTGTGATACAACAAATATACAATAAAAATGTATCATACACAGCATGATATGGTATCAGAAACAAACTAAGGTTCTTAGGGAGAGGTGTAATGATGCTATTGAATGGCCATTCACACATGTGTTTGATCACTTAACTAGGACCATGACATGTATTCAGAACAGACTGAATGATTTGTAAAGATGGACACGATTGCTTTTTTATTGCTTCCTTATTGTTGCTGAGTTTCACCTCAGTGACCTCACATTACTCATTCATTCACACATACTCTCAAACAGACACACCCCTCACACCATTGGTCCCTTACACAACATGCCCCGCCTCCACACTGCCTCCTTTATAAAAACAAACTAAGCTAAGGGAGGTGAAGTTCCACAGACTATCCCTTTAAACACACTCTCAGCTCCATAGAGTCACTTTTAATTTGCTTTTGAAAGGCCAGCTGACTGACAACGAGCAGCTTCTTTTTTTCACACCTTTCATGTTATGGCTTTTTAATTAAGGAGACTTTTATTGTGTTTTTCCTGTTATCACAAGGAGTTTTTAAGAAACCTTTTCATCCTCCTCACCTTTGATTTTTCGGAGGGAGTCCGATGGATCTGTCAGACTTTCCCTTCGTTCTCTCTTCAGCAGATGACCTCTATGACCCCTGCTTCAGCACCAGTGACCTAAACTTTTTTGATGACCTTGACACCCGGTTGATGCATGCCAACTTTTTGAAGTCAGAGGACCATCTTCAGCACCACGTCCCCATCACAGAAGAAAAGGACCAGCATGTGAGGGCCCCTGGGGGCCTCCACCAGGCAGGTCACTGCCTGCTGTGGGCCTGCAAGGCCTGCAAGAGGAAGACAACCCATGCAGACCGGAGGAAAGCAGCGACCATGCGTGAGAGGCGACGACTCAGTAAAGTCAACGATGCATTCGAGACACTGAAACGCTGCACAGCTTCCAATCCAAACCAGAGACTGCCCAAGGTGGAGATCCTCCGCAATGCAATCAACTACATTGAGTCACTACAGGCGCTGCTCAGAAACAGCCAGGATGATAGCTTCTACCCGCAGCTCGAACACTATGGGAGTGACTCAGGAACCTCCTGCCCCCACTCCAACTGCTCTGATGGCTCGGTGAGTCCGTGAACAGCTGAGCACTTTATGTGCTGCCTCGTTAAATGTAAAGAATCTGTTGAGGATATTTATTGTTGGCAACAGTGAAGAATTTTTTTAATGGATCCTGCAAAATGGACTCAAATGCATCTGAAATGTTTTGCAGTTATTCATTTGTCACAGTTTTAAATATGTGTGAGACGGCTGTTTCAAATGCATTTCTTGTACTATATGTTACATGTTTACTGTAGATGAGTTGTTTCAAATTTCAGTTTAGTGCCTAAATTTAGCTATAAACAGGACTCAGATTTGATTACTGTAATAAAATAAAACAATCAGAGACAGCATTAATTAGTCAGGCTGAAATATCAAGAAAACCATCAGTTTTTGTAAATGTTTGTGGTTGATTGTGACATGGTCTGCTCCTTGTTTTCAGGTGGATTTTATCTCACCGAGTTCAGCCAGAAGTGAAAACAGTGACGCTTCGTACTGCAGCCAGACAGCAGAGGGTGAGTTTGTCAGTATTGTCTTCTTATAAAACTGGTATCAGTTTGCAATTTTCCAACTGTGTGTTTGCTCTCTTTTTAATTTGACCAATCCTTTACAGTCTTCAAGAATATTAACATTTTAATATTTAACAAAACATATTCATTGTTTAAAATGGCCTCTCTTTTTTTCTTCTCTGTTTTAAAGTAAAATAATCTTTTACGCTTTTTAAATACATTTTATGGGGGTTTGTTGGCCTTTAAAAAGAAAGGACAATGGAGAGAAGACAGGAAAGCCAGGAGGAGACACACAGTAAATGGTTTTAGGGCAGATTTAAACCTATTACCATTTTGATATACTGAGTCCAGTTCAATCCAGTGAGCTAACCCGTCAGTCAGTCTTCACTCTTTTCTACTAAATCTACTGTGTAATGACATCACAAGTGTATTTTTATAAACTCTCTTTAAAACTTTATGAAAACTTTCACCAAAAGCTGACATTTTACCAGAGTTTTGGTGAAGTTATTGATGGCAGCCAACATCACATTGTTCTAAGTTCTTGCTATCTTGACAGATGACTAAACCAATATTTCTCTTTTTTTTAATATATATATATATATATATATATATATATATATATATATATATATATTTTTTTTTTTCTTTTAATGCATAGTGTGCTGTTTCAGCTGCTAAAACATTTATGCTAGTATGATAAAAAATAGAATTATGCATAATTAGTAAGCTTGAACACTAGCATAAAAAATGAACACAGGGTAGTTTGGACACAACACTGATTTGCTGCACCATCATGTGGTTCAAAGGAGAATTATGCAGGAGTTGACCATTTACTCTTTTGATACAATCAGTACTTCTCTTAGTGCCGGCTACTATCAGCAGCAGTAACTCTTATAATGCACTAGGTTTTTTTTAAGCTGGCCTTTTAATTCAACCAACAAAAGCAAGTAAACCAAAACTGATTTCTCCTGTTTCTTTTCTAAAGATTGCGGCAACAGCAGCAGCAGTAAAACATCACTCATTTCCAGTTTGGACTGTTTGTCCAGCATTGTAGAGAGGATCAGCACAGATCAGACTGCAGCCCCCCCTGGGGACAGCGTTGTCCCCCAAGGCCCTGGATCACCTCACACCGGCACTGCTATCTCCAGTCTGTCTGCCGAGTTCAGCAACATTTGTGAATCGGGACTGGCGTAGGGACTCATTTTCATCACAAAACATCTACCTCCAGGAGGAGGAGAGCACATGAAGAAAAAAACAAACAACAAAAAACAAATTCCTGTTTTTTTGGTTTTTTTTTTTAAGTCTTCAGATTAGGGACTTATAGAAGACATTTTTTTTCTTAAGCTAGCGTCTCACTAAATTAGATAAAGTATTTTTTCCTGTGGTTGAAGACTTTTCTGGTGGATGACAAATTAAGTTTGAGTCTAGCATCATCAGTTTTTAGCCTCCTGGATGAACCGAAAACTGCAGAGTAGCTGATAAATCAGAGCACTGCTATAAAAGAGACGACAGTTGGATATTTATACATGCTGATGATAACTGAGGACCATTTGGTGCACCTGCAGTTGACTGTTCATATAATACCATATAGTACCTTCAAATGGTTGCTAAAATAGTTGCGTAACACACTATGTTTCTATATTATTTATGTATTACTGAAATGTAAATAAAGACATATTTATATTCTGATTCCTTTATTTAAATATGATCACCCCATAGCTTTCATCTTCCCTTACTCTTCATTTTCAATAATAGACAGCTGCCAACATCTGGATTTTTGGGGACACACCATTGATATATGGTCACCTTTTAAGTCAATGCAACAGTCAAAAATCATGAGTATTATTCATTCGGAGTCCAACTGACAAAAAGAGCCTAAAGCTGTCTTTTACTTTTAGTTTTGGTCTCCACTTGTGCTGAGCAGGTGGTGTAACTTGTGTGGATACTTTTGGTTTCACTCTAAAATCATCTTCATGTTTTAAAAACATCACTGTTAGGTAAACCAAAAGATCTGTAGCTCTGTAGAGCTGAATTCTATTTTTGTGTTTCTATGAGTGACTTTCCTTATTTTACATACAGTCATCACTCATTTCATCTGTTGATAGCACAAAGATGTTGATAATTGCAGTGTCTCTGAAGTTTCTTTTAAAGTCTGCTTGTAAAAACAACAATTTGGCCTAAAGCTGAAAAAAGTAATATGATGTGAAAATTACAAAAGGTTTTTCAAAAGTTTTTCTTCTTCTTCTTTTTTCATGCTGAACTTGCACAAGGTTCATCTATTCTTTTCTTTCTTTTCTCTATTCTAACAGACAAACTGAGAGGAGAAATGAATGCATTCACACAGATGATTGTTTTTAAAGTGCCACATGTTCTTTATACAAACAAAGCATAATTTTTATTGTTTATTTCATTACTTGAGCTAAAATCCTTGTGAAACTATCTCACTAAGGTAAACACAGGCACTAGCTTTGTTGTTGTTGCTGTGGATGTCATCGGGTGGGCGACTGGAGCTACTGCTGTGGCCGACTGAAGATGCCTCCTGCTCAGGCTGACTGGCACCGAGGGGCTGCTCACTTCCTGCGGCGTGATGCGGCTCCCTTCTTGCTGCTGCAAGGTGCAAAGTACAAAAAATCCCCAAGAATCAGATCTGTTCAGTAGGCCTTTATGAATATCACACACGTCATGCTAATGTGAAGTTACTGTATGAATACCTGAACAAAGACTATTTTATAAGCAGAGGTTTATTCAACGGCTACATACAGCCCTATTTGCTAAATGTTTCAGACAAGTAAAACCATTTCCTGATAACCTTTTATTGTACTCCATGTTTTCCCCCTTTCTTTTAGTGTGAAGAGGTAAGAGTATATTCTAAAAATAAAAGGTATTACTGTACAGTCTTTACCTTATAAATAAAGTGCCTTGAGGTGACTCTTTTTGTGACTGAAAAATTTTGTGAAACTTAATTGAATTGAAATTTCAAATTCAAAAACACCATGAACAACAGTCGTCTTGCATTAAATTGAATTTATAATATGTAGAGGGTTAGAAAAAAAGACAATAAAATTTCATTTCTTTGTAATTCAAACAGTTTGTTGGGATCTAAATCTGTTGTGCTGCTTCTGCCCATGAATTAAACATGCTTAACAGGACTGAAAAGCTTTAAGTCAACAGCGCCCTCTGTTGCTAAAACATGTTTTATGACTACTTTCAAAAAGTAACCAGAAGGCATACGGTTGCATGGATGTAGAAAAGTCTATGGGATGAAGTATATCCTATAAATGTCCTTACAGATGCTGCAGACTTAAATCTACAGACAAAACCAAATGATGTTGCAAAAGGAACAAGGACGAAGCATAATAAAGCAAAATATAGAGAAAACGCCTGGCTTGCTATATTAGTTAAATCTGCAAACACATGGTGCACAGGCAGAAACGTATTCTTTTGTCAATCAAAAAAGCTCCATGAGTGTATGAGAGGACAAAATAATAAACTTACTTTATTTAGCATAAAATGAAATTAACTACTTTGTGAGTGTTTTTAATAGATTGAGTCAGGAAAAGGTCAAATCAGTGCAACATTACTACAAAAACAGATTTCTGTCCTTGTATGTCTCAATCACTCTCCTAAGAAGAGGGAATTTAGTAGTATTTAGTTTTGCTGCCTGATGTGGTCTGTTTATGTTCATAACTTACTGTTTCTGCAGTTCATCAATACGGTTCCTGAGAGAAACAACCTGAAAGACATCATCATTAGATACTTAGAAAACATGTATGTTTGAACACTGAAATGCTACTTGTTGTTGTTGTGGTAGCACAAGTGACACCAGACAGGAAATGATGAGAATGATCTCAAAAGAGGTATTAATCGGATGTGAAAATATCTGGCAAACAGTACATATATTTCTTTACCAACCTCATATCTTTGCCTCTTAAGCTTCTCACAGTGGTCGTATTTTATTGCCTCGAGGTTTTGCAGCCATTCCCACAGCTCTTTTGCCTTTTCCCTAGCAAACACAAACCAAGGATTCAGTCTTATGGCTAAAGCAATAAAAAAAGCAGTTTTCATCTTTACCAAACAGAGTAAGAATTTTTCACTTAGCTTTTATGTCAATACTAAAGAAGTGGCACGTGAAAATTCACCACAAACTGCTCTATTTTTGACATAACGGTAAAGAAAAACTATTCTGAATTTAAAAAAATTGAATCCATCTTCTTTTGTTTGTTTTTTCAAGCATTTTAAACATTCAAATACTGCATCCTCAGTAAGAGGCTGCGAGAACAGCAGAGGGACTCAACTGAACAGAGCAGGGATCAATGACATAAAAAGACACATAAGGAAAAGGGGAAGTGGGATGGAAGTGGGTTGCAAAGTTGCTTGCAGTGCTAAACAACTGTGGGCAGACTAGAAAAGCCTAAATAGCAAGGCCTGTATGCAGGGCTCTAGAGTGCGACCAATTTGGTTGCAAATGCGACCAAATTTTTCAATGGTGCGACTAAAATAAGTCTTAGGTCGCACTGGTGTGACCAACTGTTCAGAAAAAAAAAAGTCTCTGCAACTCTGAAAGTCTCCGTGTGGTCAACAACAGACACACATTATGCCCCTATCGTGGTCTAAACCAATCAGAGATAGCCAGGGGCGGGACCTCTCTGATTAGCCATGGTCCAGATATTCTTGTAGTCTTTCACGTGTACGTTTGAAAGTGCAGGGCAGGCGGATAGAAAGAGGTGAGTAGCTTGAATGAAGTGATATCGATTCATTAAATCCTGAATCGACTTTTAAATATAAATATATTTTGGGGCTAAAAGCCGACAGCTCACTGATTCTGAAGCGTTCGTGGGTCCGCGCTTTGTGTTTACTCTTTTTTTGTGCTAGATTCTGAGCTGCAGGTTTTGTCTCTCTCCAACCAAAATTCACTAAACCAGCAGCAAAAAAAGATCCAAACTATGCTTCACATTTGATAAATGTCGTGATTAGTTCCCTCTGACTTTCGCTGTTTGCTTCGACCACGCTTCCAATCACACTTCATGCACAGCTCTCTCTCTCTCTCTCTCAGTGTACTTTAAGAACAGTTTCCCATCTAAAAATCTGTCTTCTGCATTATTAATTTGCTTATTACCCACCAGTCTACCATTGTTTACAGTGCTGTTGGCCGCTGTCTTTTTTTTTTTTTTACTTAAATGTCCTCGGACAAGAAAGCCTAATTTCTTAATATTGCAGAATATTTTTAAGGTTATCTGCTATAAAAAGCCAGGCCAGGAAAATTGCCTTCATGTTTTTCTGTGTTTTATTCTCAGTTACTTTGACACAAAGGCATCTGCTCACAATTCTGATGAAGTCTCACATGTATCAGTACTGATAAATGACCAGAATTATAATATTTCTGACTGTCTGAAGCAAAATTGATTCGAATCAAATCGGGACCTTGTGAATCGGAATTGAATGGATTATAGAAATCAGTGATGACCCAGCCCTAGTGAGTAGCCTTGGCCCGACAGAAGTGGATGTAGCTGTGGGTAACGAGAAAAGATGAAAAGAACGGACCCATTAATCTTTGAATGCTGAAAAAGCACCGTGTATCCAGAAAACACATTATATGCCGCCATAAATGCACTGCCATAAGTGTCCCCTCTCCCCACTGCCTTTCAGCGGCATGCAGCAGCAAACAGGTCGTCAGAGGAGGCTGAGATGATGCAGCAATTTTCCGCCCAAAAAAGTGCACATGTAAAACTGCGGTGTTAAGTGATGCGGTTAAAAAATTTGGGTGCACCTAACTTTTGTGCTGATACGCCTAAGAAAAAAGTTAGGCACACCAGTGCAACCGTGGCAAAAAGTTAGTCTAGAGCACTGCCTGTGTGAGATTTGGATGTCCAGAAGCTGCTGTGGGTGGGCAGTGTGATCAGGTAATCTGATTGAGTTTTGGCTGAGCTTGACTTTGTGTGTGTCACAGCAAGGCAGTGACTATTTTTAGAACCATGTTCATTTACCATTTTGGGTTGAGTTTCTGGGAGAATTCTAAGATAATCTTTTGACAAGTTATTGCTTTTAACAGTGCCTGACTGCATTGTATGTATGATTGTAAAGATACGATACTGTTTTTATAAAGCTTCTCTGAAAGTCAAGAAACCATGAGAATTGTGTGAAATTTGCCTTATTTTTTGAATATAAATCTTGATTGCATTGTATGTATGTATGATTGTAAAGATACAATACTGTAGTTTACGCAGCTTCTCTGAAAGTCAAGAAAACATGAGAATTGTAAGAAATTTGCCTTATTTTTTGAATATAATCTGTTATATAGCATATAAAGAGCTCAGTTAGTTGTAATCTGTGAAATATTTCATGTAAATCATTCATCTTCTTCATGTTGAGTCAGCTGCTGTTCCAATCTATCTGTTGCTCATACCTTTTTAAAAGAACAAATTATTGTAGGATCTACTGTACAATATAAAGCGCCTTGAGGCGACTGTTGTTGTGATGGGGAGCTATATCAAAAAAATTGAATTGAATTGAAAAGAACAGTGAAAACGAAAACAATTATCTTCTGTGGGTTTCCTTCATTTGTTCCCCTTTTTGTTACCTCAGCTTGTCATCGCTGAGACTATCGACGTTCAGGGGTTTGCATCTCTCTGCAAGAACCTTCTTCTTCTTTTCTCTTTCAGTCTGCTTCTTGCCTCTTCTCTGTTCAACCTAGAGAAACATCACACACAATTAAAACTGTAAGTCTGCACAATTATTTAGCTGCCTGCTTTGTGTGAAGCTGAAGCAAAGATCTGAAACTTAATAAGTGAAACACACGGTACCCTCTGCAGGTGGCTGCTTAAGCCCGATCCCATGTTTGTCAGTGCTATCTTCTTCTTGGCATCATCATCAGCCTTTCTCTGAGCGTCAGCCTCCTCCTTTCTCATCCGCTCAGCCTGCAGAATGAATTTTAAAATTTGATTATTACAGAGCAAAAGGGAAAAAAAACAGCTTTTCTGTTTATACTGAGTTTGTCCAAAGGATTTTTGAAAGTCCTTAATGAAATAACGGCTGCAGTGAAATATGCAGCATATTTGAAAATCTGAATAAGTAGCAATCAGTGTGTCACTACTCTTTTTTTCATCTGTATCCTTGCCTGCTGCTGAAGATTAACCAAACTACTGGAATCATTAATTACTTGAGAGAGTGACCAAACTGTTAAAAGAGATTTGTATTTTGTTCTGATTCACACCAGATCAAAAAGAGACAGTTTTATGCGTACCTCCCGCCTGGCCTGCCGCTCTTTATCTTGCTCAGCGCGAATCCTCTGCTGCTCAGCTCGCTCAGCACGACGCTTCTCCTGAAAACACAAATCAACATACTTGACGGTCCTGCAATGCTTATTGACAGAAAAATACCATTAGATATTCTGGGTTCATTCTGTAATAAATAATTGGGATGCAATCTCACAATTCTCTCCTTGAGAGCTATGAGTTCCTCTTCTTCCTTCTTCCTGCACTCAAAGTGAGCATCGATCAGTGACTGCAGCTCTACTAGATCTTTGTTTTGACGTTTCTTTTGGATATCCTGTAAGACAAGAACAGCATGAGGCTGCCTTCATAAACATGTACTAGCTGTGATCATACATGACACAGCTGATTGCTAGCCCAACACTATTAGAGAACCATAAGTTAGTAGCAACAGACCCTTATAAGTGCAAATTATATACATGGCAGATTACACTGTGTAATAATTGGAAGGTTGCTGGCCGATTGCTGGCTGCTCCAGTCTGCATCTAATACATTCATCAGATATTGAGCACGCGCTATGAGGTTAGATAGAAAAGAAAAAAAGGAAAACAGTGAGTGGATGGGTATGAATAAGTGAATGAGACATGTTGTATGAAGTGCTTTGACTGGTTAAATAGAGTAGAAAAGCACGATATAAGAACCAGTACATCTACTCAAATTGTGGGGGATGGCCCATTAGTCACAGACAGAGTCACTGCAGGTGCAGCAAGGCCCATGGGAAAAATATGGACTCAAACCTGAGTAATTATAATTTTTGTTTATATTAAAAAAATAAAACTCTACTCGAGCTATTAAACTGACTTTTACTTTAGAAAAAACAAACCTGGTTCTTTAAAATGGATTCTTCTTTTTGTACAATGATCAAAAGTGTTGAGGTCTGGTTTTTAGTTTTGAAGCGAGACAAGCTCTTATAGGACTTAAGTTCTTTATACGGTCTTAGTAGCTACTAGTGTGTGGTGCCTTAGTAGTAGTAATAATAATAATATTTTCTTAGACTGCATATCATAAACTTTAAGCTGTGAGCGTATGGAGGGAGAGCCACAACTACAGCTTTATGTATAATCCTTTTCTGGCTTCATTTTAACATTTTAACAAGTCAGCTTACATCAAAATCCACTTTCTCGCCATCTGGGATCTTCGGAGCAGTAGGCCTGTAAAATAAAGTATGAGAGGTATAAACAAATTTATAGTATATAAATGTACAGATGCTAGCTATGCAAAAGCCTCAGGTTCAAACAATAGTGCATACTTACTTAAACTTTGGCTTCTCTTCTGGGTTTTTGGCAAAGAAAGAAAAACAAAAACACAACAGGGACAGGAGAGAGATTGAAATATTAGACATATAAATGTAGCGAGAGTGTAGTGTCTAAAGTGCTGCTGGTTAATTAGGGAAGAAGATCCAAGTGGACAAGCTGAGTTATTTCTGAGGCTGCAGTTTGTTTCACACCTCCAGTAGATCATTGTATAAGAGTGAGTTTTAATTGTCCAATACTTTCCATTAACAGTGACCCGATTACTGTGCATTAGCTTCTGATTTAAGTAGCCTAATGTAATTACACAGCATGAATTGTGGGAAATTTACACAGTGAGTTCATATGTAGCTGTTAAGAGTAAAGGCTAGAAAATTACTCTGTGCATGAAGAGATATTCAATAACAAATAAATTACAATTTTGTCATTTATGCATTATGTAAGATTATGTAAGAAAGAATTAGGATTAGTAGTAAAATATTTTACAGTCCCCTTATATTTCTGAGGTTTTTATAGAGGAAAAAAAGTAAGAATCTACAATATGAGCAAATCTGTATTGCTTATATGACACCATTATTTTTTTTAAAAGTATCACAGAGTGTCACAGGTTATATTACATTCCACAGGCCTAAACTAAGAAACAAGAATGTTGATTTGATGTAGCATTTGCTGGTAAGCCTATCGGTGCACAGGAACGAGGCCACTGTAGTGTGTTACCTTACTTTTCTGTTATTTTTTTGTGCATTAGTGTGTAAATCAAAACAATATGATTTAAAAAGTGCAAATCAGGATCAGTATGCGGTGTCATAAATCAACACATAGAAACCTTTTATAGTTACATTTACTGAACATACAGTACATCAGTGCACACTTGTCACAACGAGGGACTTTGTATTTGTAACTGTTACTGTTAATCTTTTTTTGTGGTAAAGACATAACTGGGATTGGGATGTGTGTGATTAGCATTTTATTTTCTTGCAGGAACCTACTATAAAAAAATAAAATAGAGACGGACAACATGGGGAGGGAAAAAACAGGCAAAGCAACATGGACTCAGCAGGAAATGCAAACTACCATCTTGATCTCCCTCCTCCCCTGGCAGGACACAATCATGCAAAAAAGAGAAGAAGCACAGATGAGTGGTGCAGCCCGTAACCATGACTCAGTATTAATGAATCCTTCAACCCGTTCCTCCAGGTCACATTGGTCACCTGACGCACAGACTAAGCCGAATTGATTAATTCTGCCTTTCTCTTCAAGAAAGATCAGAAAAACAATTATACATGTGTGAAAGGTCCCCAGCCAACAGGAAAACAAAGAACAGGTTCAATGAGAAGAACAGAGAAGAATTCAATTCTACATACCTTCTTCTTCATAGGCCTCTGCATGCAGCAAGCATCCAAAGCAAGAGCAGAACAGAAACCATTAGTGATTGGACTGGGCAGCCTGTTCCTGTCCTCTTCATGGTGCGCAGCTTATAAAGCACATTTACAATATTGGGGTGTTTATATTCATACTGTAGGCAGCAGCAGCCACTGCATAAGTCCCATATCATGGCATGCATTCATTCTAGATTAACGTCGCAAGCAGCTGTTGTTTTAAGTTTTATTTTGATAGGCAGCTGACTCCATATCAAATCTTGGATATCGAATGTTCATGTTAACTGAGTTTTAAGAAAAGCTTTCAACACTAGAAATAAATAGTTATTATTTGAAAACCTTTGTAAATCTGTCTGAGAATGATTGCAGTCAGTTATGCAGACACTAAGAAAGTTGCATATTCAATCTATGGATTACCAGAAGGATGATACAACTACTTGAAAATGGTTAACTTGAAAGTTGCCATACTATTTTTACTCAACTGTGCCTGGGCCATGAAGCTGAACAAAAAATTATTAAATTGAAGCAGTACAGCAAGAGTTCATTAGTTCAACAATAGTACACCAAAGCAAGGGACTTCTGCAGTGACTCTGTAATGAAAGATTCTAAATTTATTCGAGGGCTTGACAATATGTTTTTGCACCATAATACCCCAATGTAAATGCTACAGAGCAATTTGCTGGTCTCACTCCACATATACACACAGAAAAAAATAAAGCTAAACATGGATTGAAGAAAGGAAAAGAAATTGCAAATTGCTTTTACATGGCTAAAATTACCCATCATCCTTTATGATTTGGTCTTACAGAGTGACACAAGTTTGCCAAAATGCAAAATACTGGAGAAGGTTAGAAAAACAAAATGAGACACTAAGTGGATAGAAGACCATAGATGACCAAGGGAAACCAATTCATGTAAAAGCAGTGAATGTTCTTTTCCTCTCTTTCAAGATTTATATGCACAGCTCATATTCCAAACACACAGCCATATTGCTTAACCAGGACAATGAAAAATGGTTTTACTGTGTCTCTTCTAACACTGATGATGATGCAATTATAACTAGACATTTTAGAGAGCAAAATCTACATGTTTTCTTCAGTGCACTCCCAAAAGCAGTATCTACAACAAAAGGCCCTTTAGCATATGTCACTAGAAAAAGACTAAAGTGGAAAATGTATTGATACTGTAAATGACAGCATTCATAAACTCAAGATTTTTCAGTATGCCAGTGCAACTTTTGTTGTTCTGTTTTTGAATGATAACATTTTGTAAAGTACATGACTGTGACCAGTATCCCATAGTGATATGTTACCTAGATTATAAGAAATCGTATAATCTAAGGATAGCACCAGAAAAGCACCAGTAAACTACACCTAAACTTGAATTGCTGATACTGCCTGGGAACCTTCCAAGAACTAAAACATATTCTGACCCTTTGTGTTTTCCCCTAAGTCTAAACCCTGGAAACATGTTTAAATGTATACATATGTTTATATTTAAGAAAACAAAAGAGTCAAACACATCTCACATTTGGAGGAGATATACTGTTACTAGCTATGTTGTAGTTAATTTGACAATGGGTAACTAGACAATGGGTAAACTTGGGTAAGCTAATTCTGGTTTTCTAAAGATTTAAAAACCTGTTCTGCATTAAAAACATCCATTAATTTGATCTAGGTATCTTCAGACCCTCTTATTTTCAAACAGGGCAGTTATGAAGAGAAGGCAACACCAGTGGAAAGGGCTAAATGGAAGCTAAAGTGGAACTAGATTAGTCGACTGCAAAAATATCGAACCCAACAAGGCACCTGAGTCTTTAATCATCTGATTAAAGGTGAAGTGTGGTTTGTTAGTCTTGTCTCGACATAACTGAGATCAGTGCTCCAGAGTATGTAAAAATCACATATGTAGTCTGGAGATGAGATATTATCAGTTTGTTCTGAAGAAATTTGAAATGTCTGTGTGAATGGAAAGTAAAAAAAACAGTAAAAAAACTTTAGGATGATTGGTGTTTCTGCTTTTTCACCGTTACAGTGTAAAAATAAACTGCATATTTACTTTGCAAATAATGAGTTGAGAACAACTTACTGAGCATTCAGAATTCATACCACAAAATCTAGCTGGTGCATAACAATCCACAAGTGGATTTTTTTTTTAGTTATTTGTTATGTGTTTCATCCTGTCTTCCTCCAATCACATCTGGTCATGTCAAATGCCCCCTCCTCCCTAGGCCTGGTTGTGTTTGAGGTTTCTTCCTATTAAAAGGGAGTTTTTCTTTCCCACAGTCGCCAAGTGGGGTTGTTTGATTGATGGGGTTTAAAGGGGTTGTCTGATTGATGGGGTTTGCTCTGTATTGTTCAGTCAATAAAAATGAACTGAATATTTCCAAATATAAAATCAAAAACTTTAGTCATAGTATTTGTCCTTTTGACTTGTCAGGCAGGATATTATTTGCAGTGTGTGGATGGTTACAGGACTGACTGTCCTATGGTTTAAAGTGCTGGATGTCCTGCAGAAAAAAGGTGACGGGACTGCCCATGCCACATACCTTCCTCCTCATGAACCACCTGCTGCACCACCTCTGGCTCTGGTTCTGGTTCAGGCTCTACCTCTGCTTCTGCTTCTACCTGGGCCTCCGCCTCAGGGGCTACTTCTACTTCTACTACCTCCTCCTGGGCTACGGGCACACAGCATGCACCAAACCACCGGGGAGAGGGAGGATGTCGGAAAAGGCCGTTAATGAAGACCATAGACATGACAGAGCCATTAGAAACCAAAAGTGAGAGAGTACTTTAGTTACAGAGAGGATAGTTGAGCGAACAAGGAACAGTGCTGCTGGAGAACAAAGAGAGAGAGAAACAGATGATGATGAAAAATAGTCAGTTGACCTTTCACACAGAAGCCATATCGAACTGTTGATGTATAAATCTTACTGAAGAACAAACATTCTGGCTCACAAAGATCATTTTAGGTTATCAATGTAAAAACCTATAAGCTATCAGATGATAACTGAGCTCATGTTTAGAACACCATGTTTTGCAATCTAATATTGACAAAATGTTAGATATTAATGAATTATTACTATTCTGACATTTCTGAAATATTTTAAAAGACACTGTCATGGCATTTTCAAAAACAAAAAAAACTGGTGTTTTACACTTGTTTTACATTATAGTTCCAATACTGTAGATTATTATGACATTATCAGTGTTAATGATAACACCCCTTTAGTTTTATTAAGGAACAATTTAAGCTTGTCTACACATGCTAATATACCTGAGCATGATAAACCCTACGAACATGTTTACTGCCTACAAAATGTTTCACAAATGTATTGTAGGGAAATTATGATCAATGAAAATAATGTTAGCATAACTTAATAAAATGTTTATTAAGTTAAGGTAACATTGCTAAACTAGTTTTTAGCTCTATCTTGTTAGTTAGCTAGAAACTAACCCGTCCAAAAGGTTTTCACAGATATCATAACATCCTATTATTAAATATCCCTTTGAGCACCAGCCGATTTGCTTGTGATATTTGGATTAATAACTAAGCATTACGGTGTTCATCCAAGCAGTTTGCTACATCAGCTGTTCAAAAAATAGCTGTTGTGTGAATTAGGTCAATGACATTAACAGATGACCATGTAAACAAGTCACATGTCGAAAAAAATGTAGATAGCTGGATGCTAAAAAACATTTTTTCTTCCATGTGAGTAAAAACTTCACTCCGCCAGAGAAGTCACCCTTAACTTGGAAGTATTTGATTGAGAGTTAGATGTTAGTTATGCTGCAGTAACAAAATAAAGATAAATAAATATAGATTAATGAATGAATAAATAAATTAATAAATCAATAATATGCTGTATTTTTATTCCAGGTACTCCCAGATTATGAGTTTCTTTTTTCTTCTACACTGTACATACATGAGAGAAGGTTCAGATGTAGTAGCATTGTCACCAAAAATATTTCTAATATAACTAGAATAAAAAGTGGAAGGTTAATTTTGCAGATCCTAAATTCTGTTGGAATCCTAATTTCATCTATGCAGATGTTAGTATATAGTAATTTCACAGATGGTATCAACATCAAACACTTCAAATTAAGGGTGAAACAAACACTCAACAATTAGTACAGCGGATAAAGGTTGTGATGTCTGGCCGATTCAGTTGTCTTTACCTTCCTCTTCTTCAGTTATTGAAAAAAAATATATGGTGGGACAGCAGAAACAAACAACATTGTGTCATTTCATAATCACATTTAAATTTGAATTTGATCAAGAATCAGTCATAGGAGAAACATTTAATTTGTATTTTAAATGGCAAAATGCAATATAATAAAGGCTTATGACATTATTCCCAGTGTAGCTTGGGACAAAAGGAAAGCAAGTGTCTCTGTGAAATCTATTTTCACTTTCAAGTTATGTGACAGGTGAAAAATAAAAGTAGCATATTCTATTAATGTTGTAACTGAAATATTTTGCTGTTTTCTATAAAATGTATTTATTCAATGTGTACAGTATACCAATGGATATAACAGAGGAATGTACACAATCAAGCATTGAGGCTCTAAAATGAGATTTTACCTCATCCGAAAGACTTCAAACAAAACAGTGCACTTACATGGGTAGCACACCTGCTAAGTTTGAAGTAGATCAGATGATCACTTAAGTAAAGTAAGTGAAGAACAGACAAACATACCGGCAGACGAACAGAGACTCCATGATTTATTAGCTAGATGAAAATGAACCAAACTGTGTGGTTGTCACTTACCCTCGATATTGTCCCTGAAACATGAAAAACACATCTTTCAAATATCAAACAAAAAATATATATATATTTTTTGATAAAGAGTGAGTTTAAAAAAAGAAGAAGCATGAGTCATTATTGGCGGGCACTTACACTTCCTCAGTGTCAGACATAGTGACAGCAGACTTTACACCTGAGGAGAAAGACAAAGAGTGAGGTACAGCAGTGGGATTGTGCCAGTACAACAAAGTAAAGCTGGAATTCAATTCATGGGAAGAGAAAACAAGAGAAAACAAGCCAAAATGTATATTTTACTTTCCAGGTAAATTTTGTTCGTATTCAGGAACTATAGAAAAACATCTCTGCATTTGCAGTGACATAGAGGCTTTGTCCACACTAGCCTGGATAGATTTGAAAACGGCGTTTTCATCTGAAAACGCTCCGCGTCCACACTAGCGTCTTCAGTCGTTTACACAGAGTTGTGCGTCGTCATTGAAACAGCCGAAAATGCTTGGGTTCTAGTACTGTGCATGCATGAAACGCAAGAAGATTCGACCTGCCTTATTTCTGTCTGCTGCTTATTTACTTTCCGGCTCTTTGAAACGTCGCGGCGAGTTTGTTAAATGGACTAACAACAAGGTGGAGTTGTTGCTGCGAGTAACACAAAAGTACAAAGTTGCAAAAGCGAGTGAGAGTTAAAGAATTTGAAGAAAGCTATCTGGAGCATGTACAGACTGATATTAATCTTCAATAGGGCTGTCAAATTTGAGAGCAAACAAAGCAACTGCTGTATAATTCCCTCCGCTATCTTAGTTTAATTGGTCACATGACGGCATCATATGACTAACATGCATCATCGTTTTAGAAAGTCTTAGTTTTCACTGTCCACACTGCGACGCGAAAGCACCGTTTTCAAATGTATGTGTTTTTGACAGCCTTTTCAGAACGTTGTGTTTTCCATGAGTGGAAACGCCATCTCAGTGTGGATGGGAGGCCAAAATGGAGAGAAAACGATGCGTTTTCAAACAAAAATGCATTAGGACGTAGCCTGAGTTTGAGAATAACTGAGGTTATTCACTATTTTTGGAATTCTTCTATCTAATCTGTGACAGTTGTTCCTGTGCCTGCTTATAAGGTGAGAAAGCAGTCACATATTGTATCTTTCCTTACTGTAGCATTTCCACACCTAATCCAGGGTTGTTTACTCAGCTGTTTGGAAGGTGTTATCCTCTTTGCAAGTTTGTGTTGATGTGTGAGAATTCAGTCTGCAAACACAGAAGATTGTCATCAGCGCTTATTATATAAGCCAACCAAGCCATGGGGTAGGGTGTTGGAACTCCAAGCCAGTGTACTCCTAGTGTCTGTCCCAAGTCTGGATAAATTGCTGCCAGAGGGTTGCATCTGGAAGGGTATCCAGCCTAAAATGTTGGCCAAATCAAATCCATGGATCATGAAGAATGAGATCCCCATGCTGGATTTGGTTTCCAGGTAAACAATGACCGCCTCTGGTGCTATTGGGAAACAGGGTGCCAGTGGAAAGTTTGCTACTGTTGGCTGAAGACAAAAGAAGAGGAAATGGAGGAGTTATGCTTGGAAGCAGCAAGAGAGAAGAAAAAGCAGGAGCGGCAAGGTGAGAGGGACTTCAAACGTAGACTATGGCTGGTAAAGGGAGAGAGGTGCCTGATATGATGGTGAGAAGTAAGGTAGATATATTGTGTGTGCAAGGAAGGGAAGTAAGGGCAAGAGCAATCAAAGGGCTCTTCTGCTATGGTTTAAATAGGAAGTGAAATGAAGCAGAAGACGAGTTTAAGCATTGCAGAGAGGAAACGTACGGTGGCCCCTAGAAATAAAGCACGTACAAACTCCAAAACACTTACAAATTCCAAATAGCACGTACAAAGTCCAAAACACTTACAAAGTCCAAAACACATGCAAACTCCGAAGCACATACAAACTGCAAAGCACGTACAAATTCTGAAACACGTGCAAACTCCAAAACACAACTGAACTGCTCTTGGACGCTAGGGGCAGTGTTGAGCTCGATTTGCAAAATAAATGGCAAGTTTGTTGCAAACACATGGAGTTGGATACTGGCGGAAAACACCTGCAAGGATAGAACAACCACACTCATATATATTCAAATAATTTAAGAAAAGTTCATTTACCTGTTACTACCACACACCAAATCCGGTCGTTGGTACTTCCTGGCTTGTGTAGTCACTAGGTAAGAAAAACTCAACACTGCCCCTAGTGTCCTGGAGCACTTCCGTTATGTTTTGGAGTTTTTGGAATTTGCACGTGTTTTGGTGTTTGTACATGCTTTAGAATTTGTACGTGCTTTGGAATTTGTAAGTATTTTGGAGTTTTGTAGGTGTTTTGGAGTTTGTACGTGCTATTTGGAATTTTTAAGTGTTTTGGAGTTTGTATGTGCTTTGTCTCTAGGGGCCACCGTAGAAAAGCATCAGACAAGATCACAAGTTTGAAGGTGAAAATCGAAGGCATGACATGGAATATAAATGTGCGTATACACCACACATTGGATGTCAATTAAAAGAGAAAGAGGAATTTGAAATGAGTTGAAATAAGTGGTATCTGTGCAGGGCATGTATGAGGATGGAGACAGAGTAGTGAGGTTTGTGGTAGGAGTGACACCAGAGCTCTGGTCTCAGCCCCTTTTTGGGACCAGGTTTAAGAGAGTCTGGAGAGAAGAGGAATGAAAGATACAAGATAGAATACGTGTGTGAATGAGAGAGAGAGAGATGGGTAGAAAGGTGAAAATGCAAGGAGCAGAGATAATGAAGGTAGATGATACCTGGGGTCAAGATTAGAAATCAGTACATCAGACGTACAACTCAAGTTGATGGTTTGTAGATCTCTAATCTCCTGCAAGGCAGGACAAAAAGAGGAACGCCTCAGATAAAATTTGTGGATGCAGTTTAAGACCACATGCAGAGTGTCGGTGTGACAGAAGAGGATGAAAAGTAGGCAGTACTGTACCGACCCCTAAAAGAAGTAGCCAAAAGAAGAAGATGATGCTTGTAATATGAGCCATCTTTAGCTTAAAGATCATTAAAGGCTTGTTTTGACCTGTCTAGGATGTACGACACCTCTCACCCTATGACAGCTGGGATAGGCTTCAGCTCCCTCATGAGCCTACTGCAATATACTAGACACTACACATTAGCTCACTAAAAAGAGAGCAGTAAATCATCACTGTTTCACTTCACTTTTGAAGCCCCATTTTTGGATTGTTTTTAAAACAAGCAGTAACCCGAGTTAGTTGATTTTACATTATTACTACCTGAAACTCTAAAATGGCAAAGGGTGTATGGGCATCTTAAACCAATCCACTTAAATCCACAGGCTAGATATTTATTTTATTCTCCTGATCTGTGAGGACATAAAAAAAAAATTACTTCACCTCCTCTGCAGAGATAGAGCAGAGGCAGAAATCCTTTAGCAGCTGGACAAATTGAATAAAAGTGAGTACATCATAGTGAAAATGAAAAGTATGACAAATCAGTCAAATCAGATGCTAAAAAAATGGGCTAAACAACTTCAAGCAAATGTCTTCAACAAATATGTTTATGTGCTTTAAGAGTTCGAAAAGTATGACAAACAAAATCTAATGAACCCCACTGTGAAAGCCTTCTTTTAGGCCCTTTTGCAATGCTGAAGTCCAAACAACTTCCCCATGGTTAAACATACAAGGATAAGCTCTGTTGGAGGACTGCTACCTCTCTACATAGTCTATATTCAACTATATCATATTTGACATATAAAAAGTGTCTTTGGATGACTCTTTCACGCTTAGTGTGGGCACAGCTGCAGAAGACCCAGAGGATTAGCTCTGGATCATATTTCTACCCATCAGCTGAGGAACAGTGTCCAAATAGCTTCTTTAATCCCTCAACTCCGTCCAGCGGGAGGATCCTTTCCAGTTAAACAGCCAATCTCCAGCCACCTCCGACAAATGAGCTCTTTGATCGACTTACAGCTGACAGCGGTCTCACCTCTGTGTGTCCAGCATTCATACAGCACATACCTACATTTCAGCGCTCTGTATATTTAGTGGATGGCGACTTCATTTCTTCAGTATGAGAACACTGAATGCTGAGAAGTCTTTCTGAGTCTTTCTGAAACTAAAACTTGGCGCTGAAACTGAAAGACTGACATAACAGGTGAGACGGCGGAGGAAAGTCGCATCCTGAGCCAATCATACTCGAATTTAGATTGAAATGCCAACTTGATAGGAATATATAGACACATCACATCAGTCTGGGTGAGAGAAGATAGGTAGGTAGAAGATCAAACCTCTGTGTCTCTGAGATGAAACACTTGTTTGCAGTGCTTCTAAGAGTACAAAGGATATGGCATAATGACAATGATCTAAGATTAAAGAGTTACCGAGGCGAAATGCTTGATTAAATGCAGAAATCTAACAATAAGCATCTTCTCATCTACAACCTGAAACACAATGCTAAACTGGTGTACATGTGAGCATCTCTTCAAAAATCTTAATGTGTACATATTTGTGTGAATTTGTAAGTGGAATCAATGAAAATAAAAATAAATACCTGCTTGATGTTATGAGGCTCAGAGAATCTGCATATTTTTGTGGTTAGAGCCCCTGATAAGCTCTAGGCTTATGTCTATTGCTCATTTGAAAGCCTCTCCACACCACCATCACAGTATTATCCAGGAGTTACATTCATATCAGACATTTCAGAAGGACTAACTTCACATCTAAAGCCATGCTTCATCTCGATTGCAGCAGGTATGTTATTTGGGAATGACTGTTAATGTAACATAGATTAAATACTTAAAGTTCCAAATCACAAGTCCCTTCGTGTCTTCACAGTATGCAGTTTCTTGTACAACAAGCTGCTTAAACGTACTAAGTACAGCTGTCAGATTGCTTGAATGCATTTCTCTTTCATTACAAATGATGATCAGCTTTAGAAAGCACATACATTTTGTTTCCAGCTTTCATCTTACATAGAAACATTTTCAAGTGAACTTCCCAATCAAATTAGCCCAAGAAATTGGACTCCGCCTCTTGATATGGACTATAAACCATCCAACACATAAAGTACACATGCAGTGAACATGTCTATGTCCAAACGCTACTTTGCAGTGTTTATCTGCACACAAACTGTTATCTGGTGTTTGTGAACCTGAGACTTCCTTCTCCTTCTCCGCAAATGTAACAAAACCAATACCTCCAAAGCAGATTTGAAAGAGCAAACAAAATCTCAGAAACCATCTTCAAATGTGAATCCAGGCTTTCAAGTGTCTTTTGTCATCTTACCTCAGAGATGAAGAGAAACTCCTCAGACGATGGAGATGAAGGTCTGTAAGGAACTGCAGGCTCTGCTCAGGGAATAAGTCCTTGTGTTATAGTATGTGATACTTGAGCCCATCAGGCCCTTATTGGCTGTGGGATGAGAACGAGGTGTGTGTGTGTGTGTAGCATATATGTTTATGTGTGGAGAAGGTGGGGAGGGTGTGGGGGGCCTGCAGATATGACCCTGGAGAAGGAGATGGGTGAAATACTGTGGATGGAAGAGGAGGGCTCAGGTTTTGGAAAGGAGCAGCTGAGAAGCTTCTGTTGCTAAATTTACAGTGATAGAAGGCTGAGTGTGGGGCTTACACATAAGCTTGGCATCCAGACAATGGAGAGAAAGTGTGTGTGTATGTGAGTGTATGCGTCAGCCGCTTCATCAGCCAGTCAGTAAAACAGTCAGTCAGAGTGAAAGAACAATAATAGAAGCAGGCTGCACACTGAATGCCCGCTGACAATCTGTCAGTTTTATGTGATTTAAGGAACAATAAAAAAGACAATACTATGTCCTGCAGAACAAGCCTTTAATAAAACGAATAAACTTTTGAAAAACAGTTCATCAAATAGATTCAACAGACAAGATTTAAGGCTTTGTTGCCTGTTTTTGATAGTCATGGTAGTGTTGTTACTCCAGTCGTATAAACAAAAACATACCATTGCATAAGGGTGGTTTTCTGTGGGGGCGTGGTGAACCATGGATGGATAAAGAGAATTGGATAGTGTGCCATTGCACTGTGATTTGCGGCCAGTGTTTCCAACAGCTCACTGGTGCTATAACAGTAAAGAAAAACCCCAACAACTATTAACTCTAAGTCTTTTATTTTCATCCATCCATTTTCTTAAACTTGTCCACTTCAGGGTCACAGGGGGGATGGAGCCTATACCAGCTGTCACAGGGCTGTACCTCATCAGTCTAACACACAGAGACAGACAACAATTCATGGCCTATTTGAAATTCACTAAGTAACCAAACATGCATGTCTTTGGACTGTGGGAGGAAGCCAGAGTACTCAGAGAGAATTCATGCAGACAAGGGGAAAGCATTTGCAAACCCCACACAGAAAAGTCTTAGGCGGCTGGTGGATTCAAACCCAGGACCTCCTTTGAGGTGACAGTGCTATCCTGCATCACTACTGTGCCTCTCCTAGAAACATGAGCAATATATTCATCTGGCTTTCTACTCTTCATATTGTAATTTATTTTTTTTCTATGTGTGTAAGAACTTTATTTCTCACTGAATAAATTCTCAGGCTGAATCAATTATACAAAATGTACTTAATTTTGACTATTTGAATTTTACTTTTACTCTATCAGTCATCTGTACTGTACTTTGCCAGTATGCTTGTTTCACTGAAAAATATGGACATGATTTTTTTTTCAGTTGGTATCCCCAAAACTGTTAATGTCCATCTATTTTCAACTCTAGATCCAGTCTGACACAGAGACTCCCAGACCACCTCCTCCGGCTCTTGTGGGGGGACATTTCAAAGCCAGATATGCTCATAATGTCAGCATGTCCTGGGTCTTCCCCGACTAATTGAACAAGCTCAAAACATATCACCTAGGAACCATCCTAGTAGAATGCCTGATACCATTTAGCTGTTTTGGGCCTTTTTGTCAATCCCTAATCACATAGCGCAGTGCAGAATAAACAGGAAAGCAGTGAAAGAAAGAAAGCAAGCAAGCAGGGAAAAATGTGTAGCTAAGGGGAACCTGGTTCATCACTAATTGACCGTGAGAGTGAGAAACAGGTATATTGTGGAGTAACTAAAAAGCAGTAGGGGCATTATTTATCCTTGAATGATTCATAAGATCATTCAAGCACAAATGTTTGTTTCATAAAGTGCTTAAGCGGTTTATGAAACAAACAAACAAATCAAGGAGTGGACTGAAAATGAATAAACAATCAGCTGATGTCCAAAGAAAACTTTGAAAGAACTTCAAAAAGCCTGAAAAACTACTTTATAAAAATAGAAATAGGAAAGAAAAAAAAAACATGGTTTAAATGGACTCATGAATTTATCTTACCACTTATCCTGTACACAGTGTGCTGCCCGATTAGCTGCTTCTCAAGATATTAATAAATACTGTTAAGATTCATTAAGGCCTCCAAGGAAGAAAGCCCTAATCCACACTGACAAATATAAATACATGAGTACCAGCAGAGTAATGAAGAGAAGTCTTACCATACCATACCACCTTTATTTATAAAGCACTTTAAAATAAAACCAGGGTTCACAAAGTGCTGTACATATATAAACAGAAAATAACATCAAATATGTTAAAAACAGGGGATTAGAAAAAATAGAAATAATAGAGTCAACCTCTTAAAAAGTGCCAAAGACCTCAGCAAATAAATATGTTTTAAGAAGAGTTTCAAACTCACACGATAAAGTGTGCTACATTAATCCAGCTCAGATGTAACAAAGGCATGGATTACCGTCTTAAAAAGCTATTTTGGCTAACTGCCTCAAATGAAAAAAGCTAGTTCTTACAACAGTTCTGACCTGGCTTTCATGTTTAGGATTTGCGTCTATTTTAGCTCCCAGATTAGCAATGACCAGTTTAACATAATGTGCCAAGGAACCAAATCCATAGAAGTGCCACCAAAAACCATCACTTCTGTTTTTTGCTCATTAAAATGTAAAAAGTTCGAAGCCATCTAGGCCTTTATTTCATCAAGACATCTGAACAGGGAGTCTACTGAGAAAGCATTTATCTTTTTAAGAAGGATATAAATCTGGGAGTCATTGGCATAACAATGGAAAGAAATCCCATGTTTCCTGAAAATAGAGCCAAGGGGTAGCAGGTATAGAGAGAAAACAAGGGGGCCTAAAACTGAACCCTGTGGGACGCCACACTGAAGAGAAGCAGCGAAGGATACAAACTCACCAAGTTTCACAGAGAAAGTTCACTCTGCCAAATAAAATCTGAACCACTACAGCGCAGTACTCCTGACACCCACCAGCTGCTCTAAGCAGGAAATTAAATTTTTATCATCCACTGTATCAAAGGCAGCAGTTAAATCTAAAAGCACAATAATAACACAGTCACACATCAAAAACACATCATTAAAAACTCTTAAAAGGGCAGATTCTATACTGTGTAAAGCTTTAAAACCAGACTGAAAAACGTCTAAAATACCACGTTCTTCTAAAAAGGTCATCGATTGCTTGTTAACTACCTTTTCAAGAATTTTTGAGATAAAAGGCAGGTTGGAAATAGGCCAGTAATTTGCAATAATATCAGGATAAAGTGCAGGTCTCTTGAGTAGAGGCTCAAACTAGAGAGCACAAACTGCTATTTACAATGGAATGTACAAATTGTGCTATAGTGAGGAAAACGTCGTTGAAAAATTGAGGAGGGAGAGCATAATAAAGGGAACAGTTTTCTGATTTGAAATCCAGTAATATTGTAATATTTAATATGACTCCAGAAGTTTATCCTTCTTGCACGTCCAGCTCTCCGACACTTTGTTCTGGCAGCACGGGTTGGTTCAATCAGCCAGGGTTCATATTTGGCTTTTCCTTGCCTAAATGGGGCCACAGAATCCAAAACGGTTTGGCAGATTGAGTAAAGCTAAGCTCTTCTGAATCATTATAGTCAAGCTGCATTAGTGAATAAATGACTGGATTTAACTGGTCAGCTGAAAGTCAGAAGTAGCCATGAACATGCTATTGATTATTAAGCATGGCTAAATGATGACAAAGGCTGATAATTCAGCAGACTTCAGTGCTTTGCTTGAGCAAATACCGTTGCAGGAAAAATAAGTCTTCAACCTCTCCCCTCAAAACATCCACCATCATTCCCATTCCTAAGAAATCAGTGGTCTCCTGTCTGAATGACTGCAATCCTGTTGCACTGACATCCGTCATCATGAAGTGCCTCGAGCGGCTAGTCAAAGGTCACATCTGCTCCTCCCTCCCTGACACACTGGACCCTCTTCACTTTGCCTATAGGACAAACAGAGCCACAGAGGATGCCATCGCCCTGGCAATGCAATCCTCCCTCACTCACCTGGAAAAAGGGAATACATATGCAAGAATGCTCTGTGTTAAATGTTAAATGCTCTGTGTTAAATGTGTTAAATGCCAAGCTACAGCTTGGCATTTAACACTATCATCAGCTCAAAACTTGCCACGAAGCTCGTCGACCTTGGGCTAGGAACACACCAATCTGCAGATGGATTCTAAACTTCCTCACAAACAGGCCCAGGTGGTGAGAGTTGGTAAGCACACCTCCTCATCACTCATCCTAAACACAGGAACACCACAGGGTTGTGTGCTTAGCCCCCTCCTATATTCCCTGTTCACACAGGACTGTGTTGCTAAACATAAGTTCAACACCATTATCAAGTTTGCGGATGTTACGGCCCTGGGCCTTGGAGGGAGTGAGACTGCCTTTTTGTGTTTATGCAAATCCATGTGTGCCATGACTTGTGGGTGATTGGTTACTGGGAGACCCGTGCCAACCCTCTTATGCAGAATGAAGTGTGCCAGACCACATGGACGATTGGCTGCCTGGGGATCCCGTGATGCTCCAAGAGGCAATCAGTGGCTGATCGTGCCCACCTGTGGCTACAAAAGGCTGGAGGTCCTTCACTCAGTGGCTGCTGCTTAGGACTGAACATGCAGTTTGCCCTTCGTGCCTCCCTCTTCGATCTTTGTTGAACTTGTTCATATTGCTGAACTTTGTCAAGCCTTGGTGCATGCTTGAACTTAGACTGATTAGAGTTTTGAGCTGCTAGCTGGCTGTGAGTAGAATTTTATGATGCTGGCTTGCCTTAGTTAACCCTTAGCTTTTATTTTGTGTGTGACCAGTTTGCCTTAGTTAACCTTTAGCTTTTACTCTTGACTGTTTTTTTTTCTTTATGTAATATTTGTTTGCCCAGTGGTCTGAACAGCCCTGTTGGTTTTCTGTTCAAAGTTTGAAATTAAAACCTTTTTCTTTACTCAGTTTTGTGTTGGGGGCTTGTGTATGTTACTCCTTCCCTGACGGCTAGCAGAGGGGGTCGTAACAGCGGATGACACAACCATCATAGGCCTCATCACAGGCAATGATGAGACGGCCTATGAGAGGAGGTGACGGCACTGTACAAGTGGTGTCTGGAAAATAACCTGTCTCTCAACATCAGCAAAACTAGAGAAATGATAGTGGACTACTGGAAACGACCAGTCAGGGAACACCAGCTCATCCACATAAACAGTGTCAAGGTTGAAAGGGACAGCAGCTTCAAATTCCTTGGAGTCAACATCACTGAGGATTTCTCCTGGATCCTTCATACAGACACTGCTATCAGGAAAGCTCGCCAGTGACTCTACTTACTGAGGAGGCTGAGGAAGTTTGGCAACACTAACATCACCTCAAATTTCTACAGGTGTGCAATTGAGAGCTTGCTGACGAGCTGCATTACAGTTTGGTATGGAAGCTGCTCTGCTAGCAGCCGTAAATCACTACAGAGGGTGGTGAAGGCAGGAGAGCACATCACTGGCATGAGACTTTCTGCCATTCAGGACATTTATCTTCAATGATGCCGCCGCAAAGCACACAGCTTCATCAAGGACCACAGCCACTCAGCACATAAGCTCTTCTCCTTGTTACCATCTGGCAGACGTTACAGGAGTCTGTCTGCTTGGACTACAAGACTTAAAAACAGTTTCTACCATCAAGCCATACGACACCTCAATCACAACACTTAAACACACACAACACACTCCACAGGATGCCCTCAGACGCTACCTTGCAGCTTTACAAGTAAACTGTAAAATCTGCACTGGTCACTTCACTTTATATACTGTACTAACTGCCACTAAAAAAATTGTACTGTTCAGTCTGTACTGCTGCTCATTCCTGCCACTGTGCAATATTCCATGTGCCCCCCCCCCCCCCCACCTGTCACATTCCTATTTAAGATTTTCTTTATTTAATCACTAGTGTGTACATATATTTATATATACATATATATATTTAGTCTATTAACTGTAAATCTTTTTTTCCTCTATATTTTATTAATATTTTGCTCTTTACTATTTTGTTCTACTGTACCATTCTGCTGAGTGACTGTCTTCTGCTTGTCAAATACATTTCATTGCAATGTTGACCCTGTGCTAACTTGCATATGACAAATAAAACTTAAAACTGAAGTGTTAAACATATACACCCAAAAATCTTTAAAATTTCTTTGTGGCATCACACGTTACTAAGTTACAGTTAGTGAGACCAAACTCAGAGCTAAAAGGGGAATGAATATTGGACTTCACATGGCTACAGATGAATCTTATTATTGCTAAGTATTTTCTAACATGTTGCAACCTCTAACAACCTTGCACCCTGATGACTGAGTAGTGGTTGCCAGCCTAATTTGGCTATACACCAAAATAAATACTATATATTAAGGCAAATACCTCAACCATTCCTGTTATTGTTATTGCTAATTAATTCATTACTGTTACGAACTTGCATGTTCATGTGTTTGTTTTGTGCAGGTGATGTATCTTTTTATATTAATTCAGCTGTGCCAGGGCCCTGCTCCGATTGGTGCGTGGATACACCGCCCCGACGTGACTGGTTCCAGCTGGAGGACCCGCCCATTAAAAGGAGGCTGGAGTGCTACAGCAGAGAGGTCTTCACGTTTCTCCTCATGACCCAGCAGTGTAGTAATGGTAAATTTGATTCTTTTTACTGAATCGAGTTTTAATGAGTCACTCACCAAAGTGAATCGGAATTTGGAGTCATTTGATTTACTGAGTCAGTTGACCAGACAGTGCAAAAAATGTACTCACTCAAACTTAATTTGTTTCTCTTTTCATGTAAATTGTACTGCTAAGATGAATGATTCTAAAAGAAATCAACTATTTTATAGAGCAAAAAAGAGCAAAAACATTTCTAAAATTAAGCAATTTCCTATCAAAATTGCTTAATAAATATTTATTTTGTTTATTTTTATTTTATTAGTATTTTCCTTAAATGTGTTAAATATATATTTTCTCATCTAAATGTCCACTGAGCTGTGAGCCAGGGGGCGGTAATGCGCCTTAACATTGGTTGCCAACCAAGAAGAAGAAGAAGAAGCTGTGAGCCAGGAGGGAGGGGTGTCACTACCCGATCCGTACCGGAAACCCGATCGGTACCCCGCATGTGCAAATCTTATGTCACTTCCTCTCTTTGCCAACATTGCGACACTCAATTGCTGTGTCCCATTTCAGGGTCTGCACGCTTGAAGTACGCATTTTAAGTGCGGTTACGTCACCGCCACGCGACGACGGCTGTCCCAATTCAAAGTGTACTTCAAATGCGTACTCCAAATGCACCTTCGATTTCCCCAAATATCAAGCGTGGTCCGGTGCACGCTTTGTGGTCCCATATATCCCACAATTCATAGCGCGGCAGTGGGTGTGGATAATTTTGCCGCAAAATACGGTAGAAGGGAGCGCCCGAAAAGTGAACTGTCAAAAGTAAGTACTGAATATGACGTCACTTATTTATGTGCGAATGTTTAATAATGAAGAACATTAAAACATTGCTGTTGGCCACATGTCAGCAAAGTTATGTGACACTAGTGATGTTTGTACTTTCAGCATTAACTTGGTTTTAAAGCCTCTACTTCTAAATATACATATAGTCGACCTTAATCTTACAGAGAAGCTGATGATTTTATGGATAATTAAAGTCAGTCATATATCCACAAACACAACAAGCTGAAAATCAGTGATATAGATTATATATATATATATATATATATATATACAACACCCAGCACGCCCCTGCGGGCGGTTTATCCTTCAAGCTCGGGTCCTCTACCAGAGGCCTGGGAGCTTGAGGGTCCTGCGCAGTATCTTAGCTGTTCCCAGGACTGCGCTCTTCTGGACAGAGATCTCCGATGTTATTCCCGGGATCTGCTGGAGCCACTCGCCTAGCTTGGGAGTCACCGCACCTAGTGCTCCGATTACCACGGGGACCACCGATACCTTCACCCTCCACATCCTCTCGAGCTCTTCTCTGAGCCCTTGGTATTTCTCCAGCTTCTCGTGTTCCTTCTTCCTGATATTGCTGTCATTCGGAACCGCTACATCGATCACTACGGCCGTCTTCTTCTGTTTGTCTACTACCACTATGTCCGGTTGGTTAGCCACCACCATTTTGTCCGTCTGTATCTGGAAGTCCCACAGGATCTTAGCTTGGTCATTCTCCACCACCCTTGGGGGCATTTCCCATTTTGACCTCGGGACTTCCAGGTTATACTCGGCACAGATGTTCCTGTACACTATGCCGGCCACTTGGTTATGGCGTTCCATGTATGCCTTGCCTGCTAGCATCTTGCACCCTGCTGTTATGTGCTGGATTGTCTCTGGGGCATCTTTACACAGCCTGCACCTGGGGTTTTGCCTGGTGTGATAGTCCCTCATCCTGAATAGGATGAGGGACCTATGGATATATATATATATATATGTATATATATATATATATATATATATATATATATATATATATATATATATATATATATATATAATATTCTGACAATAACTATAATATTGTCCATATTATATTCACATTACCAAAGTGAGATGATTTTAGTCTCATGAACAACATTAACTAATTATTATTTACTAGCTAATCTTAAATGACTGTTCAGTACAGAAATGAAGCCCAACAATCATGTTTTACAGTCCTGTGGTTTCAGCCTCAGATACTCAACTAATCAAAGTGATGTCATGACAAAAATGATTGACCAACAAAACAATTTTCTCCTTCATTTCTGTCAAACAAAGCTGTATGTAACGTGTCTCGCGGTTAGTATCATGGTTGCTAGGCAACCTGAACAGCGCAACGAAGCATATACCGTCCCATTTCACAAGCCTCTCACTTCCGCACTTCTCGTACTTATAGTACGCACCGTACGTAGTACGCGTAGTGCGCGTACTTCAAGCGTGCAGACCCTGAAATGGGACACAGCCAATATATTTGAATGATACGGTTAGCGCCCAGTTAGCTCCTAGCATTTCTCAGCAGCTCTGCCTCCTTTTCGACTGCCCGTAGGGTTGCCAACTCCCTGAGAAATAAATAAGGGACACCTCGTGGCCAGGGCCGGGCGACCCAGTTGTTTTCACTCTTCCCAGTGTGGTGAATTTTTTAGCTCTTTTTTGTGTGTGAAATTATTTTTTTAACCATTTGACTTGAATTTGATTTAAGTAGATGCGTATTCTTTGTGATATCAACACATGGGAAACAAAAATCATTTAGCCATTTATTTTTAGCTCAAAATGACAACATTAACACAATAAAACAGGGCTTTCTTAAACGGAAGATTGTCATGCTTTCTTTAAAAGAACTCTGTCCTGCTTAACTTAAAATTATATAAATTAATAGAAAACAATAGAAAGAAAAATATTCTTGTAACAGTGCACATTTAGTGCATTTAGTGCAATTGGCTTCAGTAGAGGCATTATTTCAGCTTTTGCTCCCGTTTGTAAACCCACTTGTTCTCATGATTACGCATCATAACTCATCATCATTATTCATCTATGTATTACTTTTATGTATTACTCATCTATTTGTTGTAATCATCTATCCTTGCAGTTGTTTATTACACAAAATAAATTATATTATCACACTTCTGGCCACATAGCGCTGATATTCACTGCACGTGCCCATTTTAACCTTAACCAGAGGGTTTAAAAACAAATAAACCAGTGTTTACATACCATATCTGCTTCTGCCGTGGCCTGGTGGACAAAAATTGGTTAAGGGTTCCCCGAGCATGTTCTTCATGTGCCCACCATTAGAAGCATGCCTATGGAAAAAGTGCGTCGGCACACAGTGCAGTGCGCTTTATAGGTGTTATTGTGCACTTTTCCAGCCAGGTGTTTTCCTTTTCCCATTCTTCCCTGTACTTTTGCAGCCTTTTTTTCTTTCTCTGAGAGGAACAAACATTGCTGGTCTAATGCCGGGCTCACACTGTGCGATTTTGGGCCCATTTTGAGCCGATATTTGAGTCGTGCGACCAATTTGGTGATCGGCCCGATTTTGGCCTTCATCGTGCATCGTGTAGTATATGTGGGGTAACGAGAAGTGATTAACACCTCACGACCAGCTCCCGATTGTCAATCGCTCGTGAGGGTGTCACCGCAGCCGCTCACACTGCTCACGCGCAAACACGTAAACGTCGGTGAAAAAGACGGAGCAGCACGGCTGTGCAGCGTGTGATCTGGACACAAGCAACGGAGGCACAACTTGTAGAACTTTGGAAAGCTCATCCGAGCCTTTTCGATGTGGCATCTAGTGATGGGTCGTTCGCGAACGAAATGGCTCTTAGAGCCGGCTCTTTGAAGTGAACGACGCGAGCCGGCTCCTTATTGGGAGCCGTGAGGTTTTTTTTTTTCTTTCTCTCACCCTCTCTCTCGCCCTTTTTTCCGCTAAACTCCGCACGCGCGGCCTGTACTTTGCGCTGGGCAGAGGGGGGAGGGGCGTTAGTTACACTCGCAGTAGCACAGGAACAGAGCCAGAGAGAAAGAGAGCGAGGGACAACAACGTCACATTAGAAAGGTATAGTGATCATCCACTATTTTCAGTTGCAGATGATAAAGGATTCAGAAATCATGCAGGCCCATATGACAGAGAATGTGCATCTTCTTTTTGTTTTAATATTTTAATTTATATTTAATTGTGTTGTGGTTTGCAGTGTTTTGTGTTGTTTCACGTTAAATTTATTTAAAAGGAAAAAGCTGAAAATTTAAATAGTTAAAAGTCTAAAATGTAAATAGTTGTTCTTTGTATTATATGATTTAATTATTACATTTTATGTGGAGTGAATAAATAAAGTATATTTATGGTGGCCCTTAGAGAAAAAGCACGTACAAACTCCAACACACGTAAAAACTCAGAAGCACGTACAAACTACAAAACACGTAAAAACTCAGAAGCACGTACAAACTCAGAATCATGTACAAAAGACAACAGAAGTGCTCCAGGATGCTAGGGCGCAGTGTTGAGCTTTTGTTACCTAGTGGCTACACAAGCCAGGAAGTATCAACAACCGGATTTGGTGTGTGGTTGTAACAGGTAAATAAATTTTTTTTTCTAATTATTTGAATAAATATGAGTGCTTGTCTATAAATACACAAACAATACACACATGCTTTCAATTGTGTAATTTAAGTGATCTGGGTAGCTCTGTTTTGGAAGTTCAGTTAACGCTAGAAATGTGTTTTGGAGTTTGTACGTGCTTTTTGGAGTTTGTATATGCTTTAGAGTTTGTACGTGCTTTGTCTCTAGGGGCCATATATAAACATATATAAATAAAACCACTTTTTTTTACATTAGTAATTCCTTTTCTGCATAATTTTATATTATTGTTAATGATTAAATAATTAAAGCAACAAAACAACCTGAAGAGCCGGTTCGGAGCCGAAAGAGCCGGTTCGGAGCCGAAAGAGCCGGCTCTTTTTAGTGAGCCGAGCCGAAAGAGCCGGATCTCTAAAAAGAGCCGGAAATCCCATCACTAGTGGCATCACCAAATGATCACGACCACAACAACCGTGAAAATAGTTGGATTTACATTGCTGCTCAATCACAGCTGCCTGATCATGTTTTTCATTAGCAATTTAGCAAAGTTGATGGCGGTGTGTGTCTGTGTGAGTGAAAGACAGAGAGGGAGAGCGAGCGACAGATTTTCTGTTATAACCTTCATTTTATGGAGGCACAGTGTGACTCAGGTCGCATCAGAGCATTGGGCGATATAGTGTGAGACCCTGCATCGTGACCTACGAACTTTTAACCCATGCGAGCCAATCGTGCAGTTTGAAAATCGCACAGTGTTTGCCCAGCTTCAGGTGTACTGTCGTCTGAGACTTGCACCGCAGTGTCGGCGTTTGTTTCCCTGTTGGCCATGCTTTTTGTTGTGGTCATCTTTTTGTTGTTGTCTTCCAGTATTTTCTCCGCAAGCGACCTTTCCTCAACCAATGAGATGAGCGGTAATCTGAATTGTCATACTCGAATTGTCATAAGTGTGCTGTCAGCTCATTGGTCACAAAGCAGGAGCGGGGCTGGGAATTATGTTTACAAACAAAGCGTTAATTACATTAAAACTTATAGACTACTTTTGATTCTCACTGTATTACGGGACAAAGTGCGTCCCTTTTCAGCTCAATACGGGACGTGTACTTTTGTTTCGAAATACGGGACGATTCCGTTTTTTAAGGGACGGTTGGCAACCCTAACTGCCCGGGACATTTAAACAATGGATAATCCGTATACAAACAAATTCATGCTTTTCTCCTCAACAGAGAGCGTCCCCGATTGAACAACAGCGCCGTAAAATAAGAAGAATGGCGCCTAATTACAGAGTTAATAATACAGACTTAGCAATGTGTCACGTGAAGATTCATCAGCCAGATGAAGTGTTTACTGACAATTGACAGTGATAGCGGACATCATCATCACTATTCCAACAATCCTCTCCACACAGACAAGCATAAACACACTCGACTATCACTAAATCAAATTTAACATGCATTTGTAATGACGCCAATTCAGTTTACAATAGGGTTCATTCGCTCGGTCAGCAGGTGGCAGTATCCTCGTACACTGGGGAGTAAACTGCCATTAAACGAACAGAAGAAGAAGAAAACATCTGCACATGCGCGGTACGGATCGGGTGGACCCGATTTGTACGGTCCGACTTTGCACATGCGCAGTAAGGATCGGGGAGTCCCGATTTGTAACTATCTTTTTATTTTTCGTTTTTGTCTACATTGTATTGAAATGCTTCATTATTGCAAACATTTTAAGATTTACTCATTATTCTTAACATTTTAACAGATACTCTGACCCATAACTATCGTAAAACGCTACGACCGGAAGTAGACACCTTTCGCGCATGCGGGGTACCGATCGGGTTTCCGGTACGGATCGGGTAGTGACAAGGGGGTGAGCGAGTCCTGAGTGATTCGTTCGCTCTATGATTCAGCACAGGAAGGGAGGGGGTGAGTAGCTCACATGTGCTGTTAGCATGTTAGCAGAGCAATGCTACTGTGAACCGAGGAGCTATTGTCTTGATGTGAGTCTACTCTACTCTTCTTCCAGTTCAGAGCAGAATTTTTTTTGTTAAGATACTGGATGTTGTGTTTTCCTCCACAATTTTAATTATAAGCTAGATATATTGCTGCTAACAGCAACAGGGATGAGTCAGTTGGGCAAGTGAATCATGATTCATGAGTCAGTAAAGTGATTCTCGAGTATTGAACGATTCGTTCATGATTCGCGCATCACTACAGCAGTGTAACTGTGGCAGCCGCTGGCTACAGTGCGGCCTGAAAGTTGTGGAAGTGGAGTGGGTAGGGGTGAGCTGCCGTTTCTTTTGATCACCCATTTTCTCCCGTTTTGAATTAGTTAAGGAGGTTAGACTCTGTCTTTATTTTTGACTTTGTTTTGGTAAGGTCAGGGGTACAGGATTTGTGTAGATTTGTTTTTGTTTATTATTTTGGCCTTGGCTCACCCTGAAGTGTTGACACTCCCGTTTTGTTGTTCCTCTTTTTTCACTTTGTAAATAAATCACATTATAAAGAACGGATTTGTTTCCTGTGGCTGCTTGGGTCTTGTAATATTTGTAATGCAGTGAATTGCCAAATATCCCCACCCCATCTTTTAAAACTGAGTGATAGTTAGTTATTAATTTCACGTATCAGAGCTCAGTATTTAACAACCAGCATCCCAGCACAGTTTCACATAAATAAGTATATTGACAATACTATCTCATAGTTGCTACACTGTGCGGCACAATACTGCCCCTGGTGGTAAATTTTATATCTATACTTTCAGAGGCAAAAAAGATTGTCATACTAATTTATTAATCATAACTTCATGATTGAGTCACTAACCATATCATTATAGTGGACTACTAATTAGCCAGGTAGCCATGCATGTTTTTTCTGTATTGCATGGCTGTGATGTAAACAACAATTAAATGTGGGTTACAAACCAGTGACCCCAGTCAGGCTGATGTCCACCCGAATGACTAAGTTGCTGTAAATAAAAGTTACCACCTTTCTTCAGGTAGAGGTGGCCTTCAGCTGCCTGTAGGGGCGGCACCTCCGCCATCTCAGGTGGCATGGAAACCCCCCCGTCTGCCATTGCAACACACACTGCAGGAAACATTTTTATTTTTGGAGTAGCCACGGCCACTGTAGCTTGCTCCCCAAGGCTCAAATTCACTTCAGGACGGGACGGCCCTGTGGCACCCTGAGCTGGGATTAACAAGCAGAGAGCAGTTGGTCCTGACAGCCACTCACTGAAGGTAAACCAGTCAAACTCAGTGTCTGTTTGATTGACCAGCTGGTGGTTCTTTAACATATTCCTGGGATTTGATAGCAACAAGTGCACGATGTGAAATCCTAAACGCATGATGCATATTAGACATAATATCCGTGAGAAGGAAAGCTTGCAATGCAAAGTTTAAAATGAACTTTTCAGCACAGTTTTGTGCTATGACAGCAAAAATCAAAGCACGAACCAGTTTTCAATCAAAACTGTGCAACAACACATTTATTCTTGTCTAAATGAATTCTTCAATTATTTTCTTACACAAAAATGTTGTTTGCTTTGCAGTTTGACCAATAAAACACAAACAACATCTACCTAACACTTAACACTTCAGGTAAGTGTTTCGAATATGTGCAGCACTCTGATAACAATTGTCATGCTCGGCCTCCATTTTGCCTAATTGAGCTCTTTAAAGATTGAGGTCATGACACAGTTTGAATGCAAGCAGCTAATCTTATACTTTCCTCTTTTGAGTTGCTTCTCTGGAGACCTCCCACGTCCAACCCCAGAGCCTTAAAAGGGGGTCTTCTTGAGTGTCAGTTGGCCTTCTTGTCACTGTGACAGCAGGAGTCACTTTGACAACAGGGGTTCATGATAAACATTTGCAGAAGACCTTCCAAATATCCCAGGGTGTTAAAATTTGAAGGTGGGGCAGAAGATTTCACAGAAGATTTGCTACAATTAATGTATTTAAAGGAAATCAAGCTCATGTAAGGGCTAAATGTCTGATGCTTTCTTCGGACCAAACTGGTGCAAGCAGGACAATAAAAATTTAAGAGAAATCATCACTTCGAAACATGAGGCTAAGCTCACATTGGAAGCAACTCTGAGAGGATTTGGCCCTGGGATTAATTTCCAGCAGACTGAGGCTGTTTCAGTGAGTGCAGGACAGCAGGCAGCAGGTGCTCGGTGTCAGGATGTTTGCTCTTATTTCCCTAAGACTAAAATTAGAGTGCAGACATTTTCTGCAGCCACCCAAAGATACTCCAGAGTTCAGGAGGAAAGGGAACGATTCAGCTCATACTCAGCAGCACAGACTGCTTGAGTCCACAACAAAACAACATTATATCCAACTGAAACTAAGCCGGTTTCAAGCCGGATTTCAACTTTGTAGAGTAATTCTTTGTCATTTGCATCTAAAAAACTTGCTTCTTTTATAGGTATGTCTGAAAATCATGTTTTTAGTCTTTGACCTCTAATTCTGTTTGGTAAGGTGTGGCTTAGACAGTATAGTAGATAATTCATCAAATGCTGTATTTGTAGATCTATCCTCAGTTGTTCTCTTTGTGCCAAAGTTTCCTATGCTGAACCTAAAGTTGCACCTGACGGCTCCTGTTGCCATTGTTGTGTGAATGACTGTGTGAACAAACACATTGTAAAACACTCTATTCAATTTCAATTCAATTCAATTCAATTCAATATTATTTATATAGCGCCAAATCACAACCAAAAATGCTAAAAAGGTGTTATGTAGGTGAGGACACTTTACCATTTGTGCCATCAGTGGTTCATTTTCAGCCGAGTTTACAGCCTCTTACTTTTTAAAACTTTGGTCATGGACTTAAAGCTACCACCCCTCTCCTCAACATGAATCTGGTCACCCTCCTGTATGTGTCAGTGAGCTTCCTTCGGTTTACTTTTATTTGGTACAGAGGCCATTTTTAAATCCTGCAGTCTTCTTGAGACACTATTTTTATTAGCAGTTTGTCATCCTTTCAAAGCAGTCTTGCCATAAGGAAGGACTTTACATGCCTTTCTATTTCAAATAGTGACACTTCTTGTAACTGTGCAGCATCTTCAGGACCCAATTAAAAGTTATGAAACCTGCTAATGAGCCTTCTGTCATATGAGCTCATGGTTTCCCAAACCTAGCTGAAAACTTGGCCTGGAGCCCATCCGCAGAGGTCAAATCAGTACAGCTAGCATGCAGATGAATTCTGGGCACACAGCAAAAGATTTTAAGTGCACCTAAGCAGCAAATCAATGAATGCAAAAGAAGAAAATTATAAACAGATAAAATACCATAATCAATCATCAGCACTCAGTGTAACTGAATTTATTTATCTGTAGTCAAAGATGTATTAAGTTCCATCAGATATCATTCACAGAAAAATATAGTATAAACAGAGATAAGACCTACTTTTTGCTTCACTACATTTTGCAATATTACAACAAAGTGCCACAAGAAACAGAAAATTTAAGTACTTTCCCCAACCTAAAGGCAGAAATACAGAGAATTGTCAAGTGATAGTGGCATTGTACTTTCATAATCCAACATGCGTTTTACAAATCTTCATAGAAGTGGCCAGCTGTGAAGGAAAAAACAAACAAACATATTATTAGCATTTACACTTGTAGAATGAATTACCTTTATCAAACACCTATTATCTCTAATGAATGAAGATAGGTTGCTCATAATATTTCTGGCACTTCATGTGTACATTTTGTGTCAACTTTGTTGTGGAACAAAAACAACATTTGCAGCTGTGCAGCGACTGAGATTATCATGCATTGCAACATCTCATAAAAACAACATATAAAGCTGCTCTGAAGACTTAATAGTCTATTTCTTAAACCTTGAAAGGGAATTCCAAAACTGTTTCATCATCAGTGTGTTTAGCAATGGTGATGTCTAACATCATCACAAAAGTATTTGTTTGATGTTTTTATAGAGTTAATTTCTTTTTTGAGGAAATGTTGTCTTTGTCTAATTACAAATATTGACTAAGCAAACTAATCTTAGTCAGAACTCTTCTTTTGCATTATTTAGCCTAATCCATCATCTCTGACTGATGTGTGTCACCTGTTTTGTAGTGTGAAATGCTGATGGAAATCAACTACAGCAACGGGCTGGAGTCTGACCTTTCCCAGCCATATCCTCCGCCCTTATTGCCAAAGCCGGGAAAAGACAACGCAAGACTTCAGAAACTTAAGAAGAAGAGAGCCAAGAAAAAAGGCAGCCTCACACAAACGCCCATCCCCTTTCGCTCCTGTTTGTCGCCTGTCAACGAAGCAAGCACAGACCTCGAACACAGCGACCAGTCTAGCCCACCAAAGACACCAGATTCAGTCTACATTGCTGATTCATCTGTTTTTGGTTTTCCCTTTGGTTCCCTTTATAGTCACTCTCCATCTGCATTCCCTCCTTCTCAGAGTATCTCGTATGGCCAAACTGGTGGCTTCCCTCCTCAGCCCCTTGCAGCTCAGATCAGGACAGTAGACGAGCAGGTAGCTCCGCTGTATGAGTGCTCCTCTTTCTTATTTGATGATGCTACTCCTTTTACAATGCCACCTTTGAGTTCACCAGCCCTCTTGCCATCCGATAAGCTTAAAACGTCACTTCTTTCTTCTACTGTCAATGCAAACATGACACAAAATTCCCATGGGTCAGCCACAACAGTCCCTCCAGTCACTATGTTGCAGTCCAGCCCTAAAATATCAAGTCATGGCTTGACCCTCTCCCCAGCTGCCACCCACTATGGCCCAGACCTGGCACCTCCTCAAGCTGCAGAACAACCTTCTGTTCCAGTGCTGAGATCAATTTACAACAGTCACACACAACCTTTTATTTCGAGCCAGAGGGAGAATGATACCAGTTCAAAGGACAACCCTCAGAGCCAGATATCGTCTTGGACCGCCAGACCTACCAGTAATAGCCACTTTGTTCCAAGCCACATGTCTCCTGAAGTAACCGCCTCAAAAATATCACTTGTTGAAGCAGTGAAAGAGCCAAAGCCTGAAGTCACACAAACTAGGATTTATACATCAAAGGCAACATTTTATGAAATTTCTAAACCTTCCTCCATCCAAGACCTCACAGCAATAAATTCAGCTTACCATGGTGCACAATTATCTGCCACATTCAAGGAGAAAACAGCTGTGTCAGTGGTGAAAACAGAGCAGAACACATCATTTTCTAGGACACAGCACGGAAGACCCAAGACTCCCTCTTGCATGCCAAATCGAGTATCCACACCCATTTTTGAAATATCAAAACCTAACCCGCTTTTATTTGCCGCAAGTCCTGCATTCAGCTCTTCTGAAGATATGCAAGTACCTGCTCTCCCCAAGGAGGCTCCAAGACACAATTCAGTGATTCACACTGGTGCTATAAGTAAACCCCCAGCTGCCACAGAAGAACGAAGGCAGACTTATAATAATAACATGTCTGCTTTCAAGCAAGCCAGCAATTACAAAGAGGTAGACATTCATACCCAGAGGAGTTCTATAAATTTAAGTGTTGGCAGTTCAGAGCTGTGCCATAGTGAGAAAATGACTGTACCTAACATCCCCATGGTCAAACCAACACCAACAGGACTTGTCACTCCAAAACAAAATGCAGGACACTTTTCTGGAAATGAAGCTTTGTCTTTGCCAAAGATTCCATCATTTCTTTACGTGCCAAAGACTCCTAACCCTACACCAGTGACATCAGTCCAAATACCACCGTGTTCCAGCCCAGTGTCCACCACCTATCGCCCTCCTGTCATCGAGGCACGCAAGTCTTTGACATCACTGCTGGAGAGTCAAATGTCGTTAGCAAATTCAAAGCCCAAATCACGATCTACATATTATGGGCTGACTCCAGCTGAATATGCTGCCTATGGTGGAATTAGGACTATCACATCACATCACAGCCATGTATCCCCGAGGAATAATGAAAGCTTTGCCGATAAACTACACTCAGATGTATGCATAGATGGCTCAGATATCTCAAAGCCAGAAAAACAGCTCAATGGACATGAGGTTCTGCCCTCTTCAGTTCACAGTTTACAACCTGTGTCATCATCAAACAATTCTGAACATCCAGCTGAACAGGTTATATCATGTAGGAAAGATGCCTTTGAGGAAAATTGGTCTGAAGCTCACAGTAATGGAATGCAATCACTTAAAACATCTAACGTGGACACAGTAAAACCTGAGATTCCCCTTGGCTTGGCACAGAAAACAATACAACAATCCCCAAGTGATGTATCCACACCAAAAGCCTCATACTCTGAGGCTCCAATACCAATACCTAAAGCAGGTGAGGTACTCACACAAAGTGTGGCACAGTTTTCTGTAGAGGCAGCACTAAAATGCCTTACTGATAACAATGGTTTGTCAAGTTCTTCCTCAGCCTTAACTAAAATACATCTAAATGCAGAAACACACCCTGAAGCAAAAGTGGTACATTTTATAGAAAATGGTTACAAGCCCAATAAAACACCTCCAGTTTCACAGACTAATAAAAGAGACCAGTCAGGAAAAACAGAGCTAGGTCCAGTCCAAACTTACGAAACTGCTGGTGGAGTCAGTTTGCCAAATGTCCAAATCAATGCCAAGCCCGAGAAAAACCTGTCCGACTGTGAAAACCCATTAGTTCAATCTCCTCCCACACAGACAGAGTCCAAATTCTCAGAAAGCGACATAATTAATGATGAGTTCAACTCAGGAATGCAGCAGTCCAACAAAATGTTGATTAAAATACCTGCCGAAGCCACACTACACAAACAAAGAGAAGATGTCAAAAAGCAAACTAAAGTGTCCACTAAGACAACCATTGGGAACATTATGCCTTTAATGGCCGAATGCATCCCTGATATATCAATCAGTGAGCCCACTTTTTTAAATATGCACCCTAAGGAGACAGTTATCACAGCCCCAAGATCTGCGGTATCCTATGGGCCTGTCACAGCATCTGTATGTTCTGCTGAGTATAGCATCTACACACAACCTGAAGCTGACCAAAGACCCAAATTTATACAACCACCCAAAGCAGAAATGCAGGTTTATACACATAATCAACCAGTTGAAAATAAGAGCTGTCTGCCCATGTTATCAAATATGTCTGTAAATACAGAACCAAACCCTCCTGCCCTACATACCGCCATAATTCGGTCACCCAAGATTGCAAACAAAAACCCTTTAAAAACAGACTCATTCAATGTGCCAGCAAAAGAGCCTCAAAAGCTAACAAATATTAGCAAAAATATAAACACACAGACTATAGGATCCAGTAATCAAAGTAATGTTGTTCAAGGGATACGTTTTTACACAAACTCTAGCAGAGAAATTGCTCAACAAGCAACTGAAATCGTTCTTAATACTAAAGATGGAGTAATATCAAGCCAAGCAAATACAGAACCCAAACTGACAAATTATATTAATACTGATGCTAACAGAGACAAAAACTCAGCAGTTGACAAAGTACATCCACAGACCATCACTGAGAGAGAAGGTTTATTAACTGATAATATGGCAATAGAATTTCTTTCCACTACAATTTCCAAAACAGAAAACATTCAAGCAAATTGTGAGTTTGAAACAAAACAAGCTACTCCTAGTCTTTCAAAAGGGACCACAATGGTTAGCATACCCTTAAATGAAAACAAACTAGCCAGCAAACCAAATGCAAACTCTTTCACAGATGCAGTTCCACCAAGAATACTAAGAAATCTGGAGGCAATTCAACGGGAAAAGACACAGTCAAACAATTTCCAGAACAGCAATACTCAGTTTATTCCTCCTGCTGAAACCAAAGTCCCCAACAGGCTTAACATGGAAACTGCCCTGCCAATAACGGCAGATGCAGCAGTGAGTGGTAATCCAATATTTAATGCTTCACAGGCTGGTAAGCAAACATTGCCTCCTAGCCCTACAATGAGGCATATGATACCAAAAAGCCCTCAGATGAAAAATGACAGATCTGAGAGTCTATCTTCAATAAAGCCAGCCATGAATACTTCTCTTTGTGGCTCTGTTGATGGTAACCAGTTTGGCAAATCATCTGACATACCTGAACAACAAATTGCTACTAGAAACCATGTGAATAAACAAGTCTCTTCCAGCGAGCCAGTTATAAGCAATAAATCTTCAGCAACTCCACCTAGAAAACTGAAAAACTCTGAAATATCTATGGATACAACAACTTCCCTTTGTACTGTGCATACTGCACCATATTGCGCATCTATGGAGCAGCAAACTACAGAACTGGCAAGATCTAGTCAAATTATTGGAAATAATGCTCAGACTGTGAATTCAGTGGGCTCTCAGACTCTACTGAAACAACTTAGTTCTGCCACTGAAACAAACAAATCAATAGAAACTAACATGTGTGTTGTAAATTCTCCTACAATCTCTTATGGTGCTTCAAATAAACAGCCTGCTACACATTTTCAATGGTTCAATGAAGCCACCAGTAATTTAAAAGTCCCGCATAGCCCCAATACAGCAACTAAACCTTCCCCTTTACCAGAGAGAAGAGTGTGTAATACACCTAAACAATCATGTACTCCTACCATACCCCTGTCCCCTCAAAGCTCTGTGACGTTAAACCATGTGACAGAAATAAACCCCTCTACTACCATAATGAACGATCAGATAAACCCTCCAATTACAGCTTTTCAAAATAATACACCTACTAGAACCACTGAGCCATTTGCTATCTTAGAGAATACCTCAAAAACAGAAATAAAACCCCTTAGAACTAATGATACTTCAGCCACTGAGGTAAAAATAAACTCCCCAATGCAACACAATAAAATTTCAGCTCAAGATGTAAAACTCCCCCAACTAAGCACTGACGCTAGTATTCTCACCCATCACAGTTATTCTTCGCTGCTTAGTGGACCTAGAGCAGAAGCAAAACCTCCCATTAAGCAGGTCGGTCTTGGGTCTCCAAGACCGTCCTCAGGTGTACAAATAGAATCCTCAAAGTGTCCCCAGTATGTGGCTCAGGTTAGCTCACCAACTATTAGTGTTCATTCTATGACAGAGCAACTTGTAGAGAGCAATTCCCCCACAAATCCAGCAACAGATACTGTCATGAAACCACCCATGATTAAAGCCGATGTGATTGATTCTGCCACTCCTGCCTCTCTGCCTCAGGCCTCAATCTCAGTAAAAGCTCCATCCCCAAACAGAGGAACGTCACAGCTATCTCAGCAAAAAACTGGACTCAAAGGCAAGGATGTTCTCAAGTCCAAACCAGCTGCACCAACAGGAACCCCGATAGTCGAAGCCTCCACGAAGTCAGCGACATCAACTGCATCTTCAATTGCTGACAAGAAGCCTGTTGCAGCAGAAAAATCTCCTTCATCCAGTGAGCAGAAAGCAGCCCAGAAGCCAAAAGGCCTTAAGAGTAAGCTTAGTGGTTGGACACGACTGAAGAAGCACATGGTCGTTGAGCCAGAGGAACCCCAGTTTCCAGAGCCAGAGGCTAAACCTCAGGTTAATTCCAGTGGCAGCAATAAGAAAATAGAACAAATTGATAACAAGTTGACAGAAGACCAACATGATCAGGAGGTAGCTACGAACAAAGAAGGTCCTAAAGCACTGAAGATGTGGGATGCACTCCTCTTTCAGATGTTCTCCACCAAAGAGCGAATTATGCACCAGATCAACGCCAACAAGACTGATTCAGACAAGAAAAAGTCTGCTAAAGATAATCAGGCAGAGGTTCCTTCATTTGTCAATCGTCTCCCAATTTTACTGTACAGCCCTCGATTTGATGCCAGGAAGCTGAAAGAAGCAGTGGAGAAGCCACTCACAAAAATAGCAGCAGTGTTTGAAAGGGGGCTGATAAAACGGAAATCTCAGGAGGAAGAACGGAAGGACTTCAACAGAACAGCCAAAGGATTTGGTTCAACAAAAGCTGCAGATATGTAATGATGGAAATGATAATGATTTGAAAATTATATATCAAATCGCTAATTCATAACTCAATAGACAGAACACTGAAAGTAATTTGAAAAAAACAAACAAAAACAAAACACTGGCTGACTATTCTTGGAAAGGTGGTGAAGGCTGCAAAATGACAACAACGCTGCAACAAGTGTTTGACCCAAGGCTGGAACTTTGTCATTGCCGTGGTTTAGTTTAAAGTATAAAGGTAAAGAAAGTAATGAAAAAGTAAAGAAAAAAAAGAAAGAAATCCCTGCTACACAATAGATGTTTTCAAGTACTCTTAGTGGTGAAGAAGTGCAGGTTTACTTGACCAAAAAAGTAAACTTGACAAAATAAAACAAAACGCAAAAAGGAGGAAAAATATTAAAGAAACACATTATAAAGTCTAAATCTACTTACTTAAATTTTTCTTTTTTCATTTGATCGTGGGCTAGTTGGGAGTTTTAAATGCTTTTATTGTAGACTGTAGATTTGATTGTTTTATTTGTAATGCTTGACCTTTTTCTATTTTTCTAAACAATTTAAAGCTTCTAGTATTCATCGCTGGCAGGCAGTTTGTCTGTGTAATAAAAAGGGCTTTGACATTCCTGCAACAACAGGGCAGATGGATTTTGAAAGAAGGCACACTTCCTGAGACAAATGAAGATTCAACGTGTGGTCAGAATAAATGTAGGTTTCTGTAAGTCAGATATTGATGAGAAAAAAGTGTTGGTTTTCAGGCAAGGCAGGAAACAACAATCAGTGTATAGGTTGGCATACTGCAGAGGTGGGAATTAATGAAAAAATATTGTGTTAACTACAGGAGCAATGTTTATGGTTTTAGCCATGCTAGCAACTTTAGGACCTGGATAGACCATTTTTCCAATGGTACGGTGGTCTGTTGGGTGTTCTTGACCTAATATCTTCACCTTCTATGTAAAGAAGCAATATATTTTGTACTGATATCAATGCCCCTGTTAGAACACAACCAAATTACCGTTGTTTTTATCTGCCACAAATAGTCATGGTCAAGTCTGGGCCTTCATTAGGTCCAAACTTTAGTTTGTCCAAAGTACCATACATAATGGCTTATTAATTAACAATAGCATGCTAGCATGCTAACACACTAGACTAAAATGATTAAGGCTGTTAAGTGTTATGCCTGGTAAACTTGTGTTAGCTTTGTCACAATGTTATCAAAGCGTAAACACTGTTGTGCCTCAGTGCAGTCTGAGAGAGCTGCTAGCATGGCTCAAAACTTTTTTCTTTTTAAAAGCTTAATCATATATTGCTCAGGCTGGGGGCATCCCAGAATCAAATCCCTTTTCCATCACTCTTAATTCATAATGGTAAAGATTAGCTCCTCTGTCAGCAAAGTCAGTTACACCAACAGTTGCCTCAATGTGCTTTCTATTGTAAGGTAAAAAAAAAAAAAAACTACAATAATACAACAATACAAAATGATACCTATGAAAGTAGATATTTTCCTGAATGAGCATGTTGGAGAATGATAGTTTCCACCAAACAATGATGATATGATAAACTATCTTCATCTAGTGTGATAGTTAAAACAACATGAACTGTTTTATTGGTGAGGATTAGTTTTCTGCATTGTTACAAATTGTTAAGGGCTTCTGACTAAATTGCAAGATGGATGTATATATATAACCACTGTTATATGATGATGACAGTAAATATGGCTGATGTACGAAGACAAACTGAAGGAAAATGAGTGAAGAGTAGATTTGTGATATTTCACGTGTCTGTCTATAGGATTGTGCTGGACGGGATGCTGTTTTGTTTAAATCTTTCTCTTACATTACTGGGATTCAACATTTGTTTAGTTTGGGTTTTTTTCTGAGATCACCATTGTGATGTGGAATTTCTTCATTGAAGGGGACTTAAAATCACATAATCTAAAAACAGACCCATTTATTATGCTTAATATATCTTTGTGTGATTTTTAAAAATATATAAAGTTTTGTGAAACTGTTGGATTTTTCTTTTTTTTTTCCTTCTCTGAGGAAATACTGTGAAAGTTCCAAGGGGCGGCATATCAGAGAGGATAGCTCATTAGAATGTTCCACTGTTATACTTGGGTTATTTTCAGCCCCTCCAAAGTCTTAATATTTGACTTCCCCGTTTGGTCAAAAACATGGAAAGATCTTCTTTTTTTTTCTGATGACAGTTTCCTGATGATGACAGTTTTGATAAAAAAAAAAAAAATGCAAACAGGTAAAAATAGAGAAAATGTGACAGACTAATATAACACATTAGTTCACATTTGATGGTCAAGTGATTAATTCTGGCAGTGGGCTAAAAAAAAGTTTCAGTGTGCATTTGAGCAAAAGCAACAAATCTTTTATTTGTTACTCAGACAATTTGGTTTAAGTAATTTAATTTCCAAACTTGAGTGTAAATATTGTTCAAGACTGTACCAATTTTAATTGCAACTTACATTTAAGATTCATACAGTAAAACCTTTAGCCAGTATTTTACATTTTAAAATAAAAGTAAGGCTTTGGTATGTGGAAAAGCCATGGTTAAACTAACTGTAAAAGTACTTCCTCCCATTGCTCAAAAAATAAGCTAGATTATTTTCCATCAATATTCCACACATAGATTAATTGTCTCATTTGAGCCCCGCCCACAATGTTATGACTCTATAAGAATATTTGATCACTTTTTCCCTGATTAGCTATCTCTCAATTATTGTGTGTTTTATTGAGCTCTTCATCATTTTCTATTTTGTATTTTTGAGCTCCTTTTCTTTCTCCTTTTTGCTTGTTTTATTTTTCTTGTTTTATTTTTATTTTTATTTTATTTTATTTTTTTTAACTTTTCCAAGCTATTTGCTGTTTCATAAAATTGTACTGAGCTGGGTCATTTTTGACATTCTGGCTGCTACAACATGACAAGTGTCCAACATTTTCCATTACAATAGTGCATCGTATCTAATGTTAGGATTACTAGTTAAAGGATTCTCTCACCTGACTGGCAGTTTATGTCCTCACTGCATCCGCTGTCAACAGAAACCTTCTCATACTTGCCATGACCTGTCACCACAAATTTATATCTTTTGCCAGTGGAGCTCTCCTGCAATTCAGTCGATAAAACAATATTGATCAAGACAAACGTTTAAAAGTTTCTGTTCCGCTATCCTCCGTGTGAGCGTGTACCTTTCCTTCTTTCCCAGACGATAACGTGTCTCCAAGGCTCTCCCATAAATTTTTCTTGTTTAAAACACCACCAGGCTTGATTTCCTGAAAACAGGAACAGTAAACAACCCACACTTTGGTATCTCTGTCTGAAAGAGCAACATGTGAAAGCTGCTGATGTTGCCATGAGGGGGCAGACTTTCACTGCCTAGCTTGCAAACCTGAGGCTGATTTACACCAGACAGAAAAGAAAGTGGGAAGCGAAAACTTGAAGTAGAAAAGAACAGAGAATGATGTGGACTGAAAGACTTTAAAGAATAAGAAATAGTAAGAAATTTAGAAATTAGAGAAAAAAGCTGAAACTGTATGAAACTGACAATAATAATAAAAATAATAATAAATAATAATAGGAACGGAATCATAGCTAATTTTAGAGATTTTTGTGAATTTGACAATAAATAAATAAGAACAACAACAAAAAAGATATTTTAAGGTCACAGGACGACAAAACATTTTAAAAATGGCCTTTTTAAATTATATCGGCATGAAAGACTGCCATGTGGGAATAGCTGAACACTCTTAATGTCAAGTACTCTAAATGCAGAAAAAACAACAATGTGCATAGCAAAGCCTGGCAGTGAAAGCAGATGACACACACATGAAGAGCGGGCCAAAGTTTGATTTGCTCTTTCACCAAATACTCATGACATCATTCCCTTGCAGAGGGCAGAATTCATCATTGCTTCTGAAATCAAACTTTTCTTCTTTTAAGGTTCACTATTTTGTACTTTATTTTGTATTCACTTTAAGGATTCACATTAAATGAATCTTATTTATTTACTGATTTAGAGAGGTCTGAAGTCTGAGCTTTTGGTTTTATTTATACAAACTACACTGACCTCATGATACTTTGGGTATGTTTAAGTTGAACATCCACTGCTATAGCAGTATATACAATGACAAAAAATATGAAATATGAAAAAATATGAGCAATGGGGTACCCTTTAAACAAAAGCTGATAGCAGCTGACACCGTGAACAGTGTGATACTTAAAGAGTGTGTTATATGCAAGAAAATATTCATGTTCAGAGAAACATCCATAAAAGCAGAAGAAGTAGTTTTGTGTAAAAAAGCACTAACCACTAGCTTGTTGAATAAGATGTTTTTCTTTTTGCTGTGTGTGTGGGTTTTTTTTTTAACTGTGACAAAATCTGAACATAAACATGCTCTTAGAACCATAGAAATCTTCCTGGGAGGATTAATAAACATGGAAGCAGAGGACATCATCCTGACACCCTGGTAAATGTTGACTTTTGAGCCACCCAAGCTGACCATATGAACACATATGGAATTGGGCAGCATGCATTAAAATCATAAATTAAACTTTTGGTTTTGTATATTTTTAAAGTAGTTGTTGCCTTTCCATTTTTGGTTGAAAAAAGACATAAAGACTGGGCAAAATACCTGTTTAAAAACTGATGTAATCAATTTAATGTAATTTATGTAGAAATAATAATAATAATAATAATAATAATGATATGACTTACTGCTGGTTTGGAGGGGGAGCTACATCTGCTTCCGTCTTCACTTCCTTTCACCCACTGGTTGATGAGATCAGCAACACCCACTTTTAGAGCATCTGCGTCCTGAGAGAAAAGTGAGAAACATCATGTATTACAGTAATATCAAAAGCATTCCCCTAGGAAATCTTCCCTCCTGTTTTCTGTTTAAAATATATTATTTTGGAAATTATTGGAAACATAAAGGAACAACCCCCCCCACAAACACACAGACACACACACACACACACACACACACACACACACACACACACACACACACACACACACACACACACACACACACACACACACAAGTTATGTTTCCATAAACCTTAGATGCTGTGATCGAGGTGGCATTTTGGTTCCAGGCGTCTCCGGCCTCAAACAGGTTCTTCTTGGATGCAACTGGTTCAGTGGGAGCAGTGAGATCAGTCACTGTCTGGCAGCCTGATCTGCCTTCCTTTGAGGAGAGCTGGGAAAAATAAGATGACAGAAAGAAAAGTAGAAAAGTTTAGGTCAGTTCTGAGAATCTAGTCAGAGAGTCACTGTGTGAGCGAGTAAATGAGTGCTAGTTTGTAAAGCAACCAAATATTAGTGGAATTTTTTTTGCCTTCATTGTGAAACGATGATACTCTACACATGCACAAAAATGAAAACTAATTTGAGTTTGGACACGGAGGATGTGGACAAGTGGGTGAAGAATTTGTCTGACAGACAGCTCACCCAAACAGAGAAAAACATCCTTGCTAAAGGGTTGAATTTTGCTGTCACACCGAGACAAATCCTGCTAGTGGAGCTGATCACAGCCACAGAAACAGCAATTCGTAACAACAATATTGCAGAAGTGGAAGCAGAGCAACTACAGACTAAAGTTTCAGCCTGTCTCAGCAATGCAAAGCCCCCAGCATCCAACATCACCATGGAGGAGAGGAAGGCACTCACATCACTTAGTGATGACAACAACATTATCATCCTTCCAGCAGACAAGGGTAGGTGCACAGTATTGCTAAACCAGAAAGACTATCATGAGAAGATTTTGTCACTACTCAGTGATGAAAATACTTATGAGCCCCTGAAACGAGACCCAGGAAGTGGCTACAGGAAGAGGGTGATAGACTGTCTGAAGCAGTTAGAACAAGACAAGGCTATTGACCGGACCTCATACCACAGGCTATACGCAGGGGAATCTACACCAAGTCTGTATGGTTCACCGAAGATACATAAACAGGGTGCACCTTTAAGACCAATTGTCTGTATGATCAACTCTGTCACCTATAACATCTCCAAGTTTCTGGCTTTGATCCTCTGAACACCACATCCAGAACACCCTGGATTTTGTTGAGAAGGTGAGAGATGTCACTATGGAGGCAGATGAAACCATGGTCTCGTACGACGTTACATCTCTCTTCACTTGCATCCCAGTCATGGAAGCGTTGGAGGTAGTCCGTAAGAGATTACAGGATGACACCAACCTCAGCAACAGGACCACTCTCAGCATCGACCAAGTGTGTTTGCTTTTGGAACTGTGTCTTCATTCCACCTACTTCACATACAAGGGTCAGTTCTATAAGCAGAAACATGGGTGTGCCATGGGCTCCCCAGTTTCACCCATCGTGGCCAATTTGTACATGGAAGAAGTGGAAAACAGGGCTTTGCTATCCTACCCTGGAACACCACCAAGCCATTGGTTCAGATATGTGGATGACACCTGGGTGAAAATCAAATCTCAGGACGTACTACATCTCACGGATCACATTAACTCGGTGGACCGACACATCAAATTCACCAGGGAGGATATGAAAAGTGGCAGGTTAGCCTTCTTAGACTGTGAGATTTCCATCAGTAATGGGGGACATCTAAAAGCTGACGTGTACCGTAAACCTACACATACGGATCAGTATCTAAGGTTTGAGTCTCATCATCCACTGGAGCACAAACTGGGTGTCATCAGGACGCTACAACACAGAGCGAACACCATCCCCACTGACACAGATCACACACATCAAAAAGGCCCTGAGTAAATGTGGTTATCCCAGCTGGACTTTTGTCAAAGCTGGAAAGGCACTTAAAGAAAACTCCAGCCGATCCAGGAGAGAAGGACAACCGCTGCCCAAGCGAAAACCTGTAGTGATCCCATATGTGTCAGGAGTATCGGAACAGTTGAGACGCATTTTTTCGAAACACCGGGTCTCTGTGGCTTTTAAACCCCAAAGCATGCTGCGCCAAAAATCGGTCCGACCAGAGGATTGGGTCCTCCGACACAAACAGAGTAACATAGTGTACGCTGATAAGTGCCAGGAGGATTGCCAGGATTTATACATCGGGGAAACCAAACAACCTCTGGCGAAGCGGATGGCACAACACAGAAGAGCTACCTCGTCAGGCCAGGACTCTGCAGTCTATTTACACCTACAGGCCAGTGGACAGTCTTTCAATGATGAGGATGTACACATCCTGGACAGGGAAGAACGCTGGTTTGAGCGTGGAGTCAAGGAGGCCATTTACGTGAAAAGGGAAAGACCATCTCTGAATCGAGGAGGAGGCCTAAGAGTACATCTTTCGCCATCTTACAATGCTGTGATTGCAGCCATTCCCCAACTCTCTGTGAATGGTACTCATGGCCATTGATCAGTGGTCTTTGATCAGTGGGTTTTGGTCAGTGGTTGTTGATCAATGGTCATGAGAATTTGCATAATTATGATTAAGGAACTGACCTCACAGCCCATTGTTCCTTCAGTGGGCTGGTTTCAGTCATTATGTAAATGTACTGTTTATAAGATTGGGAAACCTGCAGTCAGCTGAGACTGAAGAAGTCACTTGGATGAGTGACGAAACGTTTCTCCCAGAAAACGCTACGTCCAGATGAACAGAATCAACTTTTGGACATCATTTGCACAACAGACCAATTTCTTCTTGATTTTACATCCTTCACTTTAATACTTTACCTATTATTGCTATATATATAGCAATAATGACGTGTGATTCACAAGACAATGTAAACCAGTTTATTTAAAAAAAATTTTTAACGCAATAATTGTTGCCAGTCACAGGCAAATTGAATAGATGTAACCGTTTCTTCTCCACTTTCTTTATGTTTTATTAAACACCATCACCTTTTTGTTAATTTTAGAATTCTTTTTATTCTTTTCTGTTAATGATTACAAAAAATTATCCCACAAATATCCTCTTACTGGTTGAGAAGAAAAACACTCTGCAGTTTTACCTCCAGGGCGTGTGTATATTGTTCCAGTCTCTTGTCGATCTTGGAAACAGGAAGAGGTGGCAGTGTCTTCTTTATGTTGCTGGTGCTTTAGAAGAATGCATAAACAACTGTCATGTCAGTCATGAAAAAAGTGTAATTCTGTCAGATTTTAGCATGTGGTACAAACTCTTTATGTCCTTCCAGAGGAAAGTTTGGTGTTTCTACGTGTAAATGGTGATGGACATCATATCACACTGAAAGAAAGGTTCCTGCACGTGTTAGATTTTGATCATTCTTGTGTGTGTTTTTTATTAGTAGGCCTACCTTCTCCTCAGAGACTCTGCTCGCTCTGTGATCTGAGGAATGGAAATTTTCTGTTTATTAATTTGCATTTCACAGATCAACAATTTAAACTGGAGTAAAAAACCAAACAAAAAGGAGACACAAAAACTTCAGTTTTCTTTCACAAAGGAAATCAGCTGTCAAATAATATTCTACTAACAATTACATAATTCCTGTCTTCATGACTCATCCAAACATTACTCTGATAAATTCTCTGTCTTCCTTCTCAAGTCCTCATGTCAGGTCCATGCAACAAAGATAGTAAATGTTCCCTCTCTTCAACCAGGTTCAAGTTTAACAGGATAAACCTTGATCCTATAATGTTTCTAATAAGACTTGTTCAATACTTGACCTGTTAGACCTTTTGCAAAACACTGCAGGCAATTTGTTATCAGAAAACAAAGGTGTTTTATGCCTTGTTTTTACCCTCTGACAGAAATCCTTAACTTTCTGAGGCCAAAGTCATTCTTAACAACTCCCAACCCCAAGCCTAACTTTAACCCTAGCCCTAGCCTTATATGTCATTTTTGTTTTTATTGAATTGTTTCTCCAAGTCTTGACTATCAGGGAACAAGGATTATTCTAATTGACACACAAACTACTATTTACATTTGTTTAGAAAAGTGTCTCTTTTGACATTCTTCAAAATATCGGGTTAGTCATATGTCATGACTTCAGGGGGTTAAGTTACCTAATACTTTTATTACCGAGACAGATTTCACTTTGCAGCTGTAGGTTTTTCCTCTTGTAGCAGGTCAAATTATCAGTAGTTTTGCAGTCTTTCTAATAGCAGTGCTGCCAGATTCGGGGTGTATCAGGGTGTGTTTGCTTGAGTTTGCTTGAGAGTGGCCTGCTGTTTTTCATCCTGACTCACCTTGCATTTACCATCTGCTGTGACGCGGCTGCTCACTTCATCCTGTAAAGAGACAGAGTAAGCTGAGACACAAATTCTTATAGAAGTCAGTGGCACTGCACCAAAAGACACTGCAAAATAAAAAATATATATCTCTGTGGTTCACAAGTTATTTTACCCATTCCCTGTTCTGAACTTTTTAACATCCATCAGGTCACCAAACCACTGAAGGTTAATGTTAGGGTGGTATTAACTTCAAATTTCAAAGAGGTTTTTTAACCAACAATAACAGGTTTTCTCACCATTTAAAAATCCTACCAATAAAACTGTGTCATGCAGTTCATGGCTGCTCTTTAATCAGTGTAATCAAACCTTAAGTTTGACAAATGACTCTCTTCCATTGCTGCACAATAGGTCAGCTGACACATGCAGGTTACTTACTGGGTAAAACTGTATGAGGAGTTTCTTTTGGGACATCAGGAGGCATTAAAGAGACAATGGGTTTAGACATGATTAATACAATGTAACACAATAATATGAGGTGCCGTAAGGAACATTATTACTGAAACGCTCTCACACACACTACTGAAATGCTCTCACACACACTACTGAAATTTTGGCTCTCACACACACAACTGAAACGCTCTCACACACACTACTGAAAAACCAAGGCATTTCAGTTGAACAGGAAGGTGTTTCAGTTAAACAGGAAGGCATTTCAGTTGAACAGGAAGGCATTTCAGTTGAACAGGAAGTTGTTTCTTGACAAGGAAACTGGAAAAAGTGGTAGATTTCAAACAAACCACTACACAGATGTCTACTCAGCAACCTGCTGGTAGCCTAAGTGAAGCAGCTGCATTACTTAACATATAAGCCTCAGCATAAGTCAATATTTTGAATAGCAGACAGGCATTATCCTGGTTATTTTTTTGGCATATGTGCTTTTTGTCTTTTTTAGCAAAGAAAAAAATATCTTAAAATCATTAATAAAACCAGGGAGAGAAGGCTTAGCGTTCCTCCATTTAGCACAATGGATATGATATTTACTCAAAAGTATGATAATGTTAATAATGTCTGAGACACCCAATGCTAGATGATCCATATAAAAAATTTATGATGTAATTCAAATAGTGGCACATCATTAATATTTAGGGAAATCCAATTTTTTAAGTTGCACCAAATGCATTGTGTGATAGGGCATAGAAAAAAAAGATGTTCTAGGGTTTCATTTTCATCAGTACGAAGAGAACACTGATCCACCTCAAAGCCAAATCTCTCTCTTTTTTTTTTTAGAAATTCTGCCACAGGATTAATTTTGTTTATTACTTTAAAGTGTGTTTCTTTAACTTTAGGTAGAATAGGCTATTTCATAAATTTTTAGTATGCTTTATCCAGTGTATATGAAATAACTAAATTAGAACCATGCAATGTAACCATTCTGTTGTAACTATGAAATATTTTGTCTTTGAAGAAACTACTAATAAATTTATTATTGCATTTTTATCAAACAGCTGACATTGCCCTAGCAATAAATTTGGGAGCACTGATGAGAAATTATTGTATATCATAACATTTTTAATCAAATGAAGCAGAGGCAGTGGGACCAGTTCACAAAATTTGTTATATTCTCTTTGAGAACAGTTTAGACAATATATTTCTGAAAAGTCTGTGTAACTTAGAATGACACCGTTATCATCCAACAAATCTGTTATGAATATAATCTTTTTTGTTTAAACCAGTCACTCTTGAAAATTGATTTTTGATTAAGTGTTATTACCCTATGATTTCATAAGGTTTAATTATGGGGAGAAGTTGTGGGTATATCTCACTATCTCAGATTTTAACCATTTAATTCTAAGGGTGCCAACCATAAATTCTAATTCTGTTTTGATACCACCTTTATTGTATTCCTTCACAAGCTGAGATGTTTCAATGTAATGGGTTTTATTCCTCCACAAAAATTCGAAGATAACTGTGTTAGCCTTATTAATGTTTTTAGACGAGATATATAAAGAGTGACAAGGATAAATCAATTTGGAGATGCCTTCAGCTTTAGATAGGATGTTTCTGCCAAAAATAGTGAGGTCTCTGGTTAACCAGTGGCTAAGTGATTTCTTCATCTCCATGATACAGTTAGAAATATTAGTGTCTTCTCTGCTAATTGATTTTTTTTTTTTTTTTTTTTTAGATATTATCAGCACTATATATTTAACTTTAGATTCAACTCTAACCAAAGCTATTGAGGAGTCAGAGCTTGTATGAATCAGGAGTAGTTCACATTTTTTGATACTGAGAGATAAACGAGATGCTTTAGAGAAAATTTAGTTTTCTCTACCACGTATTTATCTTTCAAAAAAATAGATGTATCATCTGCGAATTGACTTATTTTGAAGTCTTTATTAAAAATTTATATTCCTTGTATGTCGTTAGAATTTTTGATTAACAGTGTTAACAACTGAGTTACCAATATAAAAAGCTTAGGGGAAACAGGACATACTTGCCAAATTCCCTGTTGCACCTTGAATCCATTCCTTGATTCAAGGAAGCTAAAATATTGTTAAGTAATGCGGCTGGAAAATAACCTGACTCTCAACATCAGCAAAACTAGAGAGATGATAGTGGACTACCGGAAACGACCAGTCAGTGAACACCAGCCCATCCACATCAACGGTGTCAAGGTCGAAAGGGTCAGCAGCTTCAAGTTCCTTGGAGTCAACATCACCGAGGACTTCTCCTGGACCCTTCACACAGACACTGCTATCAGGAAAGCTCGCCAGCGGCTTTACTTCCTGAGGAGGCTGAGGAAGTTTAGCATGAACGCCAACATCACCTCAAATTTTTACAGGTGTGCAATTGAGAGCTTGCTGACGAGCTGCATCACAGTTTGGTACGGAAGCTGCTCTGCCAGCAGCCGTAAAGCACTACAGAGGGTGGTGAAGGCAGCAGAGCACATCACTGGCACGAGGCTTCCTGCCATTTAGGACATTTACTTCCAGCGATGCCTCCGTAAAGCACACAGCATCATCAAGGACCACAGCCACCCAGCACATCAGCTGTTCTCCTTGTTACCATCTGGCAGACGTTACAGGGGTCTGTCTGCTCGGACTACAAGACTTAAAAACAGTTTTTACCACCAAGCCGTATGACACCTCAACCACAACACTTAAACACACACAACACAGCACTCAGAAGCTACCCTGCAGCTTCACAAGTACTCTGTTTAATCTGCACTGGTCACTTCACTTTATTGTCATTGATATTTATATTTAAAGTGCAATACTGTAATTTTCTGCTGCTCATTCCTGTGCAATATCCCATCTGCCCTCCCGTCATATTTCTTTTCAAGATTTTGTTATTTAATCACTAGTGTACATATATTTATATTTATAGATACATATATATTTAGTCATCTTTTCTCTTTTACCACGTCTCTCTAATATTTAGCTCCTTACTATTTTTATATTTTATTTTATTATATTTTATTATATTTTCTGTACTGTATCATGCTGCTGAGTGACTGCTGCTCGTCAAACACATTTCATTGCAATGTTGACCCTGTGCTAACTTGCATATGACAAATAAAACTTGAAACTTGCTTCACTTAGGCAACAAGCACAGCCGTCCCCAACCCCCAGGTCCTGGACCAGTACCGGTCTGTGAGTCGTTTGGTACCAGGTCGCAAGAGTTGAGGCTTGAGTTTGAAATTTATGGTTTTCAGGGTATTTATAGTTATTTTTAATTTTTATATCGTTTATATTGTTAACTCGGTTTCCCTGGGTCTTTTCCCGTGTGTTATGAATAAATCTTCTTTTTTTGGTAGCGGTACTGGTTTTATTTTATTGTATTTATCCAAGACAACTTAAAGGCCAGTCCGTGAAATTATTGTCGGCCATAAATGGTACGTGGCGCAAAAAAGGTTGGGGACCGCTGTACTAGCAGGACGCTGAGTAGACATCCTTGTAGTGTTTTGAAATATACCGCTTTTTCCATCAGTTTCCTTGTCAGGAAACAACTTCCTGTTCAGCGGACATGCCTCTGGTTTCAGTGGAATGCGTGAGTGCATTTCAGTAGTGTGTGTGAGAGCGTTTCAGTAGTGTGTGTGAGAGCGTTTCAGTAGTGTCTGTGAGAGCGTTTCAGTAGTGTGTGTGTGAGAGTGTTTCAGTAGTGTCTGTGAGAGCGTTTCAGTAGTGTGTGTGTGAGAGCTAAAATTTCAGTAGTGTGTGTGAGAACGTTTCAGTACTGTGTGTGAGAGCGTTTCAGTACTGTGTGTGAGAGCTAAAATTTCAGTAGTGTGTGTGACAGCGTTTCAGTAGTGTGTGCGAGAGCGTTTCAGTTGTGTGTGTGAGAGCGTTTCAGTTGTGTGTGTGAGAACTAAAATTTCAGTAGTGTGTGTGAGAGGTAAAATTAGAGTAGTGTGTGTAAGAGGTAAAATTTCAGTAGTGTGTGTGAGAGCGTTTCAGTAGTGTGCATGAGAGCGTTTCGGTAGTGTGTGTGAGAGTGTTTCAGTTGTGTGTGTGAGAGGTAAAATTTCAGTAGTGTGTGTGAGAGCGTTTCAGTAGTGTGTGTGAGAGCGTTTCAGTTGTGTGTGTGAGAGCTAAAATTTCAGTAGTGTGTGTGAGAGCGTTTCAGTAATAATGTCCCTTACAGCACCTCATACAATAAGACTTTATCATCAGAAGTTCATTACATTATATCTGAGCAATTTAACATCATCATAGGTAAAAGTGCTGGGTGCAACTGAAGCTGACCCAGACCGATCCACGTGGTACACACCTGCTTCATTGTTAAAAAATGAAGAAGGAACTAGTCCATCTCAGATGAGTTGCAACATCCTCAAACAGAACCAAGGGAATTTTACAATAAATTTAATTTTTGAAGGAAACACCTGTAAAATCTGTAAAGTAATCAAAATTCACTTGCACATAACATATCACATGAAAACTTTGCATTGAACTTTAGCTTTAGTTGTTTTCTGTATTCTGATTGAACAATATGTAAATGCAGGAACAGTACAATCAATGTTCCCTCTAATTTTCCATGTGTCTGAGTGAACACCAGGGCTGAACTGGGACAAAAAATCGTCCCGGGCATTTTGACTAGAGACCGGCCCACCAGGTATTATAGGAAAAACCATAAAGCCTTTGAATGAAAACAAACGCTGTTGTCACAGTGATGTAAACTGTCTTATTGGTATATATGTATCAGTCTAATAAACTTAAACCTACACCATCCTCCCTATTCTGGTATTCTAAACAGTACCCAAAAGTAGACTGCTTGGTCGAGTTAACCTCCTGAACTATCTAGAATACATGGTGAAAACCTGAAATTAAGACAGAGAAGACTAGAGGTGAAACATGATCATTACTGATTACTGATGACAGATTTACATATATTTTCATAAACCATTCATTTGCCACATCAATAAACAGCATGGCAGGGCAAAATATTTTTTCTAACATGGCAACCTTTAAAAGGTGAAAGGAGATAGAAAGACAGGTGAGAAAGAATAAAACTTAATTAACTTTTTGATGGTATTTTACACACAGTACTGGTACAGTATCTAGAAAATGTGGGTAAATACTGGCATCATATACAGTACTTAGCTACTTCTGAAGAAATTATGATGGGACCCTAAAAAAAATTACTATGTACAATAATGGATTTTTATACATTTTACATTAGATGAAAACATTTGTTGTAAGATTCAGATAATTATTTTTTAAAAGCGAGACATTTTAAATGAGAAAAAGAAAGAAAAGTATTTCTTTGTGCCCCCATTTCCCTGTTAATGCCCTACCTGGCCCCTGGCAAAACTTTGCTAGACCCGCCCCTGCACAGTTACCAGCTGTCAGCTACTTAGAAAAGGATCCTGGTGTTATTTGTCTCTCAGAAACAGTTCATAACTTCCCTTCAACTCATTCATGTCACCTAAAAGGTGAAACCGTTTCTCCATCACCTGTTTAGCTCTGATGATTCAGTAAGGACATCGCCTCATTCCATCTTCATGTTTCCCTCTCACCAGATAACCAAACCGATATCATGACCAGCAGCTTTTACAGCTGTGGCTCCAGCAAACATCAGCTGATACTAAAAATTAATATTAAATACATTCTAACAACAGCTGATCAAGCTTAAACGTGCTGCTGTTGTTTAGCGTGACATCCGCTGGTTTCCTCTTTCTGGCGTAAAGTGGGCGATAAACAAACAAGAGAGAAAAGCCGATCAGCTGATCATTGATCAGTTTCATGATTGAAGTAGAAACAGGGGAGGGAGGGGGGAGAATGAGAGAAGAAGAGGCAGCTGTGCAGCAAAGACACAGAATAACTCCAGCTTTGTGTCTTTTTCATTGTAGCTGAAGTCCGGGACAAACTGTTCCTTTTCACCTCAATACAAAACGCGCAATATTTTCTCTGAATATGAGACCATTCTGTCTTTTATGGGACGGTTGGAAACTCTAATAACTAACCTTATAAATAAAATAAGATAAAACAAGTTCAACATCATTAACATCATAGCACCCGCCCAGCTGTATAGAAACTCCGTCATGCTATTATTGTAGTATTTTTAGTTATTTTACAGTCAGTTGACTGTAAAAAGTCAGCATAACGAAAATAAACTACACCTAAACTTGGTTTATATCTGACCCAGAATCTGTGGAAGCTCCGCAATAGCCACCACCAAACAACTGAGTTATTTTTACACATCTCCCAGCATCTGGCCAATCCACCACCTTTCAGTGTTTATACCGTTACGGGAAAAAAACGGAAAAAAAACCCCATTTAATTAACTGCTTTTAATTTAGTTTTAAGTTTTAATTTTAATTTCAATTCAGGTTAGATTTTTTGTGTGCGCAGAGACCGTGCCAGCAATGCGCAATTGCGCACGTGCGCAGCTTAGAGGGAACATTGAGTACAATACATCAAATTTTGTATCGGAGCATAGTAGATGTTACCTTTTCTGTAAGGAGGCTTACACTAGACACCATATGATTATGGAGACCCAGTAAATACCAAAAGAAGTCCTACAGATTACCCTCGGTTTTACAAGTTACCTTGAATGTTGGACTCATGGGACCGTAGCAGTTTAATGATTCTTCGCCTTCACTGCTGTTGCAGAGAGAAATGGCAGAGCTTCTGTTTTCCAGCTCGCTCCACTGGTCTCTGCTGTCTGTCAGTTGCTAGGGAAAAAAAATGAAAAACAGAACATTTGTATTTGATAGACAGATGTGCAGTAAAAGTACATTTCTGTCCTTAATTTGTATACACTGAAGGCAAGGTAAATATATGCCTCAAAGCAGTATAAAGCACATATTTGCATTGTTTCTTTAGAGTTTAAGATGATTTAAATTAATAAGCTTTCTTATTTCTTTAAGGCACATTAGTATCCACTTCACCCTTGGGTGGGGAAAAGCAAAATAAAACCAGATGTTGCTAGTTTTGGTATCGCAGCCTTTGTACATTATGGCAGAAAATTTTCCTAAGAGGATCAAGGTTTGTTTCCATAAAGCACAAACCACAATTGTAACAAATAACTACCCCCCATCAAGGATACAATGACAGCATCTTAAACAATAACACTCCAGACATAAGCTGTCGTAGGATTAATGGTACAGCAATATACCTCTCTGAAAGCGTAGCTGGCGTCTCGTACTTTTAGTGTGCACCCCTTTCAAATGTTGGCGGGGCTGGGTGTTGATACATAATTTAATTTTGACACTTTTCCCCAATATCGCCCTTTTTTAAAAGTGTGAAACTTTTAAAATGTTTTCACTGTTCGCTCACACTGCATTAGTTGGTGGCAAAAGCCTAATGAATACCTGGCCCACTGCTGGTGATAAAAACTGGAATTTCCACAGCGCCTTACATCATTGGTGCTTTTGTCAGGCTCTGATTCATTTTGACACCCTCTAAGCCAAAGCAGCATTCTTTCACTTTATTGCTTCAGATCTGGAGCAAAATTCTATGAAATTGGAGTTGTTTAAAAAGCTTGCATGTACTTCATGAAACACTTTTTATGAAACACTAGGGGAAACCGGACATTTTTCTGGAGCTATGTCAGTAAAGTACTGACATAGCTGCTTTGTAGATGTCTGAATAACAAAATGAAATGCCTAAATCCCAACTTCATAACATCCCACTATGTGAAACTGTTGGACACATTTGACAAATTGTCTGAGAGATTGAATCATGGAGGCAAAACTGAAGTTAGTTTGTCCTTGATGTTATTATCTCATGAAGATTTCATGAGATTCATTGTTTTTATGTGCACACGATGGATTATAAATGACATAGCCAAATATACAATTTAAAATTGTTTCCAGAAGAGTGTAATTCTAGTTGATTTGGAACCTGTGTGCTTGCTGCATGACATCCATGTCAACAGTGTTTTATTGAAAATGGATCTTCAGTCTGCCTTTATTGATAGACTCACAAACCTCCTGACATTTTCTGAGGTAGCATTTTGCAAATCTTACATGAAAGTATGAACTTATTCTCAAGATTGCTCTACATTGATCTCATTGTGCAAAAAGGACAGTTACCTAAGTAAATGTAAATATAAAAATATATTTTATATGTAATATATAATACATATATTTTTAATTAATTATATATATATATATATATATATATATATATATATATATATATATATATATATATATATAATATGTGTGTGTGTGTGTGTGTGTGTGTGTATAAATCCATAGATTTCCTTACAATCTGTACAAAGCAAACCTTGTTTTGCAGTGTTCTTTCTTCTTCATTGTCCTCCCTCGCCTCATTCTTGTCATCCCTGTGTCGCCACTCCCTTGTGTGGTGGAGGTCTTCCTTCACTTCATGTGTCAAGTCCACCTCTTCCTCCTGTTCATCATCTCTTGGAGTCTGTCTGCTTTCTGTCGACCTCCACTCTTTCTGCAGAGTTGGCTGCACCTCTTCTTCTTCTCTCTCCTGCTCATGCTTGTTATTCTCATTCTTCTCCTCCTGTTCCTTTTGCACCTCCACCTCCCCCTTCACCCTGCAGGCTTCTTCACTGTGGAAAAGATAATTACATTGAACTGACCAAAGTGTTGTGATCCAGACACATTACCACAAGTAAAAACCTTGGGGAAAACAACAAAGAAAAAAACTCTACACAACCTACACAAATGACTGCATTTCAAAATGCCATGCAATAGTGAACAAAAAAGTAAAATCACTTAAGTACTGTACTTGAGCAAAATGAACAGGGTGTAGTAGAGGCTGACAGTCATACTGTGTGATTTCACCTCACATGATATCATCTTTCCCTAACGTTTTCTTAAAAATATAGCAATTATGTTACATTTTACAACAGCAGGAAAAAAAGAAAAGAAAATGTTGAAGAAAAGTAAAAAAAAATATATTACTTTTCCTAAAACTTCTGCCTGGCTTCCTACAGAAACTACGCAAATAAATCCAAGTTGATTTTGGGATTAAAGCTTCTCATACTGCGGTATAAACCAACCAAAACAATTAGGTCTCTGTCGTAAAATCACTGGCCTGTGGGCTGATAAAATTCTACTGGAAGTAATGGAACCCACAAACCCACAAAGTCCTATAAAGACATGATGTAACACATTCAGAAATAAAGAAAAACCAGAGTGAACTCTTTCCACAGTGACCTTGCTGGATAGTGACAATTATAGTTTGTTCACATTTAACAGAAGATGGTTCTTTGCAATGGTCGGTAACATAGAAAATCACAATATTACTTCTGAGCGACAAATGTGTAGCCAAAGTAATGTGTTAATTAATCAGTCTTTTAGAAACACTTTTTTAAAGCAGGCATTTGCAAAATATCACCACCAAAATATAATTTTGTATTATTGCAACAAGATAACCCACAATTTTCATGACTATGACTTATTTAGTGTCTCTAATTAGTTAATAGGACTTGCATGATAATATCCAACAGAAACATGCAGTATGTGCTTATCAGATACAACTTTCTCTTTATTCTTTTATTTTTATTTTTATTTTTTAAAAAAGTACATTTTCTGATATTATTTGTGTGGTTTGTCATTGCTGCAATAAACCCCCTCCATGTTTCTATCACTAACCTTGTAGTTACATCATTAGTTAAAATATATGTCGTGTACATCATGCACTCTGTCTTCATAACTGTGTGATGTGGTTATTTTCTGGTTTATTGGGGTTTTGTATTCTTAAATATAGCAGATGGCATGTTTGAATTTTATCTTAATTATGCCATAATGTGGAAATTTGTTTTCACATTATGGCACTGACAGAGGCGCCACCCTGGGGCGCCTCTGTCAGTGCGCCCCAGGGTGGCTGTGGCTACAATGTAGCTTGCCATCACCAGTGTGTGAATGTGTGTGTGAATGGGTGGATGACAGGTTGTGTAAAGCGCTTTGGGGTCCTTAGGGACTAGAAAAGCACTATACAAATACAGGCCATTTACCATTTATTTTCCTATATTTTCATCAAATAAAGTTTGTACATTGAAGTTTTGTTTCATTCCTTTTGTTAAGCAAGCTCACTTCTAATTCTTTTTTCATTATTATTAGTTAATTCTTTCCTCAACCCAAATACAATATAGCAACATGCTATGTTATATTTTAGCTATATTTGTAGCTTTTTGTGTTTAAGAATTAGAGAAGATGAGTAATGCTGTGTGTCTATTACCTAGATGGGGCACAGCAAGACATAAAAAAAAAAAAGAACAAGGAAAAAAACTAACAGTGAGTAGGGAGCATATCGTGGCTTCATTGTTCCTGCTGCCAAATACGATGTCATATCTGCTGGCCGGCAGGTTGTGTGCTGCAACCTTGTGTCGTGTGCCAAGAAGACCGATGAGCTGTAAGATGTCCTGACTTCCTTTTTGTCATTCGAGGTCTATAAGAAGTCAAAAGCAGAGAAGAGAACACAACATCTTTAATAAATTAATGCTATATACCAAGAGTGTGTTTACAGATGTTTACATAGATCAGCTTTAATAGTGTTGAAGCTGGATGATGAGCTTGACTGTATTGGTACAACATTAGTTGAGTTTAGTTAGTTTAGAACTCAAAGGAATTATTAGCTGCACATGTTGTATGATGGCATTATATTTTTAAATATTTCGACTTTTGATCAAGACTAAGACCATGCATTTTTTCTTACCATTGCAATAATTATTTATTAGAATTATTTACTTTTTCCCCACATAAACCCCTAGGTTACAAGTTACGATTAAAAATCACTACAGGTAATAATAAACATACTTAAATTCCTCCTGTGCTTGCAGAGAAATTTCCCTAACAATCATTATGTAGAGCATTATTAGTGTAAATGATTGAGCAACCAAAGTGCAGATTTGGGAACCATAACAGAGTGTAGATATGAATGTCATGGTAATTTGAGCTTTTAATGATTTCCTTGAACTTTTTCCACTTTGCAAAGCAGATAAGCATTTAATGACTTCACTAAACAAGAATTGGTGCACAAGTTCTACAAAGGGTCAAAGGTATACAGACGAGATCAAATAATTATATACCCCCACTAATTTTTGGTTAAATCTCCCTCAGTAACTCACATCTTGCCGGGATGGTTTTAGAAGTCATTAGATCCAAGTGGTTGTCATACTTCTTGCTATATATTTGTCTCAGTATTTGAACTCTACCAGGGCCTGGCAGAACTGGTAGAGCTCATTTAAAATTGTTGATTTCTCGGCACTGATCTGACTTTTAAAACAAACTTTCAATACGGTTGAGCTCAGAGCTTTGAGTGGGCAATTTCAGCAGCTTAATGTAACCCAGTTCCTAAAATCATCTCAACCAAAAGAGAAGAAAAAGTAAAACATTTAATGTTCATTGTTTCTGTTCTTGCTGTCCTTGTTTAATGAAAGTGAAACGAGATCAAAATATTTATTTAAACATAGAAGGGACGCAGATTATATATGATATGTTCTGGTCAAACAAGGGTTAAGTTTTCTCAGAGGGTTGATGAGCTCTGATGAGAGCCTATTGTTTTACTCCACTCCTCGCATGTCAGCCAATCGGTGAAGCTCTAGGCAGCTCTTGTCCCTCCTTAGTACCAGCTCCCAAGTTTTCACTCTCTTGCTCCTACAGCCGAACAGAGCAGGGGGACTAAAACTTTGTTATTGGGCAGAGCGCAATCGGAAGGTTTACTGAGCTGTGGCTTCACGTAAACGCTGAGCATCCACTCAACGGCGATCAGGTTTTTATATGGGACGAATCCAAAGACCAGGTCAGGGATTCCAGAACCCAGAGTGTTCCAGTGTTCACTGGATGGCGAGCCAACCCAAGATCCTAGGAGACGATATACATATACATGCACACTCATTTGCACATTGATGGACTACAATCCTCTACTGTACAAGTAGTACGGTAGGACAGACAATCACACACACACTCCTTGTCGGACGAATTCTATTGGAATACACCCGTTTGTCATGGGCCCCACTGGTACCATTTGGACTTAAAAAAAGACTAATTCTTTTACTTGTGCACAATTTTATTTTATTCTATATTTTTTGCTACTTTGGGGGAAATTTTTATACTTGACATTCTGTTAAAACTTGTTGAAATACTGTGTTGTTTACAAATTTATTTTACAAGGCTTAACATCACTAAAGTACTTTTAAAGCCACACAACTGTGTTTGTCTGGTTTCTCTGCCATTCGTGTACCAGAGCTCTAAGAGTCGTTCTTAATCTTCTGATGCTAGCCCAAATTACTTATTACCTTGGTAATTATCCATTGGTACTTTATATAACTCCACGTGCTACAAAAGTGGCGAGCCAGCCAGGAGCTCTTTGGTGCATGAATATCAGCAGTGAAACCTCCTTAAAGTGTGTATTGTCATTTAAACATCTTTTGCTATTGCCACAAGATGGATTTTGTAGTGAGCTCAGGTATCAAAGTCCCCAATGCAGTAATTGTTAGTGGTATACTCAATTCATCGGATGATGAAGATGTTCTTGACTTTTTGAAGCAGTATGGTACCTTTAGAGAAGTCCCAGTTGTAGATCCAAACTCAGAATTTTTCAAAAACCTGATCGTTGAGTACCGAAGTGGTAACTCCATTGATGCCTTAACTGATCTTTTGCCATACACATATGAAGTTGAAGGGAAGCCCGGTGTAAAATACCATGTAAGAGCTCTCTCCAGCGTTTACACTGCCAAGGTGGATGGCAGTGCTACCAAATCCTACTTAGATTAAACAAAGCAGGTGGCAAAACTGAGTGGCAAAAGTTTTGAAGAGGTACTGAAGTCGATGATGACAGAGATCAGTGAAATCATTGGGAGTTCAGAGACCGATGATGAATGTATGCTCTCCTCCATGCAAGTTGATGATCCAAACAGGGAGAACCAGCTTCACCCCTCTCTTGAAACTTCTGAGATTGCACGCCAGCAGTTGTCTGAAGATCCACCACAGGTAAGATTGATTCAAGGTGGTACGGAGCCACACCTACTTGTTGATTTCAAAAAGAGCCCATTTAGTGCGGCAAACAGTTTCAACCCACCTGAAATTCAGAAAGTCATTGTGGAACACATTGTGAAGAAAGATGACTTGATTGCACATTCATATTCTCCAATGAGACTCCGCTCATTCTCTGGCAGGATCCCCAGACCCAGCGGTGAGACGGATTATGACACATGGCGTTCACATGTCAAACTTCTCAGGAAAGACCCCGCCATGTCTGAACTTCAAAAATCTAGAAAGATCTTTAAGAGCTTGTTGTCCCCTGCAGCTGACATTGTCAACAGACTGAGCCCAGAAGCTACACCTGAAACTTACCTTCAGTTGTTGGATGCAGCTTTTGGAACAGTGGAAGACGGAGAGGAGCTTTTCGCCCAATTCATGAACACTCTTCAGGATCCTGGTGAAAAGGCCTCTGCATACCTCTGCCGTCTTCAGGGTGCATTGAACCTCACTCTGAAGAGGGGAGGAGTCTCTGCTGAGGATGCCGATAAACACATTCTCAAGCAGTTTTGTCGTGGATTTTGGCACCACACCTTGCTCTCAGATCTTAATCTTGAAAACAAGAAAAGCCAACCTCCAACATTCTCAGAACTTCTATTAATGCTCCGAATAGAAGAAGATAGACTGGTAGCTAAAGCCACACGGATGAAGAAACACCTTGGCTCAACCCGGCAGCGGGTTGTGGCACACTGTCAAAAGACTTGCACCTGTAGTGAGCTACAGACAGTGACTCAATCTGATTCTGACCCATTGACAGATCTGAGGAAACAAGTTGCATCCCTACAGAGTCAGCTTACTAATTTGATGGCAGAGAAACAGAAGAAAAGCTCGAAGCCAATGGGGAGCTTGTACCTTACCTGGGTTATGTTGAGATTGGAATCACCTTTCCTAAAGACTTTCTTGGTGCTGAACTAGAAGTCAAAACGCTAGCTCTAGTAGTCCCAGACACTGGGACATTAACCAAGTCTTGTGTATTGATTGGAACAAACACTCTTGATGTAGTGTATGAAATGTACATAGAGGCAAACCCAGAGGGCTACCAACCCATTCCTCATGGGTACAGAACCATACTCAAAGTACTGGAGTTGCGGCAAAAGCAATATTCAGATGAAAACGTTGGATTAGTGAGGATGCGTGGCAAGGATGAAGTGATCGTCCCAGCTGGGAAAACAGTCATTCTTGAGGCGACAGTATCAATCAGGAATTTTACACTGAGAGATCTGCCCTGTTGGAATATCCTTCAGTATCTTCCCTGCCTGGGGGGCTTTTAGTGCAAACCTGTCTCCTTGACTTACCAAGTAACCAGTTGTGCAAACTACCTGTAGTAGTAGCATGACATTACCATCCCAGCTAAGAGTGTGATTGCAGAACTCAGTGCAATACAGACTGTCCTATCTCACAAACAAATTGTGAGTGAACCATCAGAGTGTGAATCATCCAAGACCTCTAGTGTGACATTTGACTTTGCTGACTCTCCTATCCCTTCTGACTGGAAAGACCACATTACTCAAAAGCTGAGCAGTATGCCAGAGGTCTTCGCCCAGACTGATCTGGATTTTGGAAGGACCGACATGGTCAAACACCACATTAAGTTATTGGACGAAACACCATTCAAACACAGAGCCCGACCAATTCACCCACATGACATAGAGGCTGTTCGAAAGCATCTACAAGAGCTTCTCACAACTGGAGTAATCCGCGAGAGCGAGTCCCCATTCTCCTCACCAATTGTTGTGGTCAGGAAGAAGAACGGTCAGGTACGTCTGTGTGTTGACTACCGTAAGTTAAACTTACAAACAGTGAAAGACGCATACGCCCTCCCAAGACTGGATGACACCTTCACCGCACTCTCAGGTTCCAAGTGGTTCAGTACACTCTATCTTAAGTCCGGCTATTATCAGATCGAAGTTGCAGAGAGTGATAAGCCCAAGACTGCCTTTGTCTGTCTGCTAGGTTTCTGGGAGTTCAACCGTATGCCACAGGGAGTGACAAACACGCCAAGTACTTTTCAGAGGCTTGTGGAGAAATGCATGGGAGACATAAATCTGAAGGAAGTTGTTGTTTTCCTGGATGATCTCATAGTTTTCTCCAAAACCCTTGAGGAGCATGAAGCCAGACTCATGAAAGTCCTGGAACGCTTAAAGGAGTATGGGTTAAAGCTGTCTCCCGAAAAGTGCAAGTTCTTCCAGTCCTCAGTTCGGCACTTGGGGCATGTTGTTTCTCAGCACGGAGTGGAAAATGACCCAGAAAAGACGGCCACACTTAAAACTTGGCCAGTCCCTCAGAACCTCAAGGAGCTGAGCTCCTTCCTTGGGTTCTGTGGGTATTACAGACGGTTTGTTAAAGGCTACTCAAGTATTGTGAAACTGCTGAACGATCTAACGTCCGGTTATCCACCACTGAGGAAGCATTGCAAATCAAAAGGGAGGAGTAATTAGTATCATGATCCAAAGGAGCCGTTTTACGGACGGTGGACCCCTGCATGCCAGAAAGCATTTGAGGCTATCATTGAAAAGCTAACGTTGCCTCCAGTCCTGGCCTTTGCTGACCCAAAGCTGCCTTACATCCTTCATACAGATGCGAGCACTACGGGCCTTGGAGAAGCCTTATACCAGGAGCAGGAGGGACAGCTGCGGGTTATCGCCTACGCGAGTAGAGGTTCGTTGTGTAGTGAGTCCCGCTATCCAGCACATAAGCTCAAGGTTTTGGCTTTAAAGTGGGCTGTAACAGAGAAGCTGAGTGACTACCTCTATGGCAATCAGTTCACCGTTGTCACAGACTCAAACCCTCTGACCTACATCCTCACTTCAGCAAAACTCGATGCAACCAGCTACAGGTGGTTGGCGGCCCTCTCTACTTTCAATTTCAGACTCCAGTATCTTTCTGGAAAAAAAAAAAGGAGATGCCGATGGACTCTCGCGTCGTCCTCATGGCAAGCTACCTGATGACCTTACACCTCAAAAAGAGAGAGACCGGATATGCCAGTTCGCAAAACAACATCTGTCAGATCCAGACAATATTGACTCAGTCGATCAGGATGTTGTTCATGCTATCTGTGAGAGACAGTTTGTTTATCATTCAACCACCTCTGAAGCTTTGGGTGATGATGCAGGTATATCCCTTGTCGAAAGTTTTGCCATTTCTGAAGATGCTGTACCTGACAGCTTTGAGCACGAAGAGACGTTGGGAGGCCTAGACATCATTCCCAAACTCTCACAGGCAGATCTCAGAGACAGCCAGAGATCTGATCGGTGCATCAGACATATTATCACCCAGATGGAGAGTGGGGAGAAACCCCCTCCCACATTGAGGAAAGAACTTCCAGACGCAGTCCTATTGCTGAGAGAGTTGAACAGGTTTGAGCTGTGCAATGACATTCTCTACAGAACACGCCATGAAGGTGGTAGTAAACATTACCAGTTGCTCTTACCTGAAGACCTGCGGGAGTCTGTGTTGACAAGCCTACATGACAACATGGGTCATATGGGAATAGAGCGCACACTCGATCTGGTCAGAGCAAGGTTCTATTGGCCGAGAATGTCCTCAGATGTGGAGAAAAAGATAAAGACCTGCCACAGGTGTGTGCGCAGGAAAACGTTACCTGAGAAGGCTGCACCTTTGGGGAATATCATGACGACAAGACCCCTTGAGTTAGTCTGCATGGATTTCCTATCCATTGAACCAGACAGCAGTAATATGAAAGATATTCTTGTCATCACAGATCATTTTACTAAATATGCAGTCGCTATCCCAACATCGAACCAAAAAGCTCAGACTGTCGCAAAGTGTCTGTGGGACCATTTCATAGTACACCATGGCATTCCTGAAAAATTACACAGCGATCAAGGGCCTGATTTTGAGTCTCAGCAGATCAAGGGGCTGTGTGAAGTAACAGGCATACAGAAGATTTGGACTACGCCGTACCACCCCAGGGGCAACCCGGTGGAGTGTTTTAACCGAACACTCTTAAGTATGCTTGGAACTCTGGAGAACAAAGACAAGTCACGTTGGAAGGATTTTGTAAAGCCTTTAGTTCATGCGTACAACTGTACCAAGAACGAGGTGACTGGATTCACACCGTGTGAGCTGATGTTTGGGCGTCAGCCATGGTTGCCTGTCGATTTAGCATTTGGTTTACCTGTGAGAGAACAACGAAACAAGTCACACTTCCAATATGTTAAGGACCTCAAATTCCATCTTGAGGAGAGCTATAAAATAGCTACACGGAGTGCTGCAAAGGTAGCCGAAAGGAACAAAACCAGATTTGACAAATATGTGACCACATCTACCTTGGAAATCGGGGACCGAGTGCTGGTCAGGAACATACGCATTCGAGGGAAACACAAACTTGCCGATAAATGGGAGCAGACTGTCTACGTGGTGGTGAAACGAGCTGGAGACCTCCCCATCTACACTGTTAAACCAGAGGGCAGGGATGGCCCTCTACGCACCCTACACAGAGACCTCTTACTCCCTTGTGGGTTCCTCTCTGCAGCCAAGGAAGTGAAACCTGAAGAACCAAAACCAAAGAAAAGGCCCAGAACGCGACAGACCACTCACAAAGACAATGAAAGAGCAGATTCACCCCTCGGACGAGGATGATATTGTTTCAGTCCACTGGTTTGCAGATAGATCAGTGCCAAATGACTCGGCGTACATTGTCAAGCGAGATGTTCTGCTGACTCATAAATCAACTCTTGGTCAAGATGATGTGACTGCAGATCAAGACAAGTTGGCTGGTAATACTCCAGGTTATAGGGAAGCCTCATATGAGGAAGACTTACCTGAAACGGAAAGAGACTTACCTGGAAATGACGAATCTGAAAAGGAAAGCGACTTACCTGGAAATGACGAACCTGAAAAGGAAAAAGACTTACCTTCTACGGATTGCCCTGGCATGAGGGATGAACAAATCCTACTTCCCCCAGTCATGTTATGGAGTGATAAGGAAGGAGAGGACTTGATATTTGACAGAGAAACCGTAAACAAGGAGAGAGATGAACAAACAAGCAAAGAAATTCCTGTCCGACGATCTGAAAGAAGTCGCCAGCCACCAAAAAGGCTAGACTACCCTGAATTGGGAAATCCCCTTGTCACTGTGGTCAAATCATTATTTCAGGGTTTAACCACAGCTTTCATTGAATCTTTAAATGCTAAAGCTGAATTATTGTTCTTAGATGATGCAGTTCGCAGTAGGCATGCAAAGAGACTTGCATGAATTCAAGAGGGGAGGGTGTAACCCAGTTCCTAAAATCATCTCAAACAAAAGAGAAGAAAAAGTAAAACATTTAATGTTCATTGTTTCTGTTCTTACTGTCCTTGTTTAATGAAAGTGAAACGAGATCAAAATATTTATTTAAACATAGAAGGGATGCAGATTATATATGATATGCTCTGGTCAAACAAGGGTTAAGTTTTCTCAGAGGGTTGATGAGCTCTGATGAGAGCCTATTGTTTTACTCCCCTCCTCGCATGTCAGCCAATCGGTGAAGCTCTAGGCAGCTCTTGTCCCTCCTTAGTACCAGCTCCCAAGTTTTCACTCTCTTGCTCCTACAGCCGAACAGAGCAGGCGGACTAAAACTTTGCTATCGGGCAGAGCGAAACCGGAAGGTTTACTGAGCTGTGGCTTCACGTAAACGCTGAGCATCCACTCGACGGCGGTCAGGTTTTTATATGGGACGAATCCAAAGACCAGGTCAGCGATTCCAGAACCCAGAGTGTTCCAGTGTTCACTGGATGGCGAGCCAACCCAAGATCCTAGGAGACGATATACATATACATGCACACTCATTTGCACATTGATGGACTACAATCCTCTACTGTACAAGTAGTACGGTAGGACAGACAATCACACACACACTCCTTGTCGGACGAATTCTATTGGAATACACCCGTTTGTCTGAGAAACTGAGATTTTTTAAAACTTTTCAGTTTACATGTGGACGAGGAATACAGAGTCCGTCACGCAATGTCAAAGGTATGTGCCTTTTTTCACGTCAGCTGTGCGCCACGTTATTGCTTACAGGAGATGAATTGCAGAATGGCAGATAGTCAAATTAACAGCATTTTTTCTCTATCTTCAGGTTTTACATGCTTACATATAAACACGCAGTTACTGTCCCTCCATTTAGAAAGGCAGAGGCACACTGTAATTATTTTACATGTAATTGTTTTTTTCCTGTGTAATAATATTCAACACTGCTATCAGTACATTTTTCAAAAAAAACATGCCTCTGTGCAAAATGGGTTTAAAAACATAAATAGCTGTGGGATATGTTTGTCTGGGATTTAGACAGGGGGAACAAATCGTGGCAGGATCAGCCTGATGTTATTTTTATCCCACTGTAACTTTACTGTTTAAAGAGCTAACATCTCCAAAATGTCAGGAGTAGTTAGTCATTACAACAAGTGTTTGTGAACTAAAAATCAAGAATGTGGGATACTGTTTGTCCGTGATTTGAAGAGCCCAGCGTGTGCTCCCGATGAAGGGAAAAGCAATTCTGTAGGGGAGACCTACCTTAGCACTTGAGCAGGTGGAACCAAAGGGAAGATTTTCTTCACCATATTTTCTAGTCTAGGCTTAGAATGAAGTTGGTTTGGAAACATACTCAGCAATGCTTCATCTCCTGCTTTGCGTTTGTGTGGGTGCCCCGTGCTAGCAGTGTCCAAGTGTTGTTGTTTTTTTGTTTTTTCCCTTTTCATGCCGCGCCCCCCCCTGCAATGGCTCTGTGCCCCCCCTAGGGGGTGGGCCCCACACTTTGGGAAGGTCTGGGTTAGCCGATGATGAGCCGGAACCATGGAGGAGCGCTAACGGACTTCAGCCTGGGTTGAAGCCCTCCAGCGTTTCCCAGGAAGACGATGACAGGCAGGAGATCGGCCTGGACATCCATGGTTTGTCGGAGAATGAGCAGGAGAGCTCATTGTCTGCCCAGTGTGCCGCTGCTGCTGCACCGGTTGGCCACAATGACACCTCTCTTTTTTTCCCTTTTTCACCGTGCTGCTGAGAAGCTGCAGACGGATTGGCCCTCTCCTCTGCTAGCTCAGAAGCCATCGCAGTTCAAGGGGTTTTTTCCTCCAAACGGAGCCCGCAATGGCCAAAATCCCTCAGGCCGGCACTGTGCCATGAGCTCCGTCACCATGCTCCAGACGTGCCAGGCGATGTGCCTGGCGGAGCTCGGATCTCTGGTTCCTGATGATAGCCCGCTGGCACCTTTTCTTAACAAGGTCAGAGTCGCCACAGATTACATCCTCCATGCGTCCTGCTGTGCAGCGCTCTCCCTGGGCAGAGGGATGCTTCGACAGTAGTGGCACAGAGGTGTGGCTGACCCTCTCTGACGTCCTGGATATGGACAGGGCTGTATATCTGTGTCTGCGGCTGGGTTATTCGGACATTCAAGCTCTGCGCGACATCATCCCCTGACGTCAGGCGAGGCCCAAGCCCGCAGCTAGCCCTCACAGGCCCGCCACGCCTTTGCCGACTGGCAAGAGACCAGTGGGTGCCTACTGCCGCAGTGGGTGTGCCGCCAGCAGGAGCACATCCTCCAGTCCGAGCTCCACGCCAATCGGTCTGGAGCAAAGGCCCACCCTCGGGCCCCCGGTGGAACCCAACGCCCAGAAGGAAGAAGCCTCAGCCCTCCTAGCTGTGGTTCCGAGTGGAGAAGGGGTCCAGCAGCAGGAAGACGCTACTTTTACCCCGCTGTTGCCGCCCAAAAGGTGCCACTTAAGTTCTCTCCAAGCACAAACCCCCTGCACACAAAATGCCTCAGGTTGTAACTCCCTGTTCAGGTGTGTCAAATGTTCAGGTGACCACATCAAGTGTCCCCGCTGTTTTTCATTGTTGTGCCCCAACACAAAGGTGTGAATGTACATATTCCCATGTTACAATCAATAAAGAGTGTTGTTTATCCTCAAACAATCGCAAATGCTCAGCCTGCAGGCAGAATGAGCCAGGTCAGGCAGGTGATGCATTCCCCTGCAGACACACTGGGGGGCGACAACGCACCGCCGATGGTGCTGCAGGTCAGCTGGCTGGCTGCTCACTTCCCTCAGTGTCACGCTTGCGGCCCCTCTCCATGGGTGTTGTGAACCATTGCCATGGGTTACCGGTTACAGTTCTAGGTCAAACTGCCTTGTTTCCGGAGAGTCGTAAACACTACTGTCGGCACCAAGGCAGGCATCATACTCAGGGAGGAAATAAAGGCGCTATTACAGAAAAGAGCAATACGAGTGGTCCCGGCTTCGGAGACAGACAAAGGTTTGCACAGCCGTTATTTTGTTGTTCCGAAGAAAGGGGGAGGACTTAATCCCATCCTCGACCTGTGAGTCTTGAACACGTATCTACGAATGTACAAGTTCAAGATGCTAACACTCAGACAGCTCTTGAATGCAGTTGGCCCGGGAGATTGGTTTGCCACAATTGATCTAACAGATGCTTATTTCCATGTGGCTATACACCTGAAACACAGGCAGTTTCTGAGGTTTGCATTCGAGGGCGTAGCCTATGAATACCTGGTGCTGCCGTTCGGGCTGTCGCTCGCTCCTCTGCGAAATTGGACGAGGCAGCGCTAGCGCCCCTCAGAGAGAGAGGCATCCGCATCTTAGCCTACCTAAACGACTGGGCTCTCGTAGCTTGCTCCAAAGAGCAGGCGGAGACACAGCTTTCACTGGTTCTGTCACACATTCAGACAGTGGGGCCGGGCTGCTGCATCTGGGCTCTTGGACTGGTAGGGTGTTGTTTCGCAAGGTGGTGTCCACAGATGCTTCCCTAAGGGGGAAGGGGGTGCTGTGCGAGGGTGCATCAGTGAGAGGGATCTGGTCCACAGCCCAGGGTGAGCTGCAAATCAACCACTTAGAGCTGTTAGCAGTATTCTTAGCTCTCAAACATTTCCGTCCAGTCCTGGAGGGCCAGCATGTCTTAGACAGGACGGATAATTCAACAGTGGTGTCTTACATAAACAGGCAGGGAGGAACATGCTCCCTTCCCCTGTTGAAGTTGTCTCACTTTCTGCTGTTACGGTGCAGTGTTCATTTTCTGTCTCAAAGAGCCACCCATGTTCCGTGCACCTGAACCTGGGGGCGGAAAATGGAGGTTGCACCCTTTAATAGTGGCTCAGATTTGGGATCTATTTGGTAAGGCTCAAGTAGATCTTTTTGCCTCCAGGGTAAATACTCACTGCCCCCTGTTCTTCTCCATAATCGACCACAATGCACCCTTGGGCATGGCTAGCGCACCAATGGCCAGACGTGCTCCTGTATGTATTTTCCCCCAGTGGAAATGATATCTCCAGTTCTAGAGAGTGTGGCGGCAGTCTCTCTCTCTGATTCTAGTGGCCCCTTGGTGGCCCACAAGGTTGTGGTATGCAGAGATAATCAAGCCTGCTAGCTGCGAGTCCTTGGCAGCTTCCTATCCGCAGGGACCTCCTCGCTCAGGCGGGAGGAGAAGTGGCGCCTGTGGCGTGATCTGTGCACCTTCATGCTTACCTCCTGAGAGGTCAAACTTGATTGCTAAGGGTCTGCCACCTAGTAGCAACAATTCAGAGCACTAGGGCCCCATCTACTGGAGGCTTGTATGCTTACAAATGGCGAGCCTTCGAGCAATGGTGCCAGGACCGCCACACTCTCCCATTTCAGTGCTCTATCCTTCCTGTTGTGTTCAGGTCAAATTTGACCAATTTACAGCTTAAAGCACTCATAAATATTGTGTTTTACATCCTATTGCCTCAAGGCCTTATGCATCCTCCACACCATGTGCTAGAACATTTCACAGTGATTATCGCCTCTTTTGTTGAATTTTGAGTGTTTTAATCAACTTTGATTACGTCTTGATGCATTCTCAGTCATCCAGGAAAAGAAATCTCCAAAAGTTGATTCTGTTCATCTGGACGTAGCGTTTTCTGGGAGAAATGTTTCGTCACTCATCCAAGTGACTTCTTCAGTCTCAGCTGACTGCAGGTTTCCCCAATCTTATAAACAGTACATTTGCATAATGACTGAAACCAGCCCACTGAAGGAACAATGGGCTGTGAGGTCAGTTCCTTAATCATAATTATGCAAATTCTCATGACCATTGATCAACAACCACTGACCAAAACCCACTGATCAAAGACCACTGATCAATGGCCATGAGTACCATTCACAGAGAGTTGGGGAATGGCTGCAATCACAGCATTGTAAGATGGCGAAAGATGTACCCTTAGGCCCCCTCCTCGATTAAAAGATGGTCTTTCCCTTTTCACGTAAATGGCCTCCTTGACTCCACGCTCAAACCAGCGTTCTTCCCTGTCCAGGATGTGTACATCCTCATCCTTGAGAGTGTCCACTAGCCTGTAGGTGTAAATAGACTGCAGAGTCCTGGCCTGATGAGGTAGCTCTTCTGTGTTGTGCCATCCGCTTCGCCAGAGGTTGTTTGGTTTCCCCGATGTATAAATCCTGGCAATCCTCCTGGCACTTAACAGCATACACTATGTTACTCTCTTTGTATCGGAGGACCAGATCCTTGGGGCGGACCAATTTTTGGAATCCATCAGTAATGGGGGACATCTAAAAGCTGACGTGTACCGTAAACCTACACATACGGATCAGTATCTAAGGTTTGACTCTCATCATCCACTGGAGCACAAACTGGGTGTCATCAGGACGCTACAACACAGAGCGAACACCATCCCCACTGACACATCAGCCAGGGAGGCAGAAGAACAGCACATCAAAAAGGCCCTGAGTAAATGTGGTTATCCCACCTGGACTTTTGTCAAAGCTGGAAAGGCACTTAAAGAAAGCTCCAGCCGATCCAGGAGAGAAGGACAACCGCTGCCCAAGCGAAAACCTGTAGTGATCCCATATGTGTCAGGAGTATCGGAACAGTTGAGATGCATTTTTTCGAAACACCGGGTCTCTGTGGCTTTTAAACCCCAAAACACGCTGCGCCAAAAATTGGTCCACCCCAAGGATCGGGTCCCCTGATACAAATATCCCTTACTTATGTGTTGTACCTCGTTCCTCTCCTTCAGGGAACAGAAGTTATATATATAACTATTCGTTTCTAGTCTTTAGGTTTTGTCACTGTGCCTCCTCTGTATTCCACATTTCATGTCTAGTCTCCCTTGTCTTCATGTTTGTTTATTGCTTGTGTCTGTTTTGTGTCAGTTATGTTCCCATGTCTGATTCTTCCCAAGTCCCTGTGTCAAAGCCATGTCTTAGTGTGTGGCTCATGTTTCCTGTTTTATTTTGATAGTCCCTTGACCCGGGTTCAGAGTGTTCAGTTTTGCTTCCTCCCTGTCTCATTGTGTCAGATGAGTTCCAGCTATGTTTCCCTCGTGATTCTCATCCCCTCGTTATCCTTTGTCTATTTAGTCCTCTGTCTTCCTTTGCCTGTTGTTGGACTGTCTGCTCATCTCCCTTTGTTTCCTAGTCCCATGTTTTTCTTGTTCCAGGTAATTTCGATCCATGTACTTAGTGTTTAGTTAGTTGAATATTAGTCTCCCTTTGCTTTTGTTTGCATTTCATGCAGCCAGAAATAAAGGCTCACTTTTTGTTAATATTAAATTGTGTCTTGGTAGTCTGCATTTGGGTCTACTCTCTCTCTACACTCCTCACCGTCTGCCACTGCAGACATGACAATTTGAGCCTATATGAATGCTTCAACACTATGCACCCAATTCTTGTTTTTAAAGTCATTAAAGGCGTACGCTGTATAATCATTCCACTCTGAAAAAATAAAAAAAAATGACATGGCATTCATGCCCATGATGAGTGTATGTAAACATCTTACTACAACTGTAAACCAGAAATCTTGTGTCTGAATGAACCTCAGATCACTATAGTGAGGTAAATCTGCACTGAAGATGTAGATTTAACACTACGTTAGTATGCCATTGAAGTTACAAATCTATTTGACCTTCACTGGAGCTTCTGTTGAAGTGTCCTGGGTCCTACTCCTTGGTTCTAGTCCTCCTGCCTCCTCCTGTCCCTCTTCATCCACCTGATGTTGGTCACTCTGAGGGTTTGGTGGTGATGCTGAAGGTCTCTGCTCCTTTGCCCTGCAGCCATTCTGCATCTCTTGCTCATTACGGGTTTCTAGCCTGTGGCTCCAGTCACTGAAACCTTCATCTTCATCCAGGCCCACGGAGCAACTGGGCTTCAGCTCCTCATCTGACCTAAGAATAGAGCACAGAAAATTTATCACTTACCTGATCTCAGAAACCGAAGCTATTGGTTTTGTTATTGGGTGCAGTGTTTTAGTCATGTAGTCTTTGACTGTGTTAGGGAGATTTGGACATTTTCACAGTACTCATAAGTATTTGGTCCTTTAAACAGAGGAAGGAGAAGTATCACATGCCTTTATGGGAAAGCCTGAAAGTCTCACAACATAGTATAACCAAAAACAATGTGTAAATAATTGTCAGAAAATAGCTTTAATACTTCATTTATGTATTGTAATTTAACCATGTTTTCATTATTGCTAATCTTAATGGCATTCATAGTCCATATGGCAGACATCCAGGTTTATAATATCACTACAATAATCACTATCAGTGGTCCAAAAGGTGAACTACTAACTTTAATAAAATAAAATCTAGACAGCTGACATGGAGTTCAGGACCCAGTCTGATCATTTGAAATTTTCTGACTCTGTGTGTGACAGCTCACCTGTCTGAGGTGTAGAAAGGTAGAGCTTTTAATCTACTATCCTGAGTGAGCCCATCCCAGTCAAGAGAAGAATATTTATCAATAATTAATACGGTGTTCTCTCACATTGGGAACGCCCTTACACAAGTTTAAATGATTCCCTCTTATGATTACACCCCCTCCACGACTTGAAGTCTTATGCACAACATCTGATGACCTGTATGTACCAACCATGCTGAACTAATTTTTTTTCCAAGCTGACCACATAAGGTAGGAAAATATAAAAGGAAAGCCAGTCAATTTTCTTATTTTCAGTTAATTCTGCTATTCACATTTTCAGAACTTGATAGTCAAGTTTAGATTCTGTTTAGTTAAATTTGTTAGGCAGCAAGTGAGCTTGCTTCTGAGCAAACAAAGAAAATATATTCATGGGGGCAAAACTGTTGAAAGATGGCTGGCAGGTGGCATATGGGACCTTAGGTTTCAAGCTCCATGGAAACAGAGACAATAGCTGTGGAAACACCAAACAGAGGCACTGCTGCCTCCAGTTTCAGAAAACCTCAAGTCAGCAAACCAACCTTATAAGCAGCAACAGATTAAAAGCTACTGATGTCTCTAAATAACTCCTAGTAGAATTTGTTTTTACACAAATGTTTCTCTTAAAAAAGCCATTTTCAGATTGTCCCTTGCTAGCGCAGGAGGCACTGGATGTCCTTTGGCAGAATGTCTTACACTGGATCTTCTTCCTGATGCAAACTCAGAGGGGATTTGTGTCTCTCACTGGAATCAAACTGTCACCCTCATACTTGCCAAGCAAATGTGTTAACCATTACACCACTGGAAATTCCAGAGTACCCTAGATTTCTCTATAAAGGTTCATATTATATTCAGCATTTCAGATTTTAGCAACTGGAATTCTATTTAGATTCATCTAATTCAAATCTTGTCCTTTTAGCAATCTATAACAACAGGTGTCTCACAAACTAATTATATTTCAGTGTGACTGGGTGGTAGTTAAGGCAATAGGTCAGGAAAAGAACTTACAGTTGTTAATACAGAACTTTTCTGATAAGAGAAGGAGTGAGTTTTGCAGTTTTTGCTGAGTATCATAAACTCAAGCGATGGGAATATTTCCTCCAGAGATTCCCTTTCTGACATCTGCCCATACAACCGGAAGCTGATGGTGCAGCAGCTTTTTCAGCTCCTTTACCTGCAGCATCACTGGGCTAGGTAACTGGGCTGAATGTACTGATGACACCAGCACACACTTTTCCCCAACAATCAGCACAGACAGGCTGAGCTGTAAACATGAAGAGCAGCCCGTCGACAGTGTTTGCTGTAAATGCAATGGTTTGGTTAGTGAGAGAAACCAAGCCTTGTTGGAACAGATAGTATCAGCTGAGAAGTCTTGCTAGAAAGCAATCCAAGCAAATTAAATATTCTTCTTGGTTGTCTTATTGGTGTACTAATCCTAGCTTCACTTGATTAACATTCCTAAGTTTTATAAACTGCTGCATAAAGACTAAACATGCATGCAACTTATTAGAAGAGTCTTTAACTTGGACATTTTGCAAAGTTTGTGATGTGAATTCTTGTTGTTTTAAGTTTATCAATTTATTACAGTGAAGTATTCACAGAGCACAAGCTGTCCTTGTGTTTAATGAAAGTACAGCATCTCTAAGCAATAAAACACATTTTTTAAAAGTCTTTGTCATGTCATACAACTGAAAGTTCAAAAAATAATTTAATGTTTCATTGTTTACTTTAACATTACGTTCTGGTTTGAACCTTCTGGTTGGCTGGGGCTTTTCTGTGTGATTCTCCCTATGCCTCTGTTAGCCTTGTGAGGTTGGTGACCTGGACGTAAGTGGATGGATGGATACATATCCTTTTACAGTTCTGTTACATTTCTTTGGGTGGAAGACTATAAAAAACTCAACTTAAGCCTAAGATAAAAGGTTATTTGCTATGTGACGAGAAAAATTATGCTCAATATTACCTGTGTCGCTCTGACCTAATCACAGCAGGTTTAAAAAAAAAAAAACATTACATACTTTTATATTTTCTGTTTCTAGACAGACTTGTTGATATTTACGTAGCAAAAGCTGTAAGAAGCTGCATAAGAAGCTGGAAGGCCTGACAAACAATGTGTGGTACAACATTACTTACTCTCTGTTTTGTGTGTAGTGGTTCTGTTGGGTGGGCTCGAGCCAGGATGGGCTCCTCTCTCCTCTCTGCTTTTCCCTGGCTCTTCTCCTTCTCTCCCGCTCAATCTCTTCAGCATCCTCCTGGCTCCGCTGTGCTGTCACCCTGCAGTTCGCACAAAAATCAAGACACTTACAGGACACACAGTGTATACTGTAAATGCAATGTTATACATTTTAGAAAAGACCTTTTAAGAGGTTGTATGTAGCTTATTCAGCCCTTATTGGATAAGCGCAAGGATTTGGATGGATGGATATATTAACTCTAAATGGAAATTAATTCTTCATTAATTTATACATACATACATACTAGGGGTGCAACGATACACAAAATTCACGGTTCGGTTCAGTTCGATACTCTGGTGTCACGGTTCGATATTTTTTTTGATACAAAAAAAATGTTCATGCCTTTTTAATTTGTCATTTATTAAAATTATAAATATATATTTTAATTCAAAAGTACAGTTTTTAAATTTAATGTTGCTGAAACAACAAAGTAATAAAAATAAATAAATCTCTGATTGAGAAATCACTCATCTTTGGAAAAGAGAGTTTATTACAGAGAAATGGCTCTTTCCAAAATAAAAGCTATACTATACGCTTCTTCTGGGCTATATTCTCAGCAGCATATTAAACATATCAGGTCCCCATAAGGAGAATCATGTGCTAACGGCTGTCTAAATGACTCGGGTAAAGTTTGTAGCATGCATGCTTGTTGTTTCTGTCTGCTTCCACTTGTCTTTGCACTAGGATGATGTCAGAGTAAATGTGCAGTCATATTCCTTGTGTTCCCACTAGTGCTGTCAGCGTTAATCTCGTTGAAATGACGTTAAAGCCACAACACGGCAAATCTCCGTTAACGAGCTACAGCGGATCGCCCGTGCGTGGGGCTGGACGGCCAACATGTCAACGAGCTAACTGCCCTAACGCACTAGTTCCCACCCATGTAATTGAGCATTGCGTGGCACATCCGACATTAGTGATGGGTCGTTCGCGAACGAAATGGCTCTTAGAGCCGGCTCTTTGAAGTGAACGACGCGAGCCGGCTCCTTATTGGGAGCCGTGAGGTTTTTTTTTTTCTTTCTCTCACCCTCTCTCTCGCCCTTTTTTCCGCTAAACTCCGCACGCGCGGCCTGTACTTTGCGCTGGGCAGAGGGGGGAGGGGCGTTAGTTACACTCGCAGTAGCACAGGAACAGAGCCAGAGAGAAAGAGAGCGAGGGACAACAACGTCACATTAGAAAGGTATAGTGATCATCCACTATTTTCAGTTGCAGATGATAAAGGATTCAGAAATCATGCAGGCCCATATGACAGAGAATGTGCATCTTCTTTTTGTTTTAATATTTTAATTTATATTTAATTGTGTTGTGGTTTGCAGTGTTTTGTGTTGTTTCACGTTAAATTTATTTAAAAGGAAAAAGCTGAAAATTTAAATAGTTAAAAGTCTAAAATGTAAATAGTTGTTCTTTGTATTATATGATTTAATTATTACATTTTATGTGGAGTGAATAAATAAAGTATATTTATGGTGGCCCTTAGAGAAAAAGCACGTACAAACTCCAACACACGTAAAAACTCCAAAACACGTAAAAACTCAGAAGCACGTACAAACTCCTAAGCACGTACAAACTCCAAAACACGTAAAAACTCAGAAGCACGTACAAACTACAAAACACGTAAAAACTCAGAAGCACGTACAAACTCAGAATCATGTACAAAAGACAACAGAAGTGCTCCAGGATGCTAGGGCGCAGTGTTGAGCTTTTGTTACCTAGTGGCTACACAAGCCAGGAAGTATCAACAACCGGATTTGGTGTGTGGTTGTAACAGGTAAATAAATTTTTTTTTTTAATTATTTGAATAAATATGAGTGCTTGTCTATAAATACACAAACAATACACACATGCTTTCAATTGTGTAATTTAAGTGATCTGGGTAGCTCTGTTTTGGAAGTTCAGTTAACGCTAGAAATGTGTTTTGGAGTTTGTACGTGCTTTTTGGAGTTTGTATATGCTTTAGAGTTTGTACGTGCTTTGTCTCTAGGGGCCATATATAAACATATATAAATAAAACCACTTTTTTTTACATTAGTAATTCCTTTTCTGCATAATTTTATATTATTGTTAATGATTAAATAATTAAAGCAACAAAACAACCTGAAGAGCCGGTTCGGAGCCGAAAGAGCCGGCTCTTTTTAGTGAGCCGAGCCGAAAGAGCCGGATCTCTAAAAAGAGCCGGAAATCCCATCACTATCCGACATACTGTTTTACTTTTGTCCATGATGCGCTTACCTTCAGGGTCATACATCACATGAAAACCAAAATAGTTCCAAACGCCACATATGAATTAGGGTTTGGGAGGTTCAATTTGCCATGTTGCAACGAGAGCTTAACTTCTGTCTCCCTAGCTTGCCCTGCGCTCGTTCGACTACTCCGCCTAGGCTGCACTGTCGAGCGCAGATCCACTGAGCGCTCAACACAGACAGCATCGTCAGAAGGAAAGTTGATAAAATAAATTAAAAATTTTGTATTGTTCGATACATATGCCTACCGAACCGAAAGCACTGTATCGAACGTTCAATATCGATACGAGTATGTTGCACCCCTAATACATACATTTCCAAAAAGTGTATTTGAAAAAAAAAAGCCATAAGTAGTTGTAAAATTCTTCTCATAGTTTTCATGTAATTACTGTTGGTGGACTTTTATGCTGTTGAAGAGATGGTAAAGTTGGCTTCCCCTCAGTGTGTGCCCATATAACTGCCCAAGGCTCCCCAACCTTCCAGATTTGCTACATTGTTCTGAGTTTGTGGACACCTACTGTGAATATTAGAACAACATGTGATTGTTTAGAAGGTTACTCTGCCAGGAAATATGCTGCTCTGAAAGCCAGTGTTTTGGTTCAGTATTTCCATGAGAGCGCTAATGTTGAGCAATTATGTCTGCATTGCTCCAACTCATCCCAAAGCTGTTTAATTGAAATGAGGTTGGGGCTCTGTGGATGCTCTTAGAACTCGGGGAAAAAATCTTTTGGGAACTTGCTTTGTACACAGGGTGCTACAAAGATGTCACTGAACTAAAATTTCCTTTAATTTAGTCTTAGAGGCCAAACCCAGGATGATATAGTGAGGATTGAAAGTTGTAAGAAATGAAAAACTAAACTGACCTTATTAGCATCGAGCAGCCACGCTGGCACCCAGATCTATGTTATGCACATTTGCTATTTATCTGGTACAATGTTGAAATGAACCTATGGAAAAGTCTATGCATGATGAGTTTTTCACACATAATTTAAAATTCACTGGAAAGAACGAGTTCTTTCCCATCAAAAGCTCATTAGTTCATTTGCCCGATTGGTTTTAGCTTCCAGTGGGTGTGACCTGATAACAATAACTCCTTTTATTGTCCAAGAACATCTGGTGGAGTTTGAGCCAGCTGCTGTGCTTTTTCACTTAATTTCAATCTCGAGAGAAAAACAGAGAGAAGGAGAGTGAGGAGGTGGAGGAGGAGGTCAAGATATGGAGGAGAAGGACAGAGAGAGACCTTAATGCTCCATCTTGTCATACAACTCGAGGTCTGGATAAAGTCTTGTCTGGAAATTGGAATGAGCAAAACCTCGGAAATATTTATTCATCTGATTGGCTGGGAGTTTGACATCACCTAAATCTCTGGACTTTCTATTGTGTACAGAAAGGGTCTTTTGAGTGTGATGTCATTGTTTTGAAGGAAAATGTCAGCTCATTACAATTTGGATACAGTTTTAACAGCCACAATGGCAGTGAATTCATCACTTTAATTGCTTCTGTTTGGAAACATAACAACATTGTTGCATATTCTTTATTTCTGGCATGCAACAAGAGACGTTGGGCTTAAAATAAACACTCTGGAAGCATTTTTTTAAAAAGCCAATAAATGATTAAGTTTTAGCACTGTGTGTAAACATTCAACTATTCAGCTTTGATTTCTTTCTCTGGAATGGGATGGTAACGCTAATGTCCATGTTGTAGTATAGTATACACATCATTACATGATTAGCTTGATGAATGATACATATCACCTATATATCACATCAAATTATCAACAAAGCAACCAGAGAGAGAAATACTAGGAGAGTTGCATTGTTTGGAAAAACACCCCTCTTCAAAATCCCATTTGTGGTTTTGTAAAGAGATACAAACCTTGTCAAACATTTGGAATTTATTCCACACTAACTTGTTTTGGAAATTGTTAGTCTGTGATTAATCTGTTTGAACCGTATGCATTGGTAGAAAACTGCACCAAGGAAAAAAAGCATCAAAATAAACGATGGGTGTAAGTTTAATAGTGAGGTAGTCGAATCAACGCTATGTTAAAATATGACTATATAACATTAAATATCACATTGGTGCAAATAATTGGTTTTGTTTGTTTGTCAGATTTTTATTTTTTATTTTTGAAAGGGATATTATCTAGTTTATGGATTTAGTTTGCTATTAAAGCTAGCATTAGCTGCTAACTTATCATTCTTGACTCTTGTCCACATATAATCACTACTGGCTCATGACAGCAGTCAAAAAGCTTCAAAATACATTACTTTATTTTTAGTGTCTCATTTTCAAATATTTTTTTCTGACATTTCATAAAACTGTACAAGAACAGCAGGAACAAAGAAAGGCAAAAGTGTGATCTTGTTGGTTCTAATTGAAGGAATACATAAAACATGCAGAAAATTTGCCAGTGCAATACAATGCAAAAGGCTTAAATATAAATGAGCTCATCTGTGGATAAAATCTTTGTGAAAGTTTTTAATGAGCAACTGAAGAAAATATTATTGCTTAAGACTTTTGGTGAGGACGCTGACCATAAGTTCTAAGTCAAACATGCTGTGGTTGTTATGTGGGAAAGTGACCTACATAAGATTGTACTCACTAGAGATGTAGTAGGAATCATGTTGCCAAGTCTGTCTTAAGTTTGCTGTAATCTGATTTGATGTGTGACAGGGCTGTTTTGGCTTCGCAGTCAGGCTATGGGGAGAGAGAGAGTGGGTGGTGATGGGTCAATTGGAGATCAGGTTTGATTGTCTGGACCTCATCACTACTGCATGAAATGTAACAAGGTGAAGAAGCATGAAATATTTATATGTCCATATGTGTTGGCTATTCGCTCGCTGATGTTTGATGTTTGATGTTTCTGTTGGTGCCTTTTGGTGCATTTTGAATGAAATTATCTGACAAATAATATGACCTATTGTGAGGTACAATGCACTCAGAAACGAAAGTATTTTGATTGGATGTTGCTTATAACTAATTAGCACCTATGCAGTTTTTGAATACACAATGGTAACAAACTAACTAGCATTTTCTGACAACTGCTAACCTCTCATCCAGATTTGTTACATAAACTTCTGGCTCCAAAAACAAAAATGGCAGCTGAACTGCTAACCTGAACAGATTAAACATGTAGGAGTCTAGAACTCTTCTCCAGAAGAAGTCACTAAATGAAGTGACCTAATGTTTCTCACAGTGAAAACGCAACATCCAGAAGAACAGAGTCAACTTTTTGGGAGGGCTATGCAAATGTTTAGGAGCCTTTTGGAAAATGATAGCCTGTTATCTATTTGGCATAATTTGTTGCCTCAAGGACAGTCTTCCTGCTTCCTAACACACACACACTGTTTGCTTATCTAAAAGCTATGTTTAGGAAGTGGTATAAAAAACTGTGTCAGGTTAAATTTCAGAATTAGTATAGTATAGTATACTTGCTGAATTATTATTTCTGTGCAAAGGCAAATGTAGTCTTATCAATTCCTGTAAAAAAAATTAAATTAACGCATGAAATAATTGCAATTTTACATATGTTGGCCAAACTGTAAATATAGTACTCTCACATAGTCTTTAATTTTTATGGTTTGTGATGTGATCTAAAATTAGATGACATCCCACTGACACTATGTCCTCAAGTAATTGCTTCCTTTGAGTAAATAATAATTATGTACCTCTCTGGAAGTTGATTAGGCAGTACTGCGGCTGTATAAACTGCATATTTGTGTGGTGAGGTTTATAGAGTCACATCACTTTGTTTAAGGTGAGTTGAACTTTATGGTTTCTGTCAAATGTTAATACTGGCAAATGTCATGCCTTTGTACTTATTTGAGCACTCAAAGTATTTTCTTACTAGAAATCTCATTCACCAATCACACACATTCATACAGTGCTTTATAACATTCACGCACACACATAGTCCCATATGGTCCACTGGGGTAACTGTTGGGGCAACTGTTGTTGGGCAAGGTATTGAACAATGAGTTCAGTACCTTGCCCAAGGATACTTTGGCACTGGCGGAGTCAGGGATGGATTCACCAATGTTTCGACTGGTGGATGATCTACACAATCAATCCATGCAACGTGTGGTATAACATCAGCAGCACTTAATCTATGCACACAAAACAGTGGACAAAGAACTGACCAACAGCTGGCTTGTCTGCTGACTTGTTGCATTCTACACGACTACTTTTAGATGCAATAACAAATCAGTCTGGCAGTGTGAAACTGTTTGTGTGATCTGCCAAAAAGCACAGTTTTGTATTGTTGCATTTTCTTCACATGCTCAGACAATGTATTGTCTCTGCAGAGTGGTCTGAACTACACGGTATCCTTGGGGTCTGCTGGGGTATTTAACACAATGTTAATAACCATAAAATTACAGAGGATGTCTGTCTGATTAGCATAATTTTTTCCACCATTTACACAATGAGGCAATGGAGGCCTGCAGAACGGGATGTTCTTTGTGTGTGTGTGCGTGTATGTGTGTGTGTACGTAGTAGAGCAGGAGGGGGTTCAGGAGTCAGCCAGATGATGTCATAGACATTAAGAAAGTTGCAGCTATAAAGGAAGCCATTGAACTCAGCCTAGTGTCATTTTGAGTGTAGTCACATAGCAATGTTCCAGCACTCATGGAGGAAACAAGAAATACAAGAAATACAGAGACAATGATTGTATCACTGATTCAGGGTCCTGTGCCTATTAGAGGTGAAAAATTAGAGTAGATTGCTGTGAATGGCCAAATTAGGCAAATAGAGAACAGAAAGCAACAAATGGCTGGTTGAATTAAAAATCATTGTGATGATAAAAGTAACTTAAATTGAGCAATTACCTCCATTGTTTTAAAGGAGGAGCTGCAGAAACTGTTTAGAACTCATTTTACAAACTTCTATTTAATTCTTGGTAACTTGTCAGGTCATGCTCCAAAACAGTGGTTAACAGCTAGTCAGCAGAAGACACTTATTTATGTTTTCTTTTGAAAAATACTTATTTTTTGTCTTATTTTGTTTAACACTAAAACTACTAAACTATACATTTTAATTTCTCCGTTACCACGTTTCTGGTTTAGAAGTATACACAATTTCAGTAGGACGTGAAATACGATTCAGATAAATGTGGTGCAAACTGGTTGCAATAAACCTAAACAGGGGTGAGGTAAGTACAAAACAGCGATACTGGACTGCTTTGTTATAAGCTTTTCACTCACATCATTTGAAAAAACAGTCACAGCTTCATGTTATTTGCCAAGTACTCCATTGTAATGCTGAAGTCATGAGGATTAAATGTCTTGATTTTCAAAAACCCACATCACCCATCTTCAAGGACATAATTTAAACCACATTTCGTTGTCATCCTCATTTTCAGTGTTTAAGTTTGATTTATTCAGATTTTAACAGACTCGTCACCAAGCTGGCAAAATCAAGTGGGAAGAAGAAGAAAAGGTTATTCAAAAGTATCATAATTCATTTGCATTTTACGGATATGATAAAAGATTGAATGTTTTGTGTTTGCCCCAAATTTTGCCTTTTAAGCAATATAGAGGCTACTGCTCTATCTTCTGATTGGTGGAGGTCAAACATGCAATCTGAGAGTGAGACCTGCATGCATACAATTGCATATTAAAGATAAAGTAGAAAGGACAGCTTTTAGTTTTAAAAGCCTTCTTAGAATTTGAATAAATTATATTGTTAATGATACTTACAAATATCGCTCACTGTTTTTTTCTCTATTTAAAACTACATAAAGACCAGCAAATTTCCCCAACGCTAGGGTTAATTAAGTGAAAGATTAGTGAAAGATGTCATTTTGGTGCACATGTTAATGACACCTGCCTCAGTCTATTATGCCCTTAATTTGCAGCACTTTTGCACTTTCATCTATGTACATTATGCATACAGTCAGTGGTACACTTGCCTGTGTTTTCGATGTGTAATCTGGCTACAAAATGAACTTTCTTTTTTGGGACTAAGTTAAAATTGAAACATAAAAAAGCCATGCTGCTTTTCTGCTGTAATCAGTTCATCTCTTCATTTTTACAGTTTTTCAATTTGTACATTACAGCCAATATAGATGAATGCTTGGTTATAAACAATATGGTCATATGATCATAATATAAGATGTATTACAAATATTGCACGTTCAAAAATGTATCTTGCTTCAAAGTACGGATGATTGAAATTTTAGCTGTACTCATAGGTTTTTAATATCTGCTAGATATGCACTTATCTTAATTGTATTGCTAGCATTTAAATATGCATTTCCATTCTTCCACTGTTTTGGCCGATGTGTCATTATGTATCTACTCATTTTATTGTGCAGGTGAAGAATCTGTGACCAAAAAACATTTCCCACTGACCTGATGAGGTTCTGGAGAAGCTGCCTGCTGGAGCTTCTTCTTCTTATGGAGTCTGACATGGTGAACTGGGCCGCTCCTGGTCCGTGGTCCTGGATTTAGTCCTGCTTCTGAGTTTGGTGTACTCTTAGACCTTCTTTACAGCTGTTTTTTCTTCTGTCTTACTAGCTCAAGTGGGCCTCTCTCTCTTTCTGTCTCCCCCCTCCCCTCTCTCTCTTTCTGGTCTCAGGTCTCTCCTCCCCCCATGTGGTTTTCATTGAGGCACTTTAACCCCCTCCACCTCCTCTTGCCCTAACAAATGTCATGTGACTTTCCCAAGGGGGAAAGTGAGATGATATCATAACACTGAACTGGTAACAATACTATATGCATGTAACTCTGTGTTTTCTTTTATTTAATTATTACTGTTACTAATGTGTTGTGTTACTTATATTCATTTAGTAACACTTCAGACTGTTAATAATGCACAAATTTATACTTCCTATGTTGTTTTCTAATGAAAAAGTACATTTTCTTTACATTACCTGAGAATATTCACACACTCGTTACCAGTCAATATCTCTCATTCAAAATCCACAGAGCCTGAGCTGCTAAGTGATTTATGTCAGCCACTGCAAGTGAAACAGACTAAAAAGCATTGGTATCACACTTTTTAACAGATTCCTTCAGCATGTGCTCTAAAAGTTAAAGGTCATGTTGACTTTTGGTAATTGATGAGCTGTCACTTTTCTGTTCTCTTTCATGTAGCACAGCAAAAACAACTGGAAATGTCTCTGTGATCTTTAGTGCTCACAGTCCTGCCTGGAACTGCTTAACACCAGTGAGATAGCTCAGTCAGAGCTCGGAACCTGTCAGTTTTAAGGAAGTTTGTGTATATTTTGGATTTGATAAGATTGAATTGTTGTTTTATTTATCAATTACATTTTAAGTTCTCAGTTTAAATGCAGTATATAAAAATATATGTGAGTTAAGAATTCGCTAGGGACTATAATGATGTTTTTGCACCACTAGCACCGCAGGCTGTCATGTCTAATTTCTCATTGGCAGAAAGCATAGACTGGAGGGTAGGGCTGTCAAAGTAATCTTAGTTCAAAGGTCAAAGTCTCAAAAAAGAAAAAAAATAATACAAAAGCAAAACAAAAACCTTCCCTGACTTGTAACAAAAAGAAGCATAAGTGCATACTTAAAATGTTCATGTTTAATGGATGATTAGGAGGGCCATTACAAAACCAGCTGTTGTAAATCAAAGCAACACGTAAACGTCACTGCTTGGCTTTCACTGAGTTCTCTCAAAGCAACCCTTACCACTCAACAGCTAAGGACTTATCTGGACAGTGATTTTCTATTCAGTTCAGTTTAGTTCCGAAATTACAACAACAGTCACCTCAAGGCACTTTATAGTATAGGCAGTTCATACAATAAGGGAGTGAGGGAGACAGAACAACAGATATCCTGTGGAAGAGAACCAGAGATTAATAGTAACTAAATGCAAAGTGGTGTGTAAACACATAGTGATAAAAATCTGAGTGAAGAAGAAACACTTAATGTATCATGGGAAGTCTCCAGCAGCCTGAAACCTATTGTAGCTTAACTGAGGGAGGAATCAAGATCACCTGATCCAGAACTAACTATATGGTTTGACAAGAAGTAAAGTTTTAGGCCAAATCTTAAAAGTAGTCTGTCTCTGGAATCCTAACTGGAAATCCCAACTCTGCCTCCAATTGTACTTTTATATACCCTTGGAGCCAAGTAAACCAATAGTCTGAGAGTGAAGTGAAACATATACTATTTGAATGAAATGGGAATATGAGGTCTTTAAGATAAGGTGGGGTCTGATTATTCATGAGCTTGTATGTGATGGGAAGGATTTTAAATCCAATTCAGATTTAACAGGGAGAAGCCAGTATTGGCGAACTATGCTCTCTGTTTCTAGACTCTGTCAATACTCTTGCTCTAGCTGAAGGCTTTTCAGTGACCTTTAGAACAACCTGAAAATAAAATAATAAATTTCAATAGTTAAGCATAGAAGTAATAAATGTATGAACTAATTTTTCGGTATCATTCTGAGACAGGACAATTTTACTAATATTTTTGTTTGTTTGTTTAATATGGGCACTGAAGAACATGTCCTGGTCAAAAATAACTCGATTCCTTACAGTGTTACTGCAGGTCAAGATAACCAGGATAAATATTTGATTAGACACTATGTTTCTAAGATTTTTGGGTACAAGAACCTCAGTTTTATCTGAATTCACAAGCAGGAAATTAGAGGTCATCCAGGTCTTTATTTTAATCAAGACATTTCAGCAGTTTAACTAACTGGCATGTGTCATCTGGCTTCATGGAAAGATACAGCTGTGTATCATTTGGGCAGCAATGAAAATGTATACTATACTAAAAGCCACTGAGTGATACTGCCCAGGGGAAGCATGCATAATATAAATAAAATTAGACCTAGCACAGATCCCTGTAGAACTCCATAATCAACCTTAGTGTATGAATAAGAATCCCCATTTACATGAACAAATTGGACCCTATTAGATAGAAATGATTCAAAGTTCTACAGCCCAATACAAATAATATGTACAATGTGTTCTAATCTCTGTAATGAAACATTGCGGTCAATAGTATCACTGTCAGCAAACATTAGTAGGTCATTAGTAACTGTCATAAGCGCTGTTTCTGTAATGAATTATTCCTGACTGAAATTCTGCAAAGAAACCATTCCTCTGCAGACAGCCACTTTGCTGTTTTACAACTACTCTTTCAGGGTTTTTTTTTTTTAATTAGAGAAAGTTTAGAGATTGGTCTGTCAATTGCTTAAATTTGAAGCACTTGAATAAGGCAATCTGAATCACCATTCAAATTTGAAACAACTAATGTGGCTTTTCACAAAAAAAATTTTTTAACAAATGTATGTCTTTTAGTGGGCATCATAATTCTGCCACCACATTTGCTGTAGTGGAAGTCTTTAGATTATGAAACTGATTCATAATAAGCCATCCATCCATCCTCTTCTTCTTATATGTTTCAGGGTCTCGGGGCAGATGGAACCTATTCCAGCTACAGATCTATTTTTACCAACTTGAGGTAAATGCATCCTGATACAAAACAAAGTGAAAAATTGTGTCCCTGACCTAGACCCTTTGGTTGGGTGGTTTTGGACTGTGAGACTGATAGACCTGCTGTGTGTAAAAACAAACAAACAAATGGCTGTGGACTACCATTTCAAAACTTCAAAGCAACAGATTTAAAAATAATGCAAGACCTGGAAGGATTAAGGTGTAAGAATACTGAACTACGTTTTCCTATAATGGGACTTGGTGCTTTTTAATTACATTTCTGAAAGTAAAATGAATAGTATGATAATAGGAAAGAGCTGGATAATAATAATAAACACACTAGATAAGTGAGATGAAATGAGTAAAACTTCAACTCAGAGATAAAGCTCTTTCTGGCATTGAGAAACTGTAGAACAGCTTGAGAATGAGGCTAAAGAACTAATGAGTTGGTTGGATCTGGTTACTATTCTGCAGGTTTATTAATAAGATATGGCAGCTTAGAACATGAGCTGCTGCTGGAGGGGGCACGATAACCTTAGTCACATCCCCAGTGTCAGAGCATTGGGGCCCGATAACACACTGTTTGTTTGTTTGCTTGATGTTTTGTCCTAAATTTGATTTTTTTAATGCCTTGATTAAAGTTGCTGTTCTGCTCCTCTGCACGGAGGAGACTTTTAGACTTTTAAACGCTCTCTGTCTATCATTCCAACAACACAGATGTGCATTAGGTCACCCAGGCATTTCCAGCCAGCACTCATTTACACACACACATACATAACCACACAAACACACATGTACACACACACACACACACACACACACACACACACTTTCTTACTTGCCCGCCCCCTGAATCCCGTGGGAGCTTGAAACACTCACAAACACTCCACAGAACCGTTACCACGGCAACACTCCCACAGCACTTAACTCAGCCTGACTCTTGTACGACTCAGTATGAGGTTGATGGTGGTGGACAGAGACACCACCCCGACTGCCAGCTTCGACACTGTTTCCAGTATTTCCCCAAAGGAAGAGTTTTAGTTTTAGAGCAGTAAAACCCAACACATGCAGTGCTGCTACAGTAACTGTGAACTTCAAGCTTTCTTCATGGCAACCATTATTTCTTTAAACAGTTAAAGCTTTAAATTCCATTGTATTTTTCAGAGTTAGACTAAAGTAACAAAGTTAGCATCCCTTGTATTTTCATGGAACTAAACCCTGTCTTTATTGTCATATTCCTTCAGCAGTCATTCACTGTATTTCATGACTATCCTTTTACGTAGGGATCTTACACTAAATAAAAATTGCCTTCACACAGACTACAGGATTTACAGGATTTATAGGATTCTAAGATAATGCTTTGAATTTTAGCTTAAATATATATAAGCATAACATAGATGTATTTACTGTTAATGTATTTCAGACATTAGCTTGTGCTGAGACTTCACATTTAAAAAAAAAAAAAAGGTGACAAACCTCAGGGTAGCTTTTATTGTGGAACCACTACCAAGCCAGGAGGAGGTGATAACAAGGTTAGTCTGAAAATATTGTGTGATACTCTGTTGGCACACTTCTTTCTTAGAAAAGTGCAATGGAACAAGAAGAACCCTAATAATGTCGTCATCACTGTGGCGTAATTCAATCAAGACAGGGGAGCTTAGTTGCCTTAAGGTGGGATCATTTTAGATGTGTAGATTTCTTTTTATTTAACTAAACAGACAAGAATGATTTAGCATTTTCTCCCCATGTTTTTCCTTTGTGATTAAATTAGTCAAAGCATAATGTGGCTTGTGTCTTTAAACACACAACCCATGCACACACTGTAATGAAGTAATCCCTTGTTAGGTCAGTAGATGCCGCTACGGTACCGTTATGGATCCACGATAAATTTGCTTACATATTCTCAAAGTTGTTCTTAGGGCAAGTGATAAGTGCTACTGGTTAGGCTAGTAGCATAAACAAATTCTGAGAGTAGACAAAGATAAGATGCTAAATGCACTAATGACACAAAAGATGAAATTTTTTGAAAGACTTGAGTCCTGTTAGATCTGACTTGAAGCTAACACAGTGTTTCATAAAAAGATCATCATACCAACAGTCAGACATGGTGATTATAGCATGCTAGGGCTCCTTTGTAATTGATGTAACCATGAATTCTGCTCCCTGCCAGAACATCCTGAAAGAGAAAGATCAACTGTCAGTTCATGCCCTGAAACTCAAGCACGCTTGGGTTTTTCAAAAGGACAATAAGATCATTTGGCATGACCTTGCTCAAAAACCCTGCAATGTGTTTCAGTTAAAACAGTCCTGAAAAGAATAGGGGGCCAGAACTCCTCCACAGTGCACCTTTAAAGTCATTATAGGAGAAATATAAAAATTGCATACTCTGAGCTACCCATTAGGAGACACTGAAAAACGAAAGAAAATGGCATATTGAAAGCAATGCCTGCATGTAAAAAAACGGTGTGTATGTGTGGTTGTGTCTTAGAGAGGATTTGTTCCAGTTAGAATAGTGCTATTTTTCTGACCACTTTCAAGCATTTGCATCTGGTTCATGGTGGAATTAAACAAAGTGAAATACAGATTTTTTTTTTTGTTGGTGTTTGTTTTAGCTTTTTAACAGTTCTTCAAACATCACCAAACAATCTGAGAATTTCCGTCTGAGTTTTGCCTTAAGGTTGCAGCTCAGTCCTCAACTACTGGCCCCAACTCCTCATCAGTCTTTCACACTGCAGTAAACGTTGCCAGCTGCCCCATAAAGACGGCGTCATGAGCAGGAAACCAGCCACTGCTGGTCTGATCCAGACAGATGAGGGAATGGATTCAAGGTGAGTGACATCAACAAGAAGCATTCAACAGTTAATCCAAGAAGTCTGATGTTACTCCAGCTTGTCAGAGATGAAAGAAAAAAAAAGGCATCTCAAGAATAAGTCTTTGTTCCAGAGTAATGATAGAATGAGGCATTCATAAAATTTGCCACAGGGAGAGAGTGGAAAATAAGAACTCATCTACAGGACAACCTTCAGATAACTTACAGGGTGGAAAAAGGCAGGTTAGTTTAAAAGGCATTGATTTAGAAAGGTTTGCATTCAATTTAAAACACCCCTCCCCAACCACCCACTCATACACACACTCTCTCTCTCTCTCACACACACACTGCTATTTCCCCTCATCTCTCGTCAACCTAAAATATTGGCCGAGAAACCAGATCATAGCTCTGTGATCTGGTTTCTTTTAGACATAAACCTTAACAATAAAATGTTTCTGATTTATTTCAACCTGTTGTATTTCTCACTGATGAGGTTACTGTGGCACTGTGGGTTTTTTCTTTCTCTTTGGCCACAAGTAGTGGCAGAAAACAGTAAGAGTTGTAATTTATGGGGGCAGTCCATGTGCTGCATTTTAGAAAACTGATTATTATTTAAAGTGTACTTAAATATTTGCTTTTAATATCACTCTTTCTTTTAGTATTATTAAAAGCAATTTGAACCCATTGTTACGACCCCTCTGGTGGGCGACAGGTGGGGAGAAACATACACAAGCCCTCTCATGAAATCAGAGTAAATAAGGGGTTTTATTGCAAACGTTAAACTGAAAACTGATGGGGCTGTTCAACAGACCACCGGGCAAACAATTAATACACAAAGAAAAGAACAGGCAAGAATAAAAGCTAAGGGTTAACTAAGGTGAGCCAGCAAACACAAGACTCTAATAAAATTAAGGTCAGCTGTATATCAGGGTTTACAAACACAGTTCAAATGCTAGGCAGACGAGGAAGACACTGCATGTTCACTTCAGAGCAGCAGTTCGCCGCAGTGTGAAGAATCTTCAGCCTTTTTATACTCACAGGTGCAGAAAATCAGCCAGTCAGTTGGTCTTGGAGTGTCATGGGATCTCCAGGCAGCCAATCGTCCGTGTGGTCTGGCACACTTTGATCTGCATAAAAGAAGGCTGGCACAGGACTCCCAGCAGCCAGTCATCCACGAGTCCTAGCACACTTGGATTTGCATAAACAAAAGGGCAGTCTCACTTCCTCCAAGGCCCAGGGCTGTAACACCCTTCCCCTTAAAATAAAAGACTATGTTTTGTATACACAGATTTCAATATTCGTGACAGACAACAAAACAAGTCATACTCACAACCGGGAGAGGCCATCAGCTCGTACATTTTCTGATCCTTTTATATGCCGAATCTCCAAGTTGTACTCTTGCAGCAGCAAGGCCCATCGCATGAGTCGTTGATTGTGGTTAAACATTCGGGCAAGAAATACAAGTGGATTATGATCAGTGTACACTACAACAGGTAATGTGCCAGACCCCAAGTACACATGGAAGTGCTGAAGAACTAGCAACAAGGCCAATGTCTCCTTTTCAATTACAGAGTAATTTACCTAATGCTTGTTAAACTTGCGGGAGAAGTAACAAATGGGATGGTCCAATCCCTGCAAGTCTTCTTGCAACAATACTGCCCCAGCCCCAACAGCACTGGCATCAACCTCTAACTTGAATGGACGCGTCAAGTCGGGTGCAGTTAACACAGGAGTGTGGCATAGGAGGGCTTTTGCACTTTCAAAGGCATCTTGACACTCACCAGACCATAGGAAATCAACCTTAGGACTCAGTAGGTTGGTCAACGGCTGGACTATGGAGGAGAAGTTTTTGCAGAAGTTCCTGTGATAAACCACCATTCCCAGGAATCTGCGCAACTCCCGCCGGGTGGTAGGTGCGGGACACTCCATAATTACTGCAACCTTGGCGTTAAGGAGAGGCCATAGAGGACCACCAACCTCTGGAACATCGCGGGTGCATTACACATCCCAAATGCCATGACAGTGTACTGTAGTGATGTGTCAGTCGCGAACGAAACGGCTCTTAGAGCCGGATCTTTGACATGAACGACGCAAGCCGGCTCCTCATCGCGAGCCGTGGGTTTTTTATTTTTCTTTCTCTCACCCTCTCTCTCGCACTTTTTTCCGCTTCACTTCATGAGTACCATTCACAGAGAGTTGGGGAATGGCTGCAATCACAGCATTGTAAGATGGCGAAAGATGTACCCTTAGGCCCCCTCCTCAATTCAGAGATGGTCTTTCCCTTTTCACGTAAATGGCCTCCTTGACTCCATGCTCAAACCAGCGTTCCTCCCTGTCCAAGACGTGTACATCCTCATCCTTGAAAGAGTGTCCACTGGCCTGTAGGTGTGAATAGACTGCAGAGTCCTGGCCTGACGAGGTAGCTCTTCTGTGTTGTGCCATCCGCTTTGCCAGAGGTTGTTTGATTTCCCCGATGTATAAATCCTGGCAATCCTCCTGGCACTTAACAGCATACACTATGTTACTCTGTTTGTGTCGGGGGACCCAATCCTTGGGGTGGACCAGTTTGGTACTCATAGCCATTGATCAGTGGTCTTTGATCAGTGGGTTTTGGTCAGTGGTTGTTGATCAATGGTCATGAGAATTTGCATAATTATGATTAAGGAACTGACCTCACAGCCCATTGTTCCTTCAGTGGGCTGGTTTCAGTCATTATGCAAATGTGCTGTTTATAAGATTGGGGAAACCTGCAGTCAGCTGAGACTGAAGAAGTCACTTGGATGAGAGACAAAACGTCTCTCCCACAAAACGCTACGTCCAGATGAACAGAATCAACTTTTTGGAGAAGGATTCAGAAAGTTTATTCATGCAGGCCCATATGACAGAGAATGTGTTTAATTGTGTTGTGGTTTGCAGTGTTTTGTGTTGTTTCACTTTAAATTTGTTTAAAAGGAGAAAAGCTGAAAATTTAAGTAGCTAAAAGTTGAAATGTGAATAGTTGGTTTTTGTATTATATGATTTATTTATTACATTTTATGTGGAGTGAATAAATAAAAGTATATTTACGGTGGCCCCTAGAGACAAAGCACGTGCAAACTTCAAAACACGTACGAACTCTGAAGCACGTACAAACCCTGAAGCAAACTTACAAACTCCAAAACACGTGAAAACTCCAAAACACATAAAAAACTACATAGCACATACAAACTCCGAAGCACGTACAAACTCCAAAACACGTAAAAACTCAGAAGCACATAAAAACTCAGAAGCACGTAAAAACTCCGAAGGACGTAAAAACTCCAAAACACGTACAAAAGACAACAGAAGTACTCCAAAATGCTAGGCGCAGTGTTGAGCTTTTTTTACCTAGTGGCTACACAAGCCAGCAAGTACCAACGAGTGGTGTGTAGTAACAGGTAAATGAACCTTTTTTTTTTTTAATTATTTGAATATATATGATGCTTGTCTATAAATACACAAACAATACACATATGCTTTCAATTGTGTAATTTAAGTGATCTAGGTAGCTCTGTTTTGGAAGTGCAGTTAACGCCAGCAATGTGTTTTGGAGTTTGTACGTGCTTTTTGGAGTTTGTACGTGTTTTGTCTCTAGTGGCCACCGCATATATTTATATATAAACATATATAAATAAAACCACTTTTTTTTACATTAGTAATTCCTTTTGTGCATAATTTTATATTGTTGTTAATAATAAATTAATTAAAGCAACAAAACAACCTGAAGAGCCGGTTCAGAGCCGAAAGAGCCAGCTCTTTTTAGTGAGCCGAGCCGAAAGAGCCGGTTCTCGAAAAAGAGCCGGAAATCCCATCACTAGTGTACTGCAAAAAGGTGTCGGGCGTTACGAAAGCTGAAATGTTAGAAGCACGCTTGGTTCAGGGGACTTGACAATAGCCTTTGAGAAGTTCCAAGGCCATTCCAATACTGTCCACGCAATCCTCAATTCTAGGGAGTGCATATGAGTCTGGGACAGTAACGCAGTTTACTTTACGGAAGTCAGTGATAAAATGAGGTGAACCATCTGGTTTTGCTTCTAGCAAGCATGGTGAGCTCCACGGGCTCTGACTGGGCTCTGCCAAACCGTGTTGTAGCAGGTACTCAGTTTCCTGCTTCATCAACAAACGTTTGCTGGGATTTACGCAATAAGGGTGTTGTTTGATGGGCTTTACATTTTGAACGTCTATGTCATGTTTTAGCACTGTAGTGCGGGTAGGCACATCACCAAATAAACAGGGGTACTCATGGACCAAACTAGCTACGTCTTCTTGTTGCTCGGGAGACAGGTGATCAAGCTGACTCCGGAGTGATTTTAACTCTTCAGAGTTAGGCAAGTGGGGCCTAGAACAACTGGAGTAGTTCAGTTTTAAACCATCAGCCTCGTCTGTGCTGCTACCTCTGAGTGACTGAAGACGGCCATAGGAGCACAGCACCCAGTGGGTTTTGGTTGGGGACGGGAATGGTATAACTTTAACCTGTTTATATGGCAAACACGAATTTTGTGTCTTCGATTTGGCATGCCGATTATGTAATCGGTTTCTCCTACTCTTTCGCGTACCTCATAAGGACCCTCATACTTAGCAGAAAGAGATGATCTGGGGACAGGCAAGAGAACAAGTCCTTTATCTCCTACCTGGAATTGTCGTTTGACAGCAGCCTTATCATAAGTGTGTTTATAAATGGATGGGAGAGGTGTGAGTTTCTCAAAATGGGCTCATTGAGTCAGCACGGACAGTGTTGGGGAGTAACGGAATACATGTACCGCCGTTACGTATTTAAAATACAAAATATGAGTAACTGTATTCCGTTACAGTTACCGTTTAAAAAGGTGGTATTTAGAATACAGTTACTTTGTTGAAATAAATGGATTACACTGCGGTACTTTCCTGTTTCATATTGTGGCGGGTCAGGCCTGTTTGGGTTTTGTTTGACAGCTACGTTCTGTTGTTCGAGGTGGCAGCGTTACGGTTGCCATGGTTGCAGGGCGACGCTGTCTCTCTCTCTCTCTCTGCGACTGTGTGTTTCCTGGGTGAGAGAGCGCCTTTTTGTTGTTGTTGTTATTGTTGTGCTAAACTAACAGGCAGAATGCTACAAGCATAGCTCTAAAGAATGTAGCATCAAGGGCAGTGTAGTCCGTGTTGCAGGGAGAATGGACCGCCATACACGTTATGTGTTATGTGTGAGCAGGAGGAGGGAGAAAAAGGATAGTGGAAAAGTACAGCAGTCATCGAGCAAAAACGGGAGCTGGAAGCATGTAAATATAATAATAACCACTGCAGCCAAGAAGAGTGCTTGACGAGCCCAGTTGTAAGTAAGCTATTAAGACTCGACTGTACGCTGTGTTCGTGTTTTCCTCCAAAAACAATAAGTTCCGTTGGAGCAGCCTCTGGCAAGAAAAGTTGACCCAGACAACAAAGTAAAGCTATTTTTCGGCTACGAGCCGACACGGACCCCGCCGTATTAGTCAGAGGTCCCTTTACTAAGGTTCGGAGCCGCGGACCTTCAGTAACAGTAATAAATCACAGCAATAGTACATTTACGTAGTTGTAAAAAGCATGATAATATATTAAGTAATCTAAAGTATTCAGAATACGTTACAGTCATTGAGTAACGTAACGGAATACGTTACAGAATACATTTTGGGGCATGTATTCTGTAATCTGTAATGGAATACATGTTAAAAGTAACCTTCCCAACACTGAGCACGGATAAGATCTTGGAGAGGCTACAGCTGCTGTGAATACTCAGAAAAAGATCTCTGACTGCAGACTGGATACATCTCGGAAGGGCTAGCTCAGAATAAGATCTCTGGGTGCAAATTGGATGACATTTTGGGGAGGCACACTGCCGTGAGTTCTCAGAAATCGGCTCCTTGAGCACAAGAAATGACAACATCACAGAACGCAAGTATGGCGAAGCTCACGGCTCTCCAACGGGAGATTGAGAGACCAGTGTTGGACTGTAGAACTGCTTTGAAATTCATATGAGCTGTTCACACTAAAGTAAAAAGCACCATCACTTCATGCGGATACCCCTTTGGCGCCAGCGGCGGTCTCGAGGTTGGAGCTGAAAAACAACACCCTGATAACGACTGTGTTTAGTCTGTTCCTTCCCATTCCATGCAAGGCCACCTGGGTTGGCTGGTAGACTGTTTACTTAGCCTGGCAGGGCGAAGGACACTGTCTCAGCTGAACTATGGACACGCACACACATACACTTACACTGATAAACACACACTCATCCCCCTCCCTTTCCAAATGCCTTCGATGCTTGTTTCCTGCAGGGGAACACAGCGGGTCTGTGTGCCACGCTGGAATGGTAGCGCTGTGCAGGATTACTCCTCACCCCCCACCCAATCCTGTGGCTTGTCATGTCTTTCACAAAGTTGTGCTCTGGACATTTATGTGCTTTTTGTGCAGAGGAGTTTTTTTGTTTCCTGTTCTCATGCTGTCCTACCATGGAAGCACAGCATGAGTAGAGGTCTCTTTTTTCCTCTTGTACTTTCCCACTGTAGTGTATATTTCAGTGTTTTTCTGTAACGCTACCGATCTCCGACTTGTATCCCCATGTAATGTCTGTGTTGTGTGTGTAAGGTCGGGGGGGGGGGGGGGGGGTGTCCCATTTCACTGCAGGGCAACCTGCATGTGGCGAATAAAGCTTTGATTCATTCATTCATTCTTCCTTGTGAAACAGCGAGATGCTGCTTAGCCAGAGCATTAGCCTGATTCAAACGCTCATGGAAATCTTGCACATACTTTGTCACTCCCATTCTAGGGCTCCCTTTCTGGATCAAAATTTCCTTTTATTGCTTTAAGTGGGCCATGAGGCATGTGGCCAAACACTAGTTCAGAGGGACTGAACCCGATTGACTCTTGGACGGCTTCGTGAGCAGCAAACAACACAAAGGGAATCCCTTCATCCCAATCCACTTTGGCCTCTAAGCAATACTTGCGGAGCATGGCTTTTAAGGTTTCATGCCACCGCTCTAAAGCTCCTTGGGATTCTGGGTGATAGGTAGAGGACACAACCTGTTTGATATTTAGGCTTTTAGCTACTTGCCTGAATAATTTAGACTGAAAGTTAAATTTCAGTCTAAATTATTGGGGTGCAAGTATTGTTGGGGTGCAACAATACTCGTATCAATATTGAACCATTCCATACAGTACTTTCGGTTCGGTACGCATATTTATCGAACAATACAAAATTTTTAATTTATGTTATCAACTTTCCTTCTGACGATGCTGTCTGTGTTGAGTGCTCAGTGGATCTGCGCTCGACAGTGCAGCCTAGGCGGAGTAGTCGAACGCAGATTCACTGAGCGCAGGGCAAGCCAGCGAGACAGAAGTTAAGCTCTCCTTGCTACATGGCAAATTGAACCTCCCCCACCCTAATTCAGATCTGGCGTTTGGAACTATTTTGGTTTTCATGTGAAGCATGACCCTGAAGGAAAGCGCGTCATGGACAAAAGTAAAACAGTATGTCGGATGCGCCACGCAGTATGTCGGATGTGCTACGCAATGCTCAATTACATTGGTGGGAACTTATTGTAGCATTGAGGACATATAATAGTAAGATTATAGTAACAATTGCCATTTGGGCTTATGTGTTGCAGAATTTCCTCAACCATTAGTGCAGCCTGATCCTTTCCTTTAGACAGAAATTACATACAAAAACAAATATTAAGAAAACATTTAATAGATGTATTATTCATGTTGAACCCACCTCCTCAGTGTCAGCCTCCATCACCTTGTTCCTCACATCATTGTAGTCTTCGGGCTGCACACTTACCAATTCATAAATGAGCTCAGGCTGGGTGGGGGAACTGAGGGCTCTGCAGTGTTCCAACGCCTCCTCCCTGGTCTTATTCTCTTTTACCAGGACCATCTTGTCCCTATAGCAGGTGCAGGGAAAAAGATCAACAGAGTTTTGGATAGCCATATTTTTACTGGCGGAGGAGATGGAGACACAGTCACCATTCTTCCCTGGCTCATGGTCTGCCCAGTTTGTATAATTTGACACACCTGTTTGCCCTGCAGAATAGGTGGTGAAATTTCAGCAACAAAGATAACTACAAATCAACTAAACGTTATGTCAAAAAATTTTGATGAACTAGAGAGAGAAGCAAGAAAGAAAGACACATTATAAATATTTTAATATTAAGCAAAATTAGTTGAGTCATAGCTCTAATTTAAACTACAGAAAAATTGCACCGGGTGACTTTTCTAAACAGGCTGCCTTTAAAGCTTTTTATTATAAATGGAGGTACCAGGTGAAATTTATAGTTTTACAGTAGTTACTATTCAACTGTAGCACTAGTTACTGTACAGTACTATAGTACTGTCAGTACTAGAAATTCATAGTATCAATTTTGCAACTTTGTGTTCAGAGTTTCTTGTTATAAAGCTGTAAAATTGACCAGCATGTACTAAGCCACATATGGTTACACGGCAGATTTGGTAGTATTAGTGCTATTTGCTAGTAAAATTGTTATTCCACACTTCACAGTAAGTTGCAATTATCTATAAAGTGTGAAATCTTGCTGACGTGTAACTCTTTACCTTCCCTGTACAGTCCAATCCACACTGGAAAACCATTGATTGTTAGTCTCACAGTATGCCTCGGCATCATTCCACATCTTTGACTCTGGAATATATTTGGATTCATCACAGTTTAAGAAGATATATTGTCCAAAATCATAGCTACTTACCCTTTAAAGAGAAAAACAATCAGTGTAAGAAGATTTTCGTGAATTGATTTACCCATTCATTAATTTTTTTAAAACTGCTTATCCAGTTCAGTGTCATGGGCATCCCAATGCCTTTTCTAGCAGGTATAGGACAGTTATAGGGGGCAATGTAAACCTGACAGACCAATGCACCTCAGGGCTTAAATAAATCCTTCTCTTTAAATAAATAAAGAGAAGGTAAACACTGCAAACATAAGCTCACACCACAATGTGGCAACAGATACAGCACAAGGGAAGTAGGAAAAGTCTTACTAAAAGAAGTTGAACATTTTGGCAGTATTGGCATCGGCTTGGATACTGACCATTTGGATATATTTTATTTTTTAAAAAAACTTAAAAAGCCTTTAAAAATTTAAAGCTTGAACCATGAAATAAACACCAGAAAATTCTAATTCTGTTTATCTCCAAAAGTTGATTCTGTTCATCTGGACATAGCATTTTCAGTGGGAGAAACGTTTCATCACTGTCAGACCCAACACAAACAGGGTACACAAACACCCGATCCTTGGGGTGGACGAATTTTTGGCGCAGCGTGTTTTGGGGGTTGAAAGCCAGAGAGACACAGTGTTTAGAAAAAATGCATCTCAACTGTTCCGATACTCCTGACACATACAGGATCACTACAGGTTTTCGCTTAGGCAGCGGTTGTCCTTCTCTCCTGGTTTGGCTGGAGCTCTCTTTTGGCGCATTCCCAGCTTTAGCTGGGTTAACCACATTCACTCAGGGCCTTCTTAATTTTATGTTCTTCTGCTTCCCTGGCCGCTGTGTCTGTGGGGATGGTGTTTGCTCTGTGTTGGAGCATCCTGATGACACGCAGTTTATGCTCCAGTGGATGATGAGAGTCAAACCTTAAATACTGATCCGTATGTGTAGGTTTCTGGTACAGATCAGCTTTTAGATGTCCCCCATTACTGATGGAAATCTCACAGTCTAAGAAGGCTAACCTGCCACTTTTCATATCCTCCCTGGTGAATTTGATGTGTTGGTCCACCGAGTTAATGTGATCCGTGAATTGTGGTACATCCTGAGAATTGATTTTCACCCAGGTGTCATCCACATATCTGAACCAATGGCTTGGTGGTGTTCCAGGGTAGGATAACAAAGCCCTCTTTTCCACTTCTTCCATGTACAAATTGGCCACGATGGGTGAAACTGGGGAGCCCATGGCACACCTATGTTTCTGCTTATAGAAGTGACTCTTGTATGTGAAGTAGGTGGAATGAAGACACAGTTCCAAAAGCAAACACACTTGGTCGATGCTGAGAGTGGTCCTGCTGCTGAGGTTGGTGTCATCCTGTAATCTCTTACGAACTACCTCCAACGCTTCCGTGACTGGGATGCAAGTGAAGAGAGATGTAACATCGTATGAGACCATGGTTTCATCTGCGTCCATAATGACATCTCTCACCTTCTCAACAAATTCCAAGGTGTTCTGGATGTGGTGTTCAGAGCTGCCCACCAGCGGGTTGAGGATTGAAGCCAGAAACTTGGAGATGTTATAGATGACCGAGTTGATCATACAGACAATTGGTCTTAACGGTGCACCCTGTTTATGTATCTTCGGTGAGCCATACAGACTTGGTGTAGAGTCCCCTGGGTATAGCCTGTGGTATGAGGTCCGGTCAATAACATTGTCTTGTTCTAACTTCTTCAGACAGTCTATCACCCTCTTCCTGTAAACACTTCCTGGGTCTTGTTTCAGGGGCTCATAAATACTTTCATCACTGAGTGACACGATTTTCTCACGATAGTCTTTCTTGTTTAGCAAAACTGTGCACCTACCCTTGTCTGCCGGAAGGATGATAATGTTGTCATTACTAAGTGATGTGAGTGCCTTCCTCTCCTCCATGGTGATGTTGGATGCTGGGGGCTTTGCATTGCTGAGACAGGCCGAAACCTTCGTCCGTAGTTGCTCTGCTTCCACTCCTGCAATATTGTTGTTACGAATTGCTGTTTCTATGGCTGTGATCAGTTCCACTAGCGGGATTTGTCTCGGCGTGACAGCAAAATTCAACCCTATAGCAAGGATGTTTTTCTCTGTTTGGGTGAGTTGTCTGTCAGACAAATTCTTCACCCACTTGTCCACATCCTCGGTGTCGCATCCTTCTCTCGTCTGGCAGCTTAGGATACTCTCCGTATTTTGCTGTGGTTTCCGACGTACAACAAGTTGTAATGTCGGTCAAACTTCCTTTGTTGTCTGGTCTTAGACTTCTTGCGCTGTGCTAGATGAGCCTTCTCCGTGAAGTCAAACACCCATTCTCATCTAGAAGCATGGTAAGTCTCTGTCGGATCCACTTTTCTTGAGGTTTTAACATGTCGATGGTAAAATTAGTTTGCCTAACCCATTCATTAAGCAGCTGGTACTGTGCCTTCTGGAGGATTTTTGTTGCCCGGAAGCCTTTAACTGAAGAGCTCATTTGCAGACTTTTAGGCTCAATCCTGTTTTGTCTGCATCTGAGGCTGAATCTCAGGTGGTTCCTGTAATCCGCCATCTTATGTGCTGTTTGCTCATACTCAGTGTTGGGAAGGTTACTTTTAAAATGTATTCTATTACAGAATACAGAATACATGCCCCAAAATGTATTCTGTAACGTATTCCGTTACGTTGCTCAATGAGAGTAACGTATTCTGAATATTATACTTAATATATTATCATGCTGTTTACAACTACATGAATGTACTATTGCTGTGATTTATTACTGTTACTGAAGGTCCGCGCTTCCGAACCGTAGTAAAGGGACCTCTGGCTAATACGGTGGGTTCTGTGTCGGGCTCATAGCTGAAAACTAGCTTTACTTTGTTGTCTGGGTCAACTTTGCTTGTGAGAGACAAAGAGAGGCGTTGAACGGCTGCTCCAAAGGAACTTATTGTTTTTGGAGGAAAACACGAACACGGTGTACTGTCGAGTCTTAATAGCTTACTTACAACTGGGCTCGTCAGGCACTCTTCTTGGCTGCAGTGGTTATTATTATATTTACATGCTTCCAGCTCCCGTTTTTGCTCGATGACAGCTCGTACTTTTCCTTTTTCTCCCTCCCTCGCTCACAGACACATAACGTGTATGGCAGTCCATTCTCCCTGCAGCACTGACTACACTGCCCATGATGCTACATTCTTTAGAGCTATACCGGTAGCATTCTGCCTATTAGCTTAGCACAACAACAACAAAAAGGCCTCTCTCACCCAGGAAACACGCAGAGAGAGAGCGTCACCTTGTAACCATAGCAACTGTAACGCTGCCGCCTGGAACAACAGAACAGCTGTCAAATAAAACCCAAACAGGCCTGACCCGCCACAATATGAAACAGGGAAGTGTAATCCATTTATTTCAACAAAGTAACTGTATTCTAAATACCACCTTTTTAAACGGTAACTGTAACGGAATACAGTTACTCATATTTTGTATTTTAAATACGTAACGGCGGTACATGTATTCCGTTACTCCCCAACACTGCTCATACTGACGTACAAGAATTAGGCAGTCCTTGCCAAAGTGGGTTAAAACGTCTTGATGCATTCTCAATCATCCAGGTAAGTAAATCTCCAAAAGTGGGAGAAATGACCACTGATCAAAGACCACTGATCAATGGCCATGAGTAAACAGAGTAACGTATTGTAAGCTGTTAAGTGCCAGGAGGATTGCCAGGATTTATACATCGGGGAAACCAAACAACCTCTGGCGAAGCGGATGGCACAACACAGAAGAGCTACCTCGTCAGGCCAGGACTCTGCAGTCTATTTACACCTACAGGCCAGTGGACACTCTTTCAATGATGAGGATGTACTCATCCTGGACAGGGAGGAACGCTGGTTTGATTGCGGAGTCAAGGAAGCCATTTACGTGAAAAGGGAAAGACCATCTCTGAATTGAGGAGGAGGCCTACGGGTACATCTTCACCATCTTACAATGCTGTGATTGCAGCCATTCCCCAACTCTCTATGAATGGTAGTCATGGCCATTGATCAGTGATCTTTGATCAGTGGGTTTTGGTCAGTGGTTGTTGACCAATGGTCATGAGAATCTGCATAATTATATAATTACGCAGGTCCTTCCTCCCTGCAGCTGTCAGACTGTACAATCAGAACTGCTCCCAACAAACATAGAGGTTACATCTGCGCTGATACTGCAATAAGTTAATTAACCGATTCGCACTACAACCTGGTTTGCCTTTTATCTGTAGTTATTTTTTATTTAATTTAATAACTGTACAGTACTCTCTGTATATAGTAACCATTGTCCTTAATGTAAATATGTAAGAAAAATTTGTGTATGTTTCTGTTCTGTGTCCTGTGTACTGCTTGTTTGTATATGTGTCTTTTTGGCTGCTGTTACAACCAAATTTCCCCTTGTGGGACAATTAAAGGATTATTCTATTCTATTCTATTCTATTCTATTCTAATTAAGATTAAGGAACTGACCTCCCAGCCCATTGTTTCTTCAGTGGGCTGGTTTCAGTCATTATGCATTATTATGCATGATTGGGGAAACCGGCAGTCAGCTGAAACTGAAGAAGTCACTTGGATGAGTGACGAAACATTTCTCCCACTGAAAACGCTACATCAACTTTTGGAGATTTACTTACCAGGATGATTGAGAATGCATCGAGACTAATTCTGTTTACTGAATCTTTGGTCAATTTTTAAAATTAATTAAATATTCATTTGTTTTAATTTGTATCAAATATTTCACTTTTTATTGCTTAAAAATGTATTTGATAAAAATTTAGATTTTTATCAAACACACTGAGTCTTAAAGACTCATAAAATCTCATGCATCAAATATGATACACTAGGGGTTAAAATGTCAAATCTAAATGACTTAGTGACAAAAACTGAGGTAGTGTGCTCTTCATCAGGGGTGTTTGAGAATAAATTGATTGAATTGAAATTATCTGCATTAGAAATTATCATCATTAGCCTTGGAATATCAGAAAGCAATCCACCAAGGGTCAAAAAGTCAACTCGACTATTACAAGCAAAAATTAAAAGAAAACTCATCAATCACTGTGTCATTCTAACTATGGCTGTTCAACAAAAACAAACAAACAATAGAAAAAACAACTTTGAGGTCCTTCATGTTGCAGTTCTAAAAATTATATTTCAATTCATCTATGGTGTACAAAAGAGTACTTGACTTTGACTAATGTGTAATATTAAACTCAAAACCCTGAGGCAAGCTTAGCAAAAATGTTAAGCAGTTTAGTGTAATATTAATTTTAATTAGTTTAACATGAACTGTTCAATATCTTTCAATAGTCTACAGTCACACTTTTCTTTTTGCTGTTGTGGTATATGAAAGCACAGCCTTCACTGTAGTCTTGCTCTTTGTAGTCCCAGAGATCCCAGAAGTGGAGTTCTTGTCCATTGGGCCAATACCAGTGCTAAGGCCTCTGATCCTAGATTCTCAGATCAATCCATGCATGACATCCTGTTAAGTCCTCATCTTCTATATCTGACTGTCTATAGATAGTGGCCAAGTCTCCACCTAAACTACTGGAAAAAAACAAGTTTTAATTGCACTTTCATCTGCCATTATAGTAAGTTTATGAATACTTCCTATTTCCTTCATTGGAAACAATTTTAAAAAATGTTTAGTTGAGATTACCTTTCATTATCATTAATATTAAAGAGCACATAAAACAACTGAAGTAATCCAGCATTCTTAATAGTTAGCAAATAAAATGCCATTTCACTCAAGAGCATGAAAACACTTTTCATTTAATTTAATTTCATTAAAACTTTATTGATCTCGAAGGATATTGGGTTAAGGCTGCTGGCATTCCAGCACCAATATATAATATAATATCAATTTTAGCCTTCATTTAAGCATATATTTTTAAGAAATATAAATTATGGTAAGTACTGTCAGCCAAAGAAATGCAAACCTTACTTCCTGCAGTCGGGGTAGGGTTAGGCTGTTGAAAACTATTGTGCATGTACAAAGTAAGAAAAAATAACATTTATTTTTTTTCCTTTAACTATCCAGCAAAAGGACACAGCAATGCATCTAATGCTGCAGGTAAATTTTATTATCTGCCTTAATCAAATAAATAGAAGCCAACGTTTTGTTGTTTTCAGCTGGTGCAGTTACCTCTTTTGATGAATTGCTTTGTCCCTTTATACCTGGTGCTGCTTGATGACACTCCACACTCTCAATGGAAGTCTTACTAAATTGAGTTTTATATAGCAGAACAACCATTTGACTAGCTTATCCACTTAAGTCAACTATCAGCTGTCCGTCTCTCCAACTCCCCAGATCATTTGGCTGATGGCAAATAAAGGGAAGATTTACATAAAATCACAAAAGAAACAATTGGCCTAAGAATCGCGGAACACTGTGCTATACGTAGCCATCCAGAGTCACATCTTACATTTTTTCCTCAGGGATTAATAAAGTACTGTGATTCTGATTGTGATCTTAACATCATTCAGAAACCAAAATATATTCCTTGTGTGATTGGTTTTAGAAGCAGATTATAGCGCTGATTGCACTGGGTGTTACTATAATGAAAATGAAAAAGATAAATATAGTGAAAGAAAAACATACAGTCAGCCTTATCTCATATGACTGCTCTGTATTTTATTATGTTTTTCCTCCTTGAATTAAGGAGAAGCATTCATTTTCTCTGCTAAAGGCTCAGGGTGTACAGTAAATAGTAATGTGTAGGTCTGGAGCCACCCCTCATTTCTTTATATTTTACTAGGAAAATGGGAAATAGGTGGAGCAATTGTTGAGCAATTGCCTTTGCACAAACATACATGGAAAACAGTATACGAGGCAACAACAGAGTTTGAACAATTCTAACAACCTTGAAAATCAATACTTGGTTTGATAACATTAATTCTTCCAAACAGTCTGAACTCTCTTTGTCAAGCTTTCTTGTATTTCCTGTAAGTAGTTTTAATTGTCCAAGTTTCTTGAAGGACATTCAGAGCTCTTCTTTGGAAGTTGGCTGCCTTTTGTTCAATTCTATGTCAAAATGATCCCACACTGCTTCAATAATGTTGAGGTGCAGGGTCGATCAATCCATGACTGATAGTGTTCCATTGTGTGACTTTCTATCCAGTTATGCTTTTACTCCAATGGCAGTGTGTTTGGGATGATGTCACTCTGAAAAAAATGAAGCTGTTGCCAACCAGATGCTTCAGTGAACAGTACATGTATCCCTCAGGTCCTGTGTCGGGTCATTGATAGATTTTTTTTTTCTATTTCTTAAGGACATGACTTTTCTTTACTGTAGATAGTTTTTTAGGCCTATCACTTCTTCTTTTGTCCTCCACTTGTCCAAAAGTGGATGATACTTTTATCATCCACCATACTGCTCAGTATGTTGAGAAATGCCAAGTTTTCAACCAAAAGCTCTTTGGAAATCACCTTGTTGGTACAAAAATACAATTTTAAGCCTGTTAAACTGTGTTATCATTCAGTAAATGCAGTATCAGTATCATTCAGTAAATTCACCTTCATGCATAAATGTAGACCCCCTAAATACAACATTATGGGTTATTCAGAAAAGAACTATGCTTGGAGAAATATTTTCAGAACTTTTTCATTTCAGACAACTCCTCTGCAGTAGCAGTTGGAATTTTTCTTTTCTGAGGACGGTTTATTTTACCTGTCACTACAGATGGTCTGTTTATGTTTTGATTGAGAGCCTTTTTGGAGGGTGCAGTGGGCGGCTTCAACCTTCTCTGTGATGCTCACAATGACCCATGGCTGCAATGCTGGTTCGTTCAGTCTTTGAGAGTGCAGTACCTGAAACACACACAGTTAATTTAAAGACAAAAATTTTAATGAGGGAAGGCTGACACAAATGTGTTTTATCTACTTTCAAATCCATTTATCATAAATGTAACAAAGTGTTTAGAAAGTTAGCACAAACATGTAATTTTTTTAAAAATCTTTTTATGTATCCATCTATAGAACGCTGCATGTTATATTCTAAATCTGCCTGTTTTTTTGGGTTTTGTTTTTAAAATCTACCAGCAAAAAATTAACCTAAAGTATGTAATGCAAGGATGTAATCACTTTCAAGAGGGAGAAAGCATAAAGTTCGACTTTAAGTGACAATTATGAATCACTTAATATGATAAGGAGATTCTGCAGGTCATTAATCAATGTATAAAACCAAAATAGAATGTATTTTTAGTGACACAGGAAATAAACATGAAGCAATATGTATAATTAGGATTATTTATAATAAATATAAATTCATTAGTGCAATTTCTTTAACCATAGAGAATAACTAAATGCTTCAGGACAATGTCACATCAATGCCCTGAACTCACTATGTTATCCATCTAACAGAGCCTCCACATGCTCTCACTGTAATTTCCCCACATGAATGAATTTATGCTTGCACTAATCTGAATGTTTGGAGAGAAATCAAACACATTTTACTGGCAGTACTCAAGCTGACTTACCTTTGTTTGAATGACGGCAAATTCACGACGTGGAGGCTTAAAAATAGCCAAATCTTGTACCCAATCCTTGGTGCATTGGATGGATTGGATTGGCGATAAACAAACAAGAGAGAAAAGCGATCAGCTGATCATTGATCAGTTTCATGATTGAAATAACAACTGGGGGGAGAGAATGAGAGAAGAAGAAACAGCTGTGCAGCATAAAGACACAGAATAACTCCAGCTTTGTGTATTTTTCATTGTAGCTGAAGTACCGGACAAACTGTGTTCCTTTTCACCTCAATACGAAACGCATAATATTTTCTCTGAATACGAGACGATTCTGGGACGGTTGGCAACTTTATGAATTAAATAAAGTTCACTATCGGTAACATCATAGCACCCACCCAGCTGTATAGAAACTCCATCATGCTAGCTAGTACGAGTTATTGTAACTGACTGTAAAAAGTCAGCATAACGAAAATAAATTACACCTAAACTTGGTTTATATCTGACCCAGATAGACTGCTGGTCTAACTTCTTACCTGAAGTTCAATTCACCTGACGCTCGGACCAGCGGCCGCATCGAGTCTCTCCTCCTCCTGCCTCCCCTGCTGGCCTCCACCACTTGCTAATGTTACTGAATCTGTGAAAGCTCTGCGATAGCCACCACCTAACAACTGAGTTATTTTTACACATCTCCCAGCATCTGGCCAATCCACCACCTTCCAGTGTTTATACCATTACGGAAAAACAGAAAACAAAAAAAGATCGGCCCATAAAAACGAAAAATCCCATCGGCCCACCGGGCAAATGCCCGGTATGCCCGATGGCCAGTCCAGCTATGATCCGGATGCAGTCTGTCTCTATAACGTCCTTTTCCCTTTGAACTGCTTTTAAGTGTGGTTCGTAGCAATCTTCCTTCCAACACAGTGTGTTTGTTTTGATTCGTGGCCTGCTAAAATGGTGCCGTGCTCCCACAATGCATTGTGGCATGACGTCAACTCCAAAGCCCTATTGTCATTTTCACACTTAATATCATTAAGATACATTGATAAGTCACAGTCAGCATGTCACACCTGTAAAACATGACTGAAAAGCAGTTGGCTTCATGAAAAAATGACATTTGATTACCTGTTAAAAATCTAGTCATAAAATCCAACAAACTTCATCCAGTTTAAACACAGATCTCTTTTAGCTTGTTTTAAGAATATTAAATGTTTCCAAAATTAGAACTAACGATGTCACTTTACACTCATGAAATCCAGACAGCATTTCCTCAGATCACTAATGCTTTGTGAATGTCAGTGTATCAACACTGATGCAAACCCATCAAGCTGATGTGTTAGTATTAGTGCTTTATAGTGGGTTTTTTTTTTTATTTCAAAAGTGTTTCAGTTACATACAGTAAATGACATGATTTACAGTGAAGCAGAGGGATTGCAAAGTATTCTATAACATGTATAAAGCAGATATGCTAATGAAAATGATGAAAAAAATAAATAGAGGAGACTTCTTTGATAATTAACTTCTGTGAAAGATAATTTTTCAGATTATAACATAGTTTATATCTAGTACCTAAAGAAACAAAACCCCTCTGGGATGTGATTATAAACAGAGGTGGTGGATGGGAGCTACAAGGCAGTGATGGCCTGGACACCAATGATGATAGTGATGTCATTAAGGTTACATCCAATAACAGAGAAAGTTTCTTCTCTCTGTACAGTCTCTGGTTTCCATGCTGCCTGTGCCATGCTTGGATAAAGTTCCACAGTGGTTTACCATGGTGGGGCAGACCGGCAGGTCAGAGTACATCATATCTGCCCCGTTCACCCACAGCCATTTACCACCCAGGAAAGGCAGGCCTGGCCCCCCTACCTAGGGGGTAGAAGCAGCCAGTGAACCTCCATGGATCTTTAAGAGCTTTAACTCAAGGTGAGAGTCAGTTTGTCCCAGTGGTCAAATTACTACAATGAAAACATCCCCTTTCTTTCTCATAGAATGCTTAAAAGACTTATCAACAGTGTTGGGGAGTAACGGAATACATGTACCGCCGTTACGTATTTAAAATATAAAATATGAGTAACTGTATTCCGTTACAGTTACCGTTTAAAAATATGGTATTTAGAATACAGTTACTTTGTTGAAATAAATGGATTACACGGCGGTACTTTCCTGTTTCATATTGTCGCGGGTCAGGACTGTTTGGGTTTTGTTTGATAGCTGTGTTCTGTTGCTCCAGGCGGCAGCGTTACGGTTGCCATGGTTACAGGGTGACGCTCTCTCTCTGCGTGTTTCCTGGGTGAGAGAGCGCCTGTTGTTGTTGTGCTAAGCTAATAGGCAGAATGCTACAAGTATAGCTCTAAAGAATGTAGCATCATAGGCAGTGTAGTCCGTGCTGCAGGGAGAATGGACTGCCATACCCGTTATGTGTCTGTGAGCGAGGGAGGGAGAAAAAGGAAAAGTAGAGCTGTCATCAAGCAAAAACGGGAGCTGGAAACATGTAAATATAATAATAACCACTGCAGCCAAGAAGAGAGCCTGACGAGCCCAGTTGTAAGTAAGCTATTAAGACTCGACTGTACACCGTGTTCGTGTTTTCCTCCAAAAACAATAAGTTCTGTTGGAGCAGCCTTTCAACACCTCTCTCTGTCTCTCGCTAGCAAAGTTGACCCAGACAACAAAGTAAAGCTAGTTTTCGGCTACAAGCCCGACACAGAGCCCACCGTATTAGTCAGAGGTCCGTTTACTACTGTTCGGAGCCGCGGACCTGCAGTAACAGTAATAAATCACAGCAATAGTACATTCACATAGTTGTAAACAGCATGATAATATATTAAGTAATCCAAAGTATTCAGAATACGTTACTCTCATTGAGTAACGTAACGGAATACGTTACAGAATACATTTTGGGGCATGTATTCTGTATTCTGTAATGGAATACATTTTAAAAGTAACCTTCCCAACACTGCTTATCAATAACAATGACAAGATGACAGGGCACACCCAACTGCAAAAAAATTGACAAAAATGACAATTACTATTCCTTTTTGAACAATAAAGGTTTAAAATTTGTGATTTATATGCACGATCATTCGTGGTTTGAGCTATTGGGCTTTACTTTGAGAAGTGCACCTAGCATGTTTTAGCAGTTATTCATATATAGCTAAATAAGCTGAATAAAATAAATAAAACTCCATAAAGTTGTTGGCTGAACTGTTTTAAAATTAGCATATTTAAAAATCTTGGACGAGAACTTCCTTTCCTCAGCTAGTACACTGAAGATGGATTGAGGATGGGTCTTCCAGCATGACAATGACCCAAACCATACTGCCAAGGCAACAAAAGGGTGGCTAAAAAAGAAGCACATTAAGGTGCCTAGCCAATCTATCTGCTGAGGGAGCTGAAGCTTCAAGTTGCCAAGCAGCAACCAAGAAACCAAGAAGTCCAAGGATTTGGAGAGTACCAAGTACCAAAAGTCATGTCTTGCTTAAGGGTCAAATTGTTATTTCATTCAATAACATGCAAATGAATTTCAGCATATTCCACTTTAACACTTTCATAAGGTGGGATTTTGCTAGTTAAAAAAAATATGATTTTACAAACTTGCTACAGCTCCATTATAAGTCTATTAAGTCTATGAGGTCAACTAGGCAGTACTGATAGCTGTACTGTGAGTTTTTACTTGTTAAATAAGTTAGCCCTCCCTGAGTTCATAATTCTGCATCATTCAGAATTATGCAACATCAATGTTGCATGACTTTATTTTTCACACATACACATTAGGGGACAGTAAAGAAATTTCATTCACAATTTCAGACACAATGAGAAGCTGATTTTTTTTTTTTTTTGCTCACTAAAAAGGAAAAAATAGCATTCTGTTTCAGCTTTTGTGCCATGAAGCAATTCAGAACTTCTTTAAAAGTTCCCCAGTTATCAACAGAGCGTTGGTTTACTAATGGTTTGCCTGTCAGCATATTCCACCTTTACAAACACCACATATAAAAATGAATAATAATGATAATGATTATTATAATTAATCTAAAGTAAACATTTTTTAGATGTATAGCATTATAAACCCACCTCCTCAGTGTTAGCGTTCATCGCCTTGCTCCTCACATCATTGTAGTCTTCAGGCTGCACACTAACCAATTCATAGACAAAAAGAAAATAAAGTCAATAAAAACACACAAAATCCATTAATTTGACAACTGGGCATGGATTTTAACAAATCTGACTGCCAGTGCTATTGGAATATTAGAAAAAACAAAAATAAAAAAACAAAACAAAAACCCCTTATCAGCTTTCAAAAGGTTTTGAGTTAAATGCGATCAGTTCCTGTTTGGTGAGTGGAATTAAATGGGACTTTATTTTCCAGCCCAACATTGCCCATATCAAACTCGTAAGACAAGGGCAATTACAGATAACAGTGTTAGTCTTACCATAACTGTTTTAACTTTTCACAAATAACAATTTAAATCCAATGCCATAAGTTGGCATTCATTCAAATTCTTTTATTTTCACTTTCATCTGACAAAATACAACTTATGGAGTTTTGGCTCATTACTTAAGTTTTGTTTTAGTGATAACGCCCTTTTTAGGTTAAGCCCTGCATAGTTCAGCAAGGCAATGCTAAATTTCATACTGCATCTATCATAATAGCAGTGCTGCCTGCATGCCAGATATTTCTTCAGATGAAAACACAAGGTGTATTACGAAACCAAAAATATGACAAAAAAAAATCCAGGTCTATTGAGCAGCTAGAATGTCGGATGGAAATGGGACAACATTCCTCTTATAAAAGTCCAATAACTTGTCTTCTCAGTTCCCAGATGTTGATGGACCTCTTTTATGTCCTGCCCGATGCTGATGTCCTGCCTTAACTTTTTGGATGTGTCGCTGCCATCAAATTGAAAATGAACTAATATTTTCTAAAAATGGTACATTTTCTCAGTTTTTATGACTGCATACATTGCTATGTTACATACTATTGGGCATAAATAACTAGAAGAAAAAAGAAGCCTCACTTCCTGCAGAAGTTTTCGGCCTCCCGCCAGGTATAATGTATTTGAATGTACGAGTAATTTCTTGACACCACTGATCCCAGTCCGAATAAAGTACAGCTGAGAAGGAGGAGAAGGAAGGTTCCAACCGAGCAGGTCTTCATCACTGTCATCAGACTTCTATCGTACAAAGAAAACATCACACTGAAACATATTGTATTATTGTAGTCAGTGAGAACACACAACATTAACTGAAGATGCCATTGCTATAACGCTCCACACCACCATCTCTCACCTGGAAGTGCAGGGCCGTTACGCCAGGCTGCTCTTTGTTGACTTTTAGCTCTGTCAGTGCGCCTCAGGGTGGCTGTGGCTGAAATGTAGCTTGCCATCACCAGTGTGTGAATGGGTGGATGACTGGATGTGTAAAGCGCTTTGGGGTCCTTAGGGACTAGTAAAGAGCTGCTGACCGTCTTCTACCGCTGCTCCATTGAAAGTGTGCTGACATATTACATTGGTGTATGGTTCTCCAGCTGCACCACAGCGCACAGAAAGGCACTCCAGAGGGTCATTAATATGGCCCAAAAAATCATTGGACATCCTCTTCCCTCCCTGAAGGACCTGTACAGCACTCGCTGTCTCAAGAGGGCACGCAGCATCCTGCGGGACTGTACACACCCAGGACACCGGGTGTTTAAGCTGCTGCCGTCCGGCAGGAGGTTCAGGCTGCTGAGGTCCCGGACAAACAGACTCAAGGACAGCTTTTACAACAGGGCAATAGCCCTAATAAATGCAAATAGCTGACCTGATTGGCTACCTCCCTGGACTTTTTTGGGGGGGAGGTAACAATGTTTAAAACAATAATAATATTTATATTTATGACAAGGTTCCACTTTTAACAGTAATACACAAAACTCTGGACTTGGACCTTTCTCTCCCACAGTCAACACAATACCTGTCATAATCACAAACAGAGAGCAACAGAATTATCATAAATCCAGTAACTCCAAAAACATTAATAACCTCCGGCCTCTTCAAAAATGTCAACATCCATTCAACTCTGTTGTCAAAAATCCACCAGTCTCAATCAGTATGGCACTTTTAAATGTCCGCTCTCTGTTGAACAAGTCTTTTATTATTAATGATTTAATTTTAGATAATAAACTTGACTGTTTATTTTTAACTGAAACATGGCTGGGTTCGGATGCACCAGTTGTTCTCACTGAGGCCTCCCCACCAAATTGTAATTTCTCTTTTTCTATTAGAAGTGGTAAGAGAGGTGGTGGGACTGCATCTTTAGCCAACAACACACTCACGTCCAAACAAATTTTATTTGATCATTTTACCACTTTCGAATTCCATGCTATTGTTTTCAGCAGCCCTCCAGTTTTATCTGTCACAATTTATAGACCACCTAAAGACAGTGCTGCTTTTATCAAGGAATTCTCAGAATTTTTAACAAACATACATTCAAAATGTAATATGATAATTTTAACCGGTGATTTTAACCTGCACATAGATAATCCTTCTGACCCTGCATCAAAATAATTCTTAAACATTCTTCACTGTTTGGATTTTACCCAGCACGTCACGCAGCCGACTCACAACAGAGGACACACTCTGGACCTGGTCATCACCCATGGGCCGTCCACCAGTGTGTCCTCTGTTGTTGACTTGGCTGTCTCTGACCACTACTGTGTGTTTTTTAACATCACCGGTTTTATTCAGCGGGAGACCTCGGTGCAAACTGTGAGGAGGCGCTATCTAACCTCTGAAGTGGCTGCAAATTTTACCAGGGTTTTAGACGAATGCCCCCCTGTGATTTTACCTGCACCCTGTGATTTTATTTTTAATCATTTTAACAGCAAATTGAAGAAAAGCCTTGACTCCGTTGCTCCACTCACCACCAAAAAGATTAACGTAAAACATGCATCAACGAAGAAGATGGAGAAACGAAGAAGTCAAAAAATTCAATAGAAATTGCAGGGCAGCAGAAAGGAGATGGAGGAAAAATAAAAATACAATCAACCATCAAATATTTTGCGAGCAACTTAAAATGTACAATAATACATTAAGGAATTCAAGAAATTCTTACTTTGCCAAAATAATCAGTAATAACAAAAATAATCCCAAGGTCCTCTTTTCCACCATAGATCATTTATTTAACCCTGATTTTAACAGCTCCCAAAGAACCCCCACAGACTCGCTCTGTGAGCAGTTTGCAGACCACTTCAGGGGAAAAGTCAGCGCCATCAGATCTGATATTTTATCTTCTCGCGATATGATTTTAAACACATCTGAGGGCTCGATTGTACCTGAGGAGACACTGGACAGCTTTGTCCTGGTTAATGCTGAGAACCTTAAGAAAGTTTTCTCCACAGTGAGACCCACCACATGTCTTTTAGATCCAATCCCTTCTTCACTCTTTAAAACACTTTATGGATTTTTTGAAGCTGAGCTTTTATACATGATGAATTGCTCTCTTCAGTTGGGTGTCTTCCCTGCTGCCTTTAAAACGGCGGTGGTAAGGCCCCTTCTGAAGAAGAGCAATTTGGATTGTAATGATTTTAATAACTACAGACCTGTATCCAACTTACCATTTTTAAGTAAAATTTTAGAAAAACTTGTTTTTACTCAGATTAATGACTTTTTGAATGATAGACAGATCCTGGAGATATTCCAGTCTGGATTTAAGGTGAACCACAGCACAGAGACTGCTCTCCTAAAGGTTTTAAATTATCTTAGATGTAACTGGGACTCCCAAAAGCTCTCAGTCCTGGTGCTACTGGATCTAAGTGCAGACTTTGATACAGTAGACCACACTATTCTTTTAAACAGACTGAAACACATGGTGGGCCTCTCTGGTGCTGTAAACAACTGGTTCACTTCCTATCTCTCAGACAGAACTTTTATGGTGAGTATGGATACATGCTCCTCTAAGATCCATAAAATGACATGTGGTGTGCCTCAAGGGTCGGTTCTAGGCCCTGTACTTTTTAATTTGTATATGCTCCATCTCGACGGTGTCATCAGGAGGCATGGAGTGAACTTTCACAGTTACGCTGATGACACTCAGCTGTACATTTCCGTGTCTCCTGATGACACCAGACCAATGGATGCCTTTTTTAACTGTATTTTAGATATAAGATCTTGGATGGCAGAAAACTTTTTACAGCTTAACCAGGACAAAACTGAAGTTTTAATCGTTGGTCCTGAGGCTCAGAGAGAGAAACTCTTGTCAAAATTAACAGGCATTTTCACTATGTCCTTCGCTACAAGTGAAAAACCTGGGTGTTGTTTTTGACTCTGAGCTTGGTTTTATCCCACATATTAAACATGTAACCAAAATTGGATTTTATCATCTAAAAAATATAGCCAGAGTCCACCCTATTCTCTCTCGGGCCAACACGGAGATGTTGATGCATGCTTTTATTACCAGTCGCATTGATTACTGTAATGCCCTGCTCTCTGGTCTTCCTAAAAAGAATATTTAAACTTTACAACTTTTACAAAACTCTGCAGCTCGTGTGCTGACGAAGATGAGAGGGCGGGCCCACATGACACCGGTTTTAGAATCGCTGCATTGGCTCCCCGTGTGTTTCAGGATCGATTTTAAAGTTCTTTTATTGGTTTTTAAATGTCTTAATGGTATTGGGCCTTCTTATCTCTCAGATCTGCTTTTACTATATGAACCCTCGCGGACCTTGAGGTCCTCTGGTATTGGCCTTTTGATTGTCCCTAAAGTCAGGACACATACTCACGGAGAGGCAGCTTTTCAGTGGTATGGTCCTCGTCTGTGGAACAGCCTGCCGGAGGATCTCAGGGCCGCAGAGAACGTACATGTTTTTAAGATTAGGCTCAAGACCCACCTTTTTAATTTAGCTTTTACTTAACGTTTATTTATTTTATGCTTATTTATTCTATCCTGTTATTCTATTGTTAATTTAAGTTTTACATAATATTTATTGATTTTATTCTTATTCATTTTTTAATCTTCTTACTCTATTTATATTTATATTGTATCCCGTTCTTATTTATTTTATCTTTTTACCCTGTATATATCATATTGTGTCATATCTCCAGTGTTTCCTCGGAGGGCGCTCTCTGCACCGGGGCTGTGATCGACCGTGGCTGCTGGGGCTCTGGGGGTCCTCTCAGCCTGGCTGGGGGGCTTCTTTGCCCTGGGGGGCTTCTTTGCCTCCCTCCTGCTGTGTGCCCAGCCTGGGGGTGGGCTGTGACCGGCTTCCGGTGCAGACGGCTCCCTGCGATAGTGTTTCCTCACTTGGCTCATGCGTACCCAGTCCAATTTTACTTCTTAAGTGTGCGTGTGTGTGTGTGTGTGTGTGGGGGGGGGGAATATGTCTGTATTCACATCGCTTATGTTAATGAAAGTGTGGGGAGTGAGTTGGAGGGCGGGGTGGGGTGCTTTTAACCATGTAAAGCACTTTGTGCTACATTTTTTTTGTATGAAAAGTGCTTTATAAATAAAGATTGGTTGATTGATTGATTGAAGGTGCAATAATAATTAATGTGCAATAATAACAGTGTGCAATACACATACACTTCTTCTTCTTTTTTATTACTAAGTTAATATACTGTGTTGTGTTGTGTTGTTCGTGTTGCGTTGTGATGTGTCGTGTTGTGTTATATGTAGTGCCGACGTAGGACAGTTTTCCAATTTCATTGTACTACTGTACTATGTATGACTGTGCAATGACAATAAAGAGTTATCTTATCTTATCTTATTTATTTTTTTTTGTAATCATACAGTAAAACATTTCAGAAAAAAAACATGAAAACCATCAATGGACACTGAACAGCTAAAATATTTTCAGTCATTTAAATCAATTAAGCAGATGCAGAAGTGTTAAAGCAGAAAATTGGTGCAGTTACCTGCTCTGAATCATTGTTTTGCTATTTTGCTGCAAATGGTTTGGGGAGTAACAGCCGGTTCAGCTCAATGCTGACAGTCCATCTAGATGCTCAACTTCAAGGTGGGTATCTCACTACTTTAAAGTTGGTTTTTTCATATGAGAACAATCATTTGACTAGTTTAAACAATTAAGACAACAGTCACATGCTTTTCATCACAACTGCACAAATCATTTGAATGATGGCAAATGAAGGGACGAGTTACACAGGTATAAAGGAGTAAAAAGAAACTGCAACTAAAACTACTACATCATTATATTGTTTGTTCACACACAGAATCAAATTTTAAATATCACTCAAAAACAAAAAATCATGTATAATAAGCATTAGCAATAGATTACAGTAATTGAAATGAGTGTTTGTGATAGGCTGTTGCACTGAACATTGGTAATTATAAAATGCAATACTTAAAAAACTTCATGCTTTACATGAATTTTTGCTTTACAAAAGAATCTACCTGACAGTGCCCTATCAAGCAAGCAATCTGTTTAGGAAAAATGTTTCACTGTGACAACTCTGTTTTCTAAGGGTTTGCATATTTTTACTTTATACTCTGCAAACGTCTCATTAATATCCATGTGGTCCAAGCACAGATTTATTACCTTTAGAGCTAGTTTTTGTCTGTTGCTGTGGCTCAGGAGGTAGAGCAGGTCATCCACTAATCATAAGGTAAGCTGTTAAAAAGTTTAGCAAATTCCTTTAGGATCACACCTAGCCTTTGTTTAAAAAATTAGAGTAAATATACTTTTTTTTTTTTAAATGAAACACTCTATTTTATTGTTTTAAGATTGTGATAAGACAGTCACACACACTCCAACCTTTCAGGCATAGGAAAGACAAAAAAAATCTTCATTCAAAATCTTTGCAATTTTACACTGAGGACCTTAATTCTGAAATTGTTCTGCAATTTATAGAAATTGTTCTGTGCAGACTGTCTTTACTGCTGATAAACTCTTGTTTTCCAAGTATATTTACAATAACCACTGGTTATTATTTCTGTTTGAAATATTTTGTTTATAATCATCATTATTTTGACATTCAAGCCATTTTGTTTGACATGTGTGAAGACATAATTGCAAATATTTACTCCATGATCTTCAGTTAATCAGTGTGCTCTTTTAAAAAAATATGTATACATTTCAGCCACACCAAAGGAAAGCAGACCCTTTATTTTAGGCTACAGCTGCTATTGCCATGTTTGCTAATTTTGGATCATTTAGAATACAAAAGCATGAGGAATCAAACCCATAATGTAATTATTATATATATGTCTTTGAAAATTTTCAATAAACCCCCAAAATATTGGCTCAGCCCACTTTCTTTGCAGAATTAGAGATTGCAAGGGCAGAGTTTTATATTTAGCCATCCTATTTTTTACATGTTATTCAAACTTATAACCATGAGACTAGACCAGTATTACAGATCTCACTTTAACATAAATTACTAAATGTGTCGTCCTACCACAAAAAACATAAATAAATAACAGGTTATGGAAAACCCCTTCTGATTAGCACATACGGATGTTTTCAAATCTGAGCTGGATATCTTAGGGTTAGGGTTAGGGTCATGACATTACCATTTAGAACATTATTATTATTACTATTTAACCTTTAACTTATTCTGGCAGGCTAATAGTTCTAAACGGGAGAGTATAGTGCAGATGTGTGCTTGCTGTGCTTGGAGTTCTAAAGCCAGTGCTGTTTTTCTTTTCCTGTGTCTTAGTGCCTATAGGGTTAACTCTTGTTCTTGCAAATCCTTCTTCAGGTTTACTTTATCAGGTGATGTCAGGTGCGTGCAGAATAAAACAACACACTGAGCTGCAGACAAGAAAAAATTGTGTTTGAAATTCAAAGGAGTTAAACCCTGCTCATGTGATTCTTTTTTTTTTGTTCTTCTAGTTTAAACAGTGGAAAGGCCTACAGTAGGGTGCTACATCTAGCCTCAATAGAATAGGCTCCAGCTCCCCGCGACCCTGATGAAGGATAAGCGGAAGAGAATTGATCGAAGAATGGTTTTGTGAAACCAGATGCTTAAGCACATCTTACACAAAAACGTACCTTCCACAGTTTGTACAGTGTACCTAAAGACGACCTGGGGCATTCTACTGTATTTTTTTTCTCTGCATCTCTGTACTATTGTAGTGTCTTTACCTTACAATATAAAGTGCCTTGAGGTACCTGTTTTTGTGATTTGGTGCTACATAAATAAAACAGAATTAAATATAATGCACACCATGAAATCACAACATGAAGTCGCAACACAACTGATTTCAGAAGCTGGATGGAATGAACCATTTCTAAACAACTGCAGATTCCAGGATCATCAGTTTAAACAACTGCACACAAGTTATTCAGACATGTAGTCACTTTGGGTCTTCTTTCGGAACGTGTTACTGTTACTACCCCAAAGCCTGCCATTACCTGGAAACTGCTGAAATACCAGCATCACTGTCCACAGTGAAGCTAGTTTTACACCGCCATGGACTAAGTGTGCGCCAAGAGAGAAAGAACAATCTGTTCTAAAATTGACACCTTCAAAGTCAGCTGAAATCCCACATGGATGAAAAAAAAACCTTTGGGAAAAAAGTTATATGGTTGGATCAGAAAAAGCTTATTTGGTCACAATGACAAGATGTATGTTTGGCGGAGTAAAAGTGAGGCTTTCAAATTTAAGAACATTATACCAATTGTCGAGCATGATGGTGGCAACATGATCTAATGCTGTTCTTATCTCAGTGGTGCTGATATATTGCAAAGATGTTAGAATAATGAAGGACTACCTCCAAGTTCTTCAACTTACAGTTAAATCTGCAGCTACAGTTAAAAATTTAAAATAATTGGACCTTTAAACGGGACAATGGTCCCAGACATCAAAACTGGGGTTTGGGATAAAGCAGGATAATATTAAGCTTCTGGAAAAAAAAATATATGAAGATATTAAACCAGAGTTATGCCAGAAGCTTGTTGATGACCATCATAACCTTCTGGTCAAGTTGCAACTTGCTAAAGGGTCATATAACCAAATATTTATCTATAATTTTGATCATATGTGGATCAGAGAGAATCCAAAATAAATTCAAACTTGTGCACCCAAGTCTTATTTTTTTAAAGTCACTAAGATGGATGCTGTACAATCCCATGATCCCATAAAAAAATTCAAATGAATCATTAAAACAGAAAGTACACCATGACGTTCATGCCCATGATAAGTAAACTCTTGAGCACAAATGTATGCATTTGGGAAATTCAAGTGGTTTGTCTTTTGTAAATTTTGTAAATTTTGTAAATTATTTTTGGGACCACCCTAATGGTGATGATTTTAGAGATGTTGAGGGCCCTACTTCCTATAGCACATAAAATATTTTCTCTCTGCACAGTCTCTGTTCTCCATACTGCCTGTGCTGTTTGTGGATAAGACTCCACAGTGCTGTACCATTGGGGGGCAGAGGGGCAGGTCAGAGTACAACATATCTGCGCCATTTACCCACAGCCATTTACCAGCCAGGAAACGCAGACCTGTCCACACCTAGGGGGGAAAAGCAGCTAGTGAAAATGGATATATTCATAGTCAATAATTCCACCGATTGTGGCAACAGAAAAATCTCTTGCAGCTGAAAAAGCATTTTCCATAATATGCTATTAAAGTGTTATAAATGGCAAAAGACTGCAAATAAGGTTAAATATGGCCACGAAATCATTTATACAAATAACCAGAATATGCTACTATTCTGGACTATACATATCTTGTATGGATTTCGCTTTTGATTCTGATTGATTTGATTCTTCAGTGGTTAGATGTTGGCTGCATGTTGTCATTCTAACCAACAACATGAAAGCAAATCTCATGTAAACATTTCATACATGAGTCACTGAATTTGAACCCACCTCTTCAGCATTGGCCTCCACCAACTTTTCCATTACATAATCGTAGTCTTCAGGCTGTATGCTGACCAAGTCGTAGCTTGTGGGTGAACTGAGTGCTCTGCAATGTTCCAGTGCCTCCTCCCAGGTTTTGTTCTCCTCTACGAGAACTAGGTTATCCTCCTCTACGAGACCTAGGTTGTCCTGTCCTGTCCAGTCCTGTCCAGCCCTGTAGCAAAGGAAGGGAAACCGAGAGGAGCAGTCTTGGGTAGTCATGTTTTTGCTGAGAGACGAGATGGAGACACAGTTTTTACTGTTACTCGGCTCATCCGGTGCCCAGTTTGTGTAGTTTGACAAGCCTGCACTCCATTTCCACGTTTGCCCTGCAGAACACAATGAATTTTTTCCACACATAGATAAGGTTAATATATGTTTACTGTTTCTCAAGTAATCAATCTGTTTCACCACCTGCTTTAAGGCTAAAATGGGCAGGGAAAAAATGCCCAACTCTACAGATTTGAATAAGTTAGTTAACTTAATTACCAGATTACTTAGTAATAGTACTTAATAATTTATCATAAACTAAACAATCATGAATCTCACTTGTAAGACATGCTTAAGGATGGAGATTTTGCAAGCTATTATATTTTCAGCTACTGATATTGACTTAAACTGTGAAAAAAAAGCAAAGAAAAAAAAAGTCAGTGACTGAGTTATGGAACTACATTTTAGTTTACAAAACTGTAACAGAAGTGTTTGTCTTTACCATTTCTCTGGAGTCCAATCCAGATGGGAAAGTCCTGATCACCAAGTAATGAATTCAGTTGGTCATCGTCTGACAAAGTTAGCAGACCACCTTTCTTCTTCTTCTCCTCGCAGTATTTATGAGCATCATCACATTTCATTGGCTGAGTTATAAGTTCAGTTAAACCTTCACATATGAAGAAGAATTTTTTGTCGCATTCAGCTCTATAAACCCTTTCAAGACAAAGAATCAATACAACATGAAAGAATCTGATGCATTTAAAACTTAAAACTTAAGAGTCGCACTGTTATCTGAAGTATCTGGAGACACTGCGGCTCTCCAGTCTAAGTCAGGAAATGTGGCTAACTGGCAGCAGATTGTGGTTCTCTCAGCTAAAGGGAGTGGTTGAGAAAAATGAATCAAAGTGTCCAGCTGTGTTATAGGACTTATTGGTCGTGTAGTGACGCCAAAAATTTCCAGTGGTTCTGTTTATTACCCACTTCTTACTAGAAAACAAAAACTGAAGAGCACATCAAAGTCTCTTTTAAAGTTAGCACACACACCAATTTCATATAACAGATTTTTCAAAGTTTGTCCAAATACAGCCATTAATGTAAATCTAAAAGCTGTAACTTATTTGTAAATATTTACTAAAAATGCAAAAAGTATTTTTTTTAACACGTCTTTAAACAAGAATTATCAACAACGATCTCACATACCTGCCACTGACAGAATGAATAGCACCACATGTTCTTTTTTTATCTGGATGACGTCTCCTGAACAAGTCCAATAAATTCTTGTTTGACCAACAGACCCATGCATAATATTCCCTCAAGTCCATCGCATCTGCATCGGATTTTGTATAGATGGTAGCCAAATCAGTCTGGCTGTAAAGTCTGTTGGAGGGGAGAGAAAGTTTGTAGTGATCGCTCAGAAAAAATTATTTTCTATTGCCTATTCCTTTGCTTATCCCCCCGCCCCCCATCTGAAGTCTAAATTTTTGCATACCTCAAGTTTAACTGTAGCTGGTGTTGTACTACAAGTGTAATACTCTTCCCTCCCTCGGCTAAGGTATTTTGTGTTTAAGGTAAGAAAAAATGCACCATTAGTGATGTTTTTAGCCATTGAGCAAATAAATGACCAGAGGTATCATTTTATATTGTAAAGTCTACATTGAGGATTTTGATAGTGATAATGAATATTAGCGCATTGAGGTTTTGATTGAAGCTTTAAAGTGGAAATGAAACACCAAATGTATAAAGGGTATTTACACCATGGAAACCTGCTCTCAATAACTCCCATAGATGTAACTCTGTGAAGCTGGATTTAAGAAATAAGGGCTTAAAGTTTTAAAAACATGTTTAGCACCATCTTCGTCAGTACAGAATGTTTCGTCACCGTGTTGGTTGGTGTCAGTTGACTTACATTAGTTTGTGTTAGTTAACTAGTAAAAGAAACTCAGTAAAAACTAGGGACACTAAAACTAAAAAAATAGTTTAAGGGGATCATTTTTATGCTGCTCGTGGCTGCAACAATGATTTTTAGTTTAAGAAAGCGAGGATATACTGTCCTCTTTAACTGTCTCTTAAGCACTGAGTATTCCCTTGTTGTTTAGCTAGCTGCACTGATATGGAAAAATTTACCTGTTAGCCATAATGTTCGGGCTTGTAAAATGCTTTATAAATTAGCAGGGTGTGGAGGAGAGCCCGTTTGAGCTAGGTGACAGGCAGCTCATCAGGCCAACAAGCTGGAGTCAGGAATCAATTTTTACAGGCATTGTGGTGCAATCTGCTGATGTGATCAGCGCTATTTTATATAGCAAAATCTTTACCCCAACCCCAAGCATATCCAAACAGTTTACAACATAACAGCTTACTACATGCACACCAAACATAACATGTTCCTTACCAAAGCACAATCAGGAATCCCAGTAAAAATATGTGCAATGGGGAGGGGGGAAAATGCAGCCCCTTGCTAACACTTGCTTTGCCAGCTTTGCAGATTCAATTCAATTCAGTTCAATTCAATTCAATTCAATTCAATTCAATTCAATTCAATTCAATTTTATTTATATAGTGCCATATCACAACAACAGTCACCTCAAGGCACTTCATATTGTACAGTATATCCTATAATAATATATACAGAGAAAAACCCAGCAATCATATAATCCCCTATGAGCAAGCACTTGGCAACAGTGGGAAGAAAAACTCCCTTTTAACAGGAAGTAAGCTCCGGCAGAACCAGGCTCAGGGAGGGGCGGCCATCTGCCACGACCGGTTGGGGTGAGAGAAGGAAAACAAGATAAAGATATGCTGTGGAAGAGAAACAGAGATTAATAACAGGTACGGTTCAATGCAGAGATTTCTATTTACACATAGTGAGTGAGAAAGGTGACTGGAAAGGAAAAACTCAATGCATCATGGGAATCCCCCCAGAGCCTACGTCTATTGCATCATAACTAAGGGAGGATTCAGGGTCACTTGGTCCAGCCCTAACTATATGCTTTAGCAAAAAGGAGCATTTTAAGCCTAATCTTAAAAGTAGAGATAGTGTCTGTCTCCCGAATCCAAACTGGAAGCTGGTTCCACAGAAGAGGGAACTTTCGAATGCCTGAAAACTGAAGGCTCTGCCTCGCATTCTACTTTTAAATACTCTAAAAACAACAAGTAAGCCTGCAGTGTGAGAGCGAAGTGCTCTAATAGGGTGATATGGTACTACAAGGCAGGGCTGAACTGGGACAAAAAATCGGCCCGGGCATTTTGACTAGAGACCGGCCCACCATGGTATTATAGGAAAAACCATAAATCCTTTGAATGAAAACAAAGGCTGTTGTCACAGTGATGTACACTGTCTTGTTGGTATATATGCATCAGTCTAATAAACTTAAACCTACTCCATCCTCCCTATTCTGGTATTCTAAACAGTACCCAAAAGTAGACTGCTTGGTCGAGTTAACTTCCTGAACTATCTACAACACATGGTGAAAACCTGAAATTAAGACAGAGAAGACTAGAGGTGAGACATGATCATTACTGATTACTGATGTCAGATTTACATATATTTTCATAAACAATTAATTTACCACATCAATAAACAGCATGGCAGGGCAAAATATATTTTCTAACATGGCAACCTTTAATAAGTGAAAGGAGATAGAAAGACAGGTGAGAAAGAATAAAACTTGATCGACTTTTTGATGGCATTTTACACACAGTACTGGTACAGAATCTAGAAAATGTGGGAAAATACTGGCATCATATACAGTACTTAGCTACTTCTGAAGAAATTATGATGGGACCCTAAAAAAAATTACTATGTACAATAATGGATTTCTATACATTTTACATCAGATGAAAATGTTTGTTGTAAGATTCATATAATTATTTGTTAAAAGCGAGACATTTTAAATGAGAATAAGAAAGTATTTCTTTGTGCCCTCCTCTCCCTGTTAATGCCCTACCTGCCCCCCTGGCAGAACTTTGCTAGACCCGCTCCTGCACAGTTACCAATAGGAAGCCAATGAAGGGAAGCCAATACAGGAGAAATATGCTCTCTCTTTCTAATCATTGTCAGGACTCTTGCTGCTGCATTTTGGATTAATTGAAGGCTTTTCATGGAGTTTTTAGGATTTCCTGATAATAATGAATTACAGTAGTCCAGCCTGGAAGTAATAAATGATGTTGGTACTTCTGGCCTAAGGAGGGAAAACACCATGAAAAGCTGCTGTGTCCAGCTTGTTGAGCTGGTGTTTCAAACAGGCTCCCCTCCACACTGTCCTCACTTATAAAGTGCTTTACAAACACAAACATTACAGCTAACAGGTGGATTTTCTTGTTTTAGTGCAGGTAGATAAACAACTTACTGCCAAAGAGACAGACAAATTGGGCAGTACATCCTCGGTTTCTTAACATTAAACTAATTTTTGCAGTACAAAAAGAGATCCTCTTAGATTCATTCTTAGTTTTTGGTTCTGTTACTAGTTAGGTAACACAAACTAAAGTAAGTGTATTGACCGCAACAACTAATCAACTCCGTAAGTTCCGTACTGACAGAAGATGGTGCTAAACAGGTTTAAAAAACTTTAAGCACTTTTTTCCTAAATCCAACAACACAAAGTTACATCTATATCAGTTTTTGAGAGCACGGCTCCATGGTGTAAATTAGGCCTTATACATTTAGTGTTTCATTTCCACTAAGCATTATTGCTTTCTTCTTGTTCTGATGAAGTGAAATATTTTCCATTGTTCCCAGTGCTGTATCACAAAGTGTTATATTAGCTTAAGAGCTTTAAAATGCATCACTATAAATGAAAGCCTACCCTCTGCAGTATCCCTGGGCCTCCTGCCAAGTGTAATATCTTTGGATGTAAAGATATTCTCTTGGCAACACTGATGATGATGGCGTCGTGATGATGAGGAGAATGAAGGTTCCACACAAGATGGTCTTCAATGCCAGCCAAATTCTTTTGTATCGAGAGCATTAAGACACTTTTACTTAAATAGATGGATAGTTCTTTTCTATATGAGCAGTTAATATGAAGAGCAGCAATAATCTTAGTGTTCAGTTGGTGCACATACCTGCTCTTATGCATCATGTTCCCTTTTTTGCAGAGTGTGATGCTCAAGTGTTTACGAAGAAATACCTGCTGCTGCCCGGTGAGCTACCAACATCCAACTGAGTGTTTCACTGCTTAAATTTCATATACAAGAACGCTGAGTTGACTAACAGAAATGTAAATGTCTGCCAAACATCAGCCTTCAGTCAGTGCATATGCAGAAGGCATTTGACTGTTGTCAAATGAAGGAAAGATTTACATAAAGACAAACGTCTTGCAAAAGAAAACAGGCAAGTTGAATGTAAATTAAAAATAGTCTTTGCATCATCACCTCGCAGACAGCAGCATCAGCAGACGCAAAGATTAGACATTTCTCTGAAAATTGGATCTTGAGGGAAAAAAAATACATTACCTGTGAAATAAAAATCCAGAAAGCCAATCTGGGAAAAAGACAAGCCATTAGAAGCAGTGGGATCATCAGTTCAATGATTTGCTGGGAAGCCTTTTGGGCATTATACTCAGAATGAATAAGTAACCCTAAGTTAGTTATCATAAGTGAGCTTTACTCAGTTTTTTTTTTTTGAGGCAATGAGTCTGCATAATTTGTTTAACTTCTGGGAACTATTTAGATTTTACAGTGTACCACTTATAAGTACCACTCATCTAAAGTAGCCTGTTTCAGCAGGCTACTGCACACTGCAGTCTTTGATCAAGGGTTGTAACTCCGAAATGACAACACAGGCACGGCTTCTTCAAGATGGGCGCTTCACTGCATTTATTGAACACCGTGAAAACTACAAACATAAAACACAAAGGCTTTAAGCGCTTCAGTCTGTCAAAAGTAACACTTATGCTTTAACAACAAAAAATTACCTCGTGGCTGCCTGCCACTTCGGAGGTCCTAGAAGAATACCTTTACAGTCTTGTTCATTCTAAATTAAAACATAAAATAATTAGAACACCATACATTACAAATATTCACAATATTACAATACAGTTATGGCAAATGACAAATACCTTGTACAGCTGGTAGACTAACCAGGCCTTTGCAGATAGCTCGCTGAACTCCTTAGCGTGATTATTAAACGTGGGCTCACAGCCTATACTATCACGCCCAAACCTCGCGATAACAGCGGTGTAACAAAACTTGTTCTTTGTGCCAAGATAAACACACCCTTACAATATTGACCACAGAAATGTACAAGCAAGAACATTTTAACTGCTGGAACCATCTATTAAACTTCTTTATACATAAGCCATTTCTGTGACACTTACACTCCCACCAAAATCACTCATTGTTTGCAATGTGATTTTCTAATGAGTGTCAACATTAGAGTCTGGTTCACTTTGCATGTCAGTCTCCAGTAAAGTCACTACCTTGTGAATAGGTCTTTCCAGATATATCAGCCTTGTCCGTGGTTTTCCCCTGTCAAAGGTGGGTTCACTGGTCTTGAGCTTCACCTTTCGAACCTTGCCATCTGGGCTCTCTATAGCCTCTACTATTAGAGCAAGTTTCCATTTACATCTTGGAGCATTATCATCCTGCAGTATCACAATGTCATTTACTCGCAGGTTTCGTGAGACGTTCTGCCACTTCTGTCGCCGCTGGAGATTTAACAGATACTCTCGCCTCCACCTTTGCCAAAACTCATTTGCTAGAAATTGTACTCTTTTCCATCTTTTGTTCAAGTACAAATCCTTTCTGCAAAACTCTCCTGGAGGTGGAAGAATAACCGAAGATTTCATCGTTAATATGTGATTGGGAGTTAATGGCTCTGGTCCCAAGGGATCTTTGAGATACTCAACACTTAAAGGTCTGCTGTTAATGATGGCCATTGTCTCGTAAAGCAGTGTTCTTAGACTAGCTGTATCGAGTCTGTTTGAGAACTTGTCCAGCATCGTACACTTCGTACTGTTCGAATTTGATGTTCCCAGACGCCCCCCATGTGGCTAGCTGCTGGAACGTTCACCACAAATTCACAACCCATAGCTCTTTGTGGTTCTTGATCCATATCCTTCATTAGCTCCAAAAGTTCTCTTTTGGCACCCACAAAGTTTGTCCCTTGGTTGCATCTTAATTGCCGGACAGGACCTCTTATGGCTATCAGAACTCGAAGAGCGTTCATGAAGGCATCTGTCGATAAGTCATCTAGTGTTTCAATGTGCACAGCTCGTGAACATAAACACGTGAACAATAGTCCATACCTTTTGACTTCCTTTCTTCCTTCCTTCACCATGAATGGCCCGAAACAGTCGACGCCACAATATGTGAAAGGAGGTGCCGTTTCTGTTCTCACTTCTGGCAAATCTGACATCTGTTGGACATTTGTAGCCTTTCTGTATCTTCTGCACTTAACACAATGGTAAATGTGTGAAGAAACAACACTCCCACATCCTAAAATCCATTAAAAGCCATTTGCCCGCAATTCATTTATTGTCATCCCTCTTCCCTGGTGATGTACACGTTCATGGTAGTGTTTGACGAGTAGGGCTGACACATGGGACTCCTTGGGGAGAATTGCAGGGTGTTTTACGTCATAGTGTAAAGCTGATTGAGATAATCTTCCTCCCACCCTGAGAACATCCAACTTGTCCAAAAAGGCATTTAACTGTCTTTAGTCTGCTGCGCTTGTGCAGAGAATTTTCTCCTTGAGATCTGATCTTCTGTATTTCCTCAGTAAAGACGTGTCTTTGCACTAGCTTGATGATGAATAATTCTGTGTCTTTTCTTTCTTCAAGATCTGTCACTTTGTTCGTTCTTTGTTGAACACCCTTGTACTCTGATGAATCGCCTGAGCCTGGCAATGGCCTTGATAGTTCTCGACCAACTGGAGAACTTCTTTAAACGCTCTAGCACTGGGTTTGCTTCCTTCGAATGTACAGTGTGCGTATAGTCTTTACGGACTTCAGGATCCATTTCTTCAACCTCTCCCACCATTTCCTCTTTGACTGGAAGATCTTGTTTCCAAAGAAAATCGGGACCTTTCAACCAGTTTGAATCTTTCAGCTGAGTAGCATTTAAACCTCTTGAGACCTGATCAGCTGGATTTTCCTCTGAGCTGACATGCTGCCATTTCCCAGGACTTGTGCTTTGTCTTATTCGTTGAATTCGATTGGCGACAAATGTGTGAAATCTTTTAGCATCATTGTTTATGTATGCTAATACGACTTGTGAATCTGTCCAATAATATTCCTGTAGATTTTGGATGTCTGGTTCTCGTTTGATCACATCTGCGATGCGAACTGAAGTCACGGTCGATGACACTTCGAGCCTTGGGATGGTTGTTTGCTTAATAGGCGTAACTCTTGCCTTGCCCATGACGAGTGCACAACTGACCTGTCCTTCTCTACCTTTTGCTCTGAGGTATGAACATGCGCCATAACCACTGAGGCTCGCATCCGAGAAACTGTGCAATTCGTACTGCACAATGTCAGCATCTTGTGAGTAGCTTCGTGGGATCTTCAGAGCTGCCAACTTGGGCAGGTCTCTCAACCATGCTTTCCATTGTGGTAGAATGTGATCTGGGAGATCCTCGTCCCAATTAACTTTGTCTTTGCACAACGTTTGGAGTATTTGCTTTCCAATTAATATGAATGGGGCAACGAACCCAAGGGGGTCAAAGACTGAAGCAACAATCGAGAGCTTCCCTCTCCTTGTCAATGGGTTGTCTTTAACTTGGACTCTGAATTGGAATTCATCTGCCTCTATGCACCATTGTACTCCAAGTGCACGTTCAAAGTGTAGTTATCCAAGAGCCATGTTTTTGGCTTTAGCTCGTTCCTCTTGGGGAATAGCTGCAAGCACTTCTTTATCGTTTGACACAAACTTATGCAGATGTAGGTTGCCTGTTTTACAAAGTGCCCTTGACTCGTTTACCAACTGTATGGCTTCGACTGTTGATGTCACACTAGCGAGTCCATCATCAACGTAAAAACCTCTTTGGATGAACTCAATAGTCTCTTCGCTGAATCTGTTTCTACCTTGAGAAGCAATATGTTTGAGTCCGAAATTGCAGCATCCGGGAGATGAAGCTGCTCCGAAAAGATGCACTCTCATCCACTGAAGGCTCAGAGTTTAAATCACCTTTGTCCCACCAAAGAAATCTGAAATAGTCTTGATGCTCCTTGATGACGTGGAATTGGTGGAACATCCTCTCCACGTCACACATGATGGTGATGGGGCCCTTTCTGAACCGACATAACACTCCAATCAGTGCATTGGTAAGATCTGGTCCAGTCAGAAGGTGATCGTTAAGAGATGTCCCCTGGAAACGGGCCGAACAATCAAAAACCACACGTATCTTCTCAGGCTTGTGGGGGTGGTAGACTCCATGGTGCGGTATATACCATGCTGCCTCATTATCCAGTTCTTGCTCTGGGACCTTCTCTGTGTCTCCACGGGCTATGATGTCGTTCATGAATTTGACGTAATCTTCATAGTATTTCTTATCTCTTCTGAGCCGACGTTCCAACGAAGACAGTCTATGCTCAGCGCATTGTTTGTTGTTTGGAAGATTTGGGTTGTCGGTTTTGAATGGCAATGGGAGTTCATAGTGACCATTTTCCTTTTGCCTTATGCCCTTGGTCACCTTTGACATGAACAAAATGTCTTCCTGAGAGACTGGATTGTCATCTGTTGCATGCTCAGAGAAATCAGATCCCAAAGCCTTTATCACATCAGCTGGACCCACTTCCTTCACTTGAGTTCTGCATACAAAATGCACTTCTGGCCTGAGTTCAACTGCTTGTTGAACTGCAGGAGTAACTTCTCGAACAATGATTCTGTGGCTTATGCCAATATCATCATTGTGATTTTGAACTTCAGATGTACAATCAACTATGCTCCAGCCGAGATCAGTTAGCTGTGCGTAAGGCTGATTCTCCTCACCTGCAATGACTTCCCGTGGAAGAAGGGCTTGCTGACAGTTATAGCCGAGAAGCAGACCAACTTCACATTCAAGCATTGGAGGTAACCTATCTGCCAGCCTTTCGAGGTGAGGCCAATTCAAAGCAGTTTCAGACGTCGGGATGTGTGATCTGTTCACAGGGATGAACTCCCTTGTATAGACTGGTGGCAATGTAATTCTCTTTTCCTGCTTGTAGCCTCTAACTTGAAGATTTACCAGTTTCTCACATTGTATGACTGTTGACTTGGCGGACATGGTCGATAGTCTTAGATGAGCCTTACTCTTATCTGTGTCGAGATCCTGGGCTACTTCATCCAAGATAAAGGATGTATTGCTCTGAGAATCGAGGAGGGCATATACTAGAACTTCTCTGTCTGGGTGATTTTTTGACGAAACCCAGACAGGTAGAATGGAGGATGTCAGTGTGCTCGAAGTTACTTAAGTTACTCTATTAGAGATTGCAGTTGCTGGTTCATCTCCTTCGTCCTTGTCTTGAGAGTTATCATTCGTTGCAGGCATTATCCTTTTACGCTCTACAAACTTGTCATCATGCAGACACGTGGGATGCTTCTTCTGGCATTTCTCACACGTATTCCTTTTATCACACTTCTTAGAATGATGTCCCCCCTTTAAACATCCAAAACACAGCCTTTCTGCTTGTACAAACTTGACATGATCCTGGACTGATTTTTCCATGAATTTGAAGCATTTATCCAGAGTGTGACCATTTCTTTTGCAGTAAAGGCAGGTCATAGGATTTACGTGACTTGAGTTGGTTAAGTGACTTGAAGTTGTCATCAATGTTTTAGTTTGAACGACTTGGCTCCGTGAGTGTTTGGGTTTACCGATTTCCAAACCCTTGAGTGCTTGCATTGAAGCTATGGGGTCACATGCTAAGTCTGCTTCAGTAGATACAAAATCTGTAAACATGTGAAATGATGGATACTCTCCATTAAGGGTTTTTCTTATTTTCATCGCTGCGCGATTCCATCTTGTTGTCAACCAGTCTGGAAATTTCAGCAAGAGTTTCTGAATTTCCATACAGTCAATGAGAACCTCTAATGTCTTTATGTGTGGCATCGCAGCTTCACAACTTCTAAGGAAGTCAGCAAACTCTCTCAACTCACTTCCATCCTTGGAGCTTATTTTAGGCCAACTGTGAAGTTTGTCTCTGAAGCATTTACCTATAGTGAACAGATCTCCAAAGCGCCTTTCCAGCACTTCCCAAGCTGCATCATACGCTTCATCTGTACCCACTAGGAGAAATCCTTCAACCACTCTCTTTGCGGGTCCACCAAGGTACTTCCTGAGATAATAGAGTCTTTCGTTCTTTGGAATGTTTTTTCTTTCAATCAAGGTCTCAAATGACAACTGCCAGTCCTTAAACTTTAAAGGGTCACCAGTGAACAGTGCAGGTTCCGGAGTTGGAAGACGATTAGCACTTATTGCGGCTGCTAGTATGCCGACTAGATCCAAGTTTGGCTGTGGATGAGTTGCTGATGCGGCAGCTTGTGTTGCTTTAGGGATAAATGGCGGACTTGATGCGTTAACTGCTTGGCCTGTGGTGCCCTTAGGTTGCACACCAGGATTTTGTTGGGCTTGGTTTATGACTGTGGGAGTATGTGGAACCAATGCAGGGCTTGTGGCATTATGGGCTTGGGTTGTATTTGGAGCTTGAGAGGGAACTTGTGGTGGAGCAGGGATTGCTGAGGTTTCGCTCTCAGTTTTGGTACTGCGCACTAAACTACACCTTTCAGAAATACTTTCAGCTTCTGCATAAACCTTTACTTTAGCTCTTGCAGCATTAAATTTTTTAACCTCTTCCAAGCGTTCAATCTTTCTGCGCTGCTCCTCCATTATTTGTTGCCTTTCCAAGTTTTCAAGTTCCAACTTTTTTAGTTCAGCTGCTTCCCTTTCTTGATCCTCCATTACTGCTAATATTTCTTGACACGCAGCTGCCTCTGCTTCTATTCTTTTGATTGTTTGTGAGTATGACTGGCTTGAACCACTTTTAGACCTTTGTGATTTTGACCTTGATTTAGTACTTTCAGATCCTAAGCATGATCCAACATCTGGCCATGGCTCTTCATCACCATCTGCAAGGTAAGTGTTTTTCAGCTCTTCTGACAATGAACGAGGAAAGTGATGTACATGCATCCACTTTGCGTCTTTCATCTGCATCGGGAGTTTGTATTTGCCGTATTTGTTCATAAATGGTTTGTACATCTTTGCAGGCAACATTTACATTGTTGATGAGCTCATTCAATTCAATCTCGGAAACTTCATTTCTTAATATTACTTTGCTCAATCTTGCTTCATATCTCCATTTTTCAAAAACAACGGCATATCTGTGTTGGAGGCCTTTGAGTTTCTTCTCTTGAAGCTCTTTACCTCTTTCTGTTAATGTTCTTACTCTTTCGCTTTTACGAACAGTCTGTAGTTCTGTAATTTGTTCATCATCATTTTCTTCCACTTCGGTAAGTGGTACAGCATGGTGCTCTTTGAGATCTTTGTCAACCATCTCGGGAGTCTAGTTAAGCATTGAGCGCACTGTGTTCAGATTTCAAATACTGTATACTTTAAGTGCACCTTTTCTTAAAGGACCTTGTAAACTTCACTCAAACTTTGACCTTAAGCAAGCACACAGAACTATTCACCAAACTACAAAGCATCACCTTGAAGTACAGTAGAAATTAAATAAACTTTGACAAATGTGTTATAGAAACTTATTGTGGCTCTTTAAACTTGACTTAAACCACTATTATTCTACCTTTAACACTGTCCTTTATTAATTTCCACCTTACTCCAGTTGTATAACGTTGTTGCTGCTGTGCTTGGCTGCTTGAGAACGGTGAGTTTATGCAATGGCGCCCTCTTGTGTCGCTCCACTTCACTGTCACTCTCTGCAGCTGCAGTCTTCGTAATTAGCTTCTCATCGGCACTGGCTAGGGCGAGTTTTCACTGTAACTCCGAAATGACAACACAGGCACGGCTTCTTAAAGACGGGCGCTTTATTATTATTATTATTTATTGAACGCCGTGAAAACTACAAACATAAAACACAAAGGCTTTAAGCGCTTCAGTCTATCAAAAGTAACACTTATGCTTTAACAACAAAAAATTACCTCGTGGCCGCCTGCCACGTGATTGTCAGCAGTTTAACCTCTCTCCATTTGTGTGTGTATGAGCTTCGGGGAAGACAAATTATTTGTAAGAAGATGGATTCATAAATTTAGATAATGAACAGTGCAGCAGATGGATCTTTTATAGTATATGTTTTATTATGCTAATGTTTAAATGCACATTTCCCCCTTTAACTGAAATCACATAGGAAATAAACAGTGACTCATATCTGGAACAAAACGCAGTTATTTGTTGCAAACCAACAGCACCTCAGTTAATTAAACTGAATTCTACACTTCAAAATGAGTTTTATTACAAAGCATTTTCTTTAAAATAATATTTAGTACCAAATTGAATTCCTTGTAAATATCTTACCAGTTCTAACAGTACACTGGAGTTATGAGTCAATTCATTCCTCATATTAAGGTTGCATTCCATTTACCTAGGTGGGACATGCTCTTCTCCAGCTGCTTTAAGGATTCTCCTGCCAACGTGTGGCTCTCATCCTCAAGCTGCCATTGGCCATCTAAAGTAAGGTGCCAAAAACATGACTTCCTCTTGCCATCTCTGCACAGCTGGTTGCATGTTTTGCGGAAACTGCTGTTGAAGCACAAGTTTTTTGGATGGTGTTCTTCCAGCCACCTGGAGCCGTCTGAAAAAATGGGAAGTGCTCTCTGGGAAAGTATTAAACATCAGAAAAGCTAATACCTCAGAGACAGTGCAGCAGTTTTATCCAGTGTAAACATCTTTTTGGAATGAAAAGGGACCCATCTGACATTTTGAAAGACCTAATCATTCCTGATAGTAGTGAAGGAACCTCATGGGAAATTAGACAATCAAATCCTAACCTGGTGAAATTGTAAATCTGCTTTGAGGCTCCCAGTATGGCTGCTCTTGAGTGCCAAGGCAATGAGAATGCAGTAATTCACTGGTGGATGAGGCCAGCAGCCTGGATTAAGAGGCTTATTGTCCTGAAATTTTTAAACACTTTCTGATTTTAATTCATCATTTGGACAAAAGCCTGTCTGAGGAAAAAAGGTTCTTGAGGACTTTTCAAAAAGGCGAGTTTTCCTTCATTGGGATGCAGGCAAATAAAATAAAATCACACACATCAGTGTCTAAAGCAATCCAATGTGCCTCCCAAACTGGCCTGTTGAGGTATAAACTGACTATTTCCATTTCGCATGCACAATGAGAAAATACACACTGTCTTACCTTCAGATTGATTCACTGCTTCTGTCCCAGTCAGTCAGACTGACAGAGCAGTGCAAGTCAAAGAGTTGTGCTTTGGTTTTAAGCTGTAAGGTCATAGCTGAATGCATTTCAATGGTTTGATTCCTCTCAGTCCAACGGGAAGCTGCAGACTGTCTATACAGCAGCTGGAGCTAAACATTGGATTGGACACAATTAATCTTAATAGAATGTAGCCTGTGATGATTGGACACATTTAAGTCTACAGTTAACATTAATTTTCATTTAGGAGTACAAACTGAAAGTAACGACATCTTCCAGATGGTCTAGGTTTTATAGGTATAAAAGTAATCCTTTCACATTCTTAGAGCATCGCCACCACGACCTAAGGAGCACTGACACATTGAGCTAAGGATCCCGATGCCTCAACCTAAGGAACTCAGGATGACATCGGCATCAAACATGACACCCAGCCAGGACATAGCCCATGAATATCAAGGTGCCGAAGGGTATGTGTATGCCATTAAATATACCAATGGAGCAGTTGTGCTTAGTATAGATTGTTTTGAGGGATTGTTTTGGGGGGGAACCCCGAGTCACGACAGTGCGTTTCTTACGATTACATGCATTTGAATGCGCAACTCGCCCGAAACAAAGTATAGGTTTTCATTATGTGAATACCTTGACAATCTTAACTCAAGGACCTGCAAAACCTGTTTGCCCTGCACGGGAATATTGAATTCTAAAAAATAAAGCCATAAATATGTGTGTCTGACTCTTCTATCAAAAGTTACAGCTATTTATATGAAGTTGTAAAAAAAAGCTTTACTTCGTCAAGACAAGCTTTTCTTACGATTACATGCATTTGAATGGGACACTCGCCCGAAACAAAGTATAGGTTTTCATTATGTGAATAACTTGAGAATCTTAACTCAAAGAGCTGCAAAACCTGTTTGCCCAGCACGGGGATATTCAATTCTGTAAGATAAAGCCATAAATATGTGTGTCTGAGTCTTCTATCAAAACCTACAGCTATTTATATGAAGTTGTACAAAAAAGCTTTATTTCGTCACGACCGTGCGTTTCTTACGATTACATGCATTTGAATCGGACACTCGCCCGAAACAAAGTATAGGTTTTCATTATGTGAATACCTTGACAATCTTAACTCAAAGAGCTGCAAAACCTGTTTGCCCAGCACGGGGATATTGAATTCTAAAAAATAAAGCCATAAATATGTGTGTCTGAGTCTTCTATCAAAACTTACAGCTATTTATATGAAGTTGTAAAAAAAAGCTTTACTTCGTCAAGACAAGCTTTTCTTACGATTACGTGCATTTGAAAGCGCAACTCGCCCGAAACAAAGTATAGGTTTTCATTATGTGAATACCTTGAGAATCTTAACTCAAGGAGCTGCAAAACCTGTTTGCCCAGCACGGGGATATTGAATTCTAAAAAATAAAGCCATAAATATGTGTGTCTGAGTCTTCTATCAAAACTTACAGCTATTTATATGAAGTTGTAAAAAAAAGCTTTACTTCGTCAAGACAAGCTTTTCTTACGATTACATGCATTTGAATGGGGAATTCGCCCGAAACAAAGTATAGGTTGTCATTATGTGAATACCTTGAGAATCTTAACTCAAAGAGCTGCAAAACCTGTTTGCCCAGCACGGGGATATTCAATTCTGTAAGATAAAGCCATAAATATGTGTGTCTGAGTCTTCTATCAAAACCTACAGCTATTTATATGAAGTTGTACAAAAAAGCTTTACTTCGTCAAGACAAGCTTTTCTTACGATTACATGCATTTGAATGGGACACTCGCCCGAAACAAAGTATAGGTTTTCATTATGTGAATACCTTGACAATCTTAACTCAAAGAGCTGCAAAACCTGTTTGCCCAGCACGGGGATATTGAACTCTATGAGATAAAGCCAAAAATATGTGTGTCTGAGTCTTCTATCAAAACTTACAGCTTTTTTATATGAAGTTGTAAAAAAAAGCTTTATTTCGTCAAGACAGTGCGTTTCTTACGATTACATGCATTTGAATGGGCAACTCTCCCGAAACAAAGTATAGGTTTTCATTATGTGAATAACTTGAAAATCTTCACTCAAAAAGCTGAAAAACCTGTTTGCCCAGCACGGGGATATTGAATTCTGAAAAATAAAGCCATAAATATGTGTGTCTGAGTCTTCTATCAAAACTTACAGCTATTTATATGAAGTTGTAAAAAAAAGCTTTACTTCGTCAAGACGAGCTTTTCTTACGATTACATGCATTTGAATGGGACACTCGCCCAAAACAAAGTATAGGTTTTCATTATGTGAATACCTTGACAATCTTAACTCAAGGAGCTGCAAAACCTGTTTGCCCAGCACGGGGATATTGAATTCTGAAAAATAAAGCCATAAATATGTGTGTCTGAGTCTTCTATCAATGTTTCAGCTATTTATATGAAGTTGCAAAAAAAAGCTTTACTTCGTCAAGACAAGCTTTTCTTACGATTACATGCATTTGAATGGGACACTCGCCCGAAACAAAGTATAGGTTTTCATTATGTGAATAACTTGAGAATCTTAACTCAAAGAGCTGCAAAACCTGTTTGCCCAGCACGGGGATATTCAATTCTGTAAGATAAAGCCATAAATATGTGTGTCTGAGTCTTCTATCAAAACCTACAGCTATTTATATGAAGTTGTACAAAAAAGCTTTATTTCGTCACGACCGTGCGTTTCTTACGATTACATGCATTTGAATCGGACACTCGCCCGAAACAAAGTATAGGTTTTCATTATGTGAATACCTTGACAATCTTAACTCAAAGAGCTGCAAAACCTGTTTGCCCAGCACGGGGATATTGAATTCTAAAAAATAAAGCCATAAATATGTGTGTCTGAGTCTTCTATCAAAACTTACAGCTATTTATATGAAGTTGTAAAAAAAAGCTTTACTTCGTCAAGACAAGCTTTTCTTACGATTACGTGCATTTGAAAGCGCAACTCGCCCGAAACAAAGTATAGGTTTTCATTATGTGAATACCTTGAGAATCTTAACTCAAGGAGCTGCAAATCCTGTTTGCCCAGCACGGGGATATTGAATTCTAAAAAATAAAGCCATAAATATGTGTGTCTGAGTCTTCTATCAAAACTTACAGCTATTTATATGAAGTTGTAAAAAAAAGCTTTACTTCGTCAAGACAAGCTTTTCTTACGATTACATGCATTTGAATGGGGAATTCGCCCGAAACAAAGTATAGGTTGTCATTATGTGAATACCTTGAGAAACTTAACTCAAAGAGCTGCAAAACCTGTTTGCCCAGCACGGGGATATTCAATTCTGTAAGATAAAGCCATAAATATGTGTGTCTGAGTCTTCTATCAAAACCTACAGCTATTTATATGAAGTTGTACAAAAAAGCTTTACTTCGTCAAGACAAGCTTTTCTTACGATTACATGCATTTGAATGGGACACTCGCCCGAAACAAAGTATAGGTTTTCATTATGTGAATACCTTGACAATCTTAACTCAAAGAGCTGCAAAACCTGTTTGCCCAGCACGGGGATATTGAACTCTATGAGATAAAGCCAAAAATATGTGTGTCTGAGTCTTCTATCAAAACTTACAGCTTTTTTATATGAAGTTGTAAAAAAAAGCTTTATTTCGTCAAGACAGTGCGTTTCTTACGATTACATGCATTTGAATGGGCAACTCTCCCGAAACAAAGTATAGGTTTTCATTATGTGAATAACTTGAAAATCTTCACTCAAAAAGCTGAAAAACCTGTTTGCCCAGCACGGGGATATTGAATTCTGAAAAATAAAGCCATAAATATGTGTGTCTGAGTCTTCTATCAAAAGTTACAGCTATTTATATGAAGTTGTAAAAAAAAGCTTTACTTCGTCAAGACGAGCTTTTCTTACGATTACATGCATTTGAATGGGACACTCGCCCAAAACAAAGTATAGGTTTTCATTATGTGAATACCTTGACAATCTTAACTCAAGGAGCTGCAAAACCTGTTTGCCCAGCACGGGGATATTGAATTCTGAAAAATAAAGCCATAAATATGTGTGTCTGAGTCTTCTATCAATGTTTCAGCTATTTATATGAAGTTGCAAAAAAAAGCTTTACTTCGTCAAGACAGTGCGTTTCTTACGATTACATGCATTTGAATGGGACACTCGCCCGAAACAAAGTATAGGTTTTCATTATGTGAATACCTTGACAATCTTAACTCAAAGAGCTGCAAAACCTGTTTGCCCAGCACAGGGATATTGAATTGTATAAGATAAAGCCATAAATATGTTTGTCTGAGTCTTCTATCAAAACTTACAGCTATTTATATGAAGTTGTAAAAAAAAGCTTTACTTCGTCAAGACAGTGCGTTTCTTACGATTACATGCATTTGAATGCTCAACTCGCCCGAAACAAAGTATAGGTTTTCATTATGTGAATACCTTGAGAATCTTAACTCAAGGAGCTGCAAAACCTGTTTGGCCAGCACGGGGATATTGAATTCTATAAGATAAAGCCATAAATATGTGTGTCTGAGTCTTCTATCAAAAGTTACAGCTATTTATATGAAGTTGTAAAAAAAAGCTTTATTTCGTCACGACCGTGCGTTTCTTACGATTACATGCATTTGAATGGGACACTCGCCCGAAACAAAGTATAGGTTTTCATTATGTGAATACCTTGACAATCTTAACTCAAAGAGCTGCAAAACCTGTTTGCCCAGCACGGGGATATTGAATTCTATAAGATAAAGCCATAAATATGTGTGTCTGAGTCTTCTATCAAAACTTACAGCTATTTATATGAAGTTGTAAAAAAAAGCTTTACTTCGTCAAGACAAGCTTTTCTTACGATTACATGCATTTGAATGCGCAACTCGCCCGAAACAAAGTATAGGTTTTCATTATGTGAATACCTTTACAGTCTTAACTCAACGAGCTGCAAAACCTGTTTGCCCAACACGGGGATATTGAACTCTATAAGATAAAGCCATAAATATGTGTGTCTGAGTCTTCTATCAAAACTTACACCTTTTTATATGAAGTTGTACAAAAACGATTTATTTCGTCAAGATAGTGCGTTTCTTACGATTACATGAATTTGAATGCGCAACTCGCCCGAAACAAAGTATAGGTTTTCATTATGTGAATACCTTGAGAATCTTAACTCAAGGAGCTGCAAAACCTGTGAATTTTATAAGATAAAGGCATTAATATGTGTGTCTGAGTCTTTTATCAAAACTTACAGCTATTTATATGAAGTTGTAAAAAAAAGCTTTACTTCGTCAAGACAAGCTTTTCTTACGATTACATGCATTTGAATGGGGAATTCGCCCGAAACAAAGTATAGGTTGTCATTATGTGAATACCTTGAGAATCTTAACTCAAAGAGCTGCAAAACCTGTTTGCCCAGCACGGGGATATTGAACTCTATGAGATAAAGCCAAAAATATGTGTGTCTGAGTCTTCTATCAAAACTTACAGCTTTTTTATATGAAGTTGTAAAAAAAAGCTTTATTTCGTCAAGACAGTGCGTTTCTTATGATTACATGCATTTGAATGCGAAACTCGCCCGAAACAAAGTATAGGTTTTCATTATGTGAATACCTTGAGAATCTTAACTCAAGGAGCCGCAAAACCTGTTCGCCCAGCACGGGGATATATTCAATTCTTTAAGATAAAGCCATAAATATGTGTGTCTGAGTCTTCTATCAAAACTTACAGCTTTTTATATGACGTTGTACAAAAACGATTTATTTCGTCACGACAGTGCGTTTCTTACGATTACATGCATTTGAATGGGCAACTCGCCCGAAACAAAGTATAGGTTTTCATTATGTGAATAACTTGAGAATCTTGACTCAAAAAGCTGAAAAACCTGTTTGCCCAGCACGGGGATATTGAATTCTGAAAAATAAAGCCATAAATATGTGTGTCTGAGTCTTCTATCAAAAGTTACAGCTATTTATATGAAGTTGTAAAAAAAAGCTTTACTTTGTCAAGACAAGCTTTTCTTACGATTACATGCATTTGAATGGGACACTCGCCCGAAACAAAGTATAGGTTTTCATAATGTGAATACCTTGACAATCTTAACTCAAGGAGCTGCAAAACCTGTTTGCCCAGCACGGGGATATTGAATTCTGAAAAATAAAGCCATAAATATGTGTGTCTGAGTCTTCTATCAATGTTTCAGCTATTTATATGAAGTTGCAAAAAAAAGCTTTACTTCGTCAAGACAGTGCGTTTCTTACGATTACATGCATTTGAATGGGACACTCGCCCGAAACAAAGTATAGGTTTTCATTATGTGAATACCTTGACAATCTTAACTCAAAGAGCTGCAAAACCTGTTTGCCCAGCACAGGGATATTGAATTGTATAAGATAAAGCCATAAATATGTTTGTCTGAGTCTTCTATCAAAACTTACAGCTATTTATATGAAGTTGTACAAAAAAGCTTTATTTCGTCAAGACAGTGCGTTTCTTACATATACATGTATTTGAATGGGGAATTCACTCAAAACAAAGTATAGGTTTTCATTATGTGAATACCTTGACAATCTTTACTCAAAGAGGAAATTTGAAACTGCTGGCTAAGGGTAAACGTAAATTCAGTAAAATCATAATTCACGTCGGCAGTAATGACACCCGGTTACGCCAATCGGAGGTCACTAAAATCAATATTGAATCGGTGTGTAACTTTGCCAAAACAATGTCGGACTCTGTAGTTTTCTCTGGTCCCCTCCCCAATCAGACCAGGAGTGACATGTTTAGCCGCATGTTCTCCTTAAATTGCTGGCTGTCTGAGTGGTGTCCCAGAAATGATGTGGGCTTCATAGATAATTGGCAAACCTTCTGGAGGAAACCTGGTCTTGTTAGGAGAGATGGCATCCATCCCACTTTGGATGGAGCAGCTCTCATTTCTAGAAATATCGACAAATTTATTAAACCCCTCAAAACATGACTATCCAGAGTTGGGACCAGGAAGCAGAGTTGCAGTCTTACACGCCTCTCTGCAGCTTCTCTCCTCCTGCTACCCCCCCAAAAACCCATCTCCATAGAGACTGTGTCTGCTTCCAAAAAGACAAAAAACAAACTAAAAACCAGCAACAAACAACTTAAACATTTACAAAGAAAGAACAATACAGTATCCACATCTGAACCAAAGAGTAAAACAGTGAAATGTGGATTATTAAATATTAGGTCTCTCTCCTCCAAGTCTCTGTTAGTACATGACTTAATAATTGATCAACAAATTGATTTACTCTGCCTTACAGAAACCTGGTTGCAGCAGGATGATTATGTTAGTTTAAATGAATCAACACCCCCGAGTCATTCTAACTACCAGAAATCGCGAAGCACAGGTCGAGGGGGCGGTGTGGCAACAATTTTTCACACCAGTCTATTAATTAATGAAAGACCAAGACAGACTTTTAATTCATTTGAAAGCCTGATGCTTAACATTGTCCACCCCAGCTGTGAAACTCAGAAACCAGTCTTACTTGTTATCATCTATCGTCCACCTGGGCCTTACACTGAGTTTCTGTCTGATTTCTCAGACTTTATATCTAATTTAGTTCTGAGCTCAGATAAAATAATTATTGTGGGTGATTTTAACATCCATGTTGATGCTAAAAATGACAGCCTCAACATGGCATTTAATCTGTTGTTAGACTCAATTGGTTTCTGTCAAAATGTAAAAGAACCCACCCACCACTTTAATCACACTCTAGATCTTGTTTTAACATATGGCATAGAAACTGAACATTTAACAGTGTTTCCTGAAAACCCTCTCCTGTCTGATCATTTCTTGATAACATTTACATTTACAATAATTGATTACGCAGCAGTGGAGAGTGGACTTTATCAAAGTAGATGTCTTTCTGAAAGCGCTGTAACTAAGTTTAAGAATATAATCCAGCCACTGTTATCATCGTCAATGCCCTGTACCAACACAGAGCAGAGCAGCTATCTGAACGCTACCCCAACAGAGGTCGATTATCTTGTTAATAATTTCACCTCCTCACTACGTACGACTCTGGATACTGTAGCTCCAGTGAAAACTAAGGTCTCTAATCAGAAGTACCTGACCCCGTGGTATAATTCTCAAACACGTACCCTAAAGCAGATGACTCGTAATCTGGAGAGGAAATGGCGTGTCACAAATTTAGAGGATCATCATTTAGCCTGGAGAAATAGTTTGTTGCTTTATAAGAAAGCCCTCCGCAAAGCCAGAACAGCTTACTACTCATCACTGATTGAAGAAAATAAGAACAACCCCAAGTTTCTCTTCAGCACTGTAGCCAGGCTGACAAAAAGTCAGAGCTCTTTTGAGCCAACCATCCCTTTAACGTTAACTAGTGATGACTTCATGAACTTCTTCACAAATAAAATTTTTATCATTAGAGAAAAAATTACCAATAATCATCCCACAGATGTAATATTATCTACAGCTACTCTTAGTTCCATTGATGTTAAGTTAGACTCTTTTTCTCCAATCGATCTTTCTGAGTTAACTTCAATAATTACTTCCTCCAAACCATCAACGTGTCTTTTAGACCCCATTCCTACAAAACTGCTCAAAGAGGTCCTGCCATTGATTAATTCTTCGATCTTATATATGATCAACCTATCTCTAATGATCGGCTATGTACCACAGGCCTTCAAGGTGGCTGCAGTTAAACCTTTACTCAAAAAGCCATCTCTAGACCCAGCAGTCTTAGCTAATTATAGGCCAATCTCCAACCTTCCTTTCATATCAAAAATCCTTGAAAGAGTAGTTGTCAAAAGGCTAACAGATCATCTGCAGAGGAATGGTTTATTTGAAGAGTTTCAGTCAGGTTTCAGAGTTCATCACAGCACAGAAACAGCTTTAGTGAAGGTTACAAATGATCTTCTTATGGCCTCTGACAGTGGACTCATCTCTGTGCTTGTCCTTCTTGACCTTAGTGCAGCATTCGATACTGTTGACCATAATATCCTGTTAGAGCGATTAGAACATGCTGTAGGTATTACAGGTATTGCACTGCAGTGGTTTGTATCATATCTATCTAATAGACTCCAATTTGTGCATGTAAATGGAGAGTCCTCTTCACACACTGAGGTTAATTATGGAGTTCCACAGGGTTCAGTGCTAGGACCAATTCTGTTTACATTATACATGCTTCCCCTAGGCAGCATCATTAGAAGACATAGCATACATTTTCACTGCTATGCAGATGACACCCAGCTCTATCTGTCCATAAAGCCAGATAACACACACCAATTAGTTAAACTGCAGGAATATCTTAAAGACATAAAGACTTGGATGGCCACTAACTTTCTGCTTCTTAACTCAGATAAAACTGAGGTCATTGTTCTCGGCGCTGAAAAGCTTAGAAATATGGTATCTAACCAGATTCTTACTCTGGATGGCATTACCTTGGCCTCCAGTAACACTGTGAGGAACCTTGGAGTCATTTTTGACCAGGATATGTCCTTCAACGCACATATTAAACAAATATGTAAGACTGCGTTCTTCCATTTGCGCAACATCTCTAAAATTAGAAATATCCTGTCTCAGAGTGACGCTGAAAAACTAGTTCATGCATTTATTACTTCCAGGCTGGACTACTGCAATTCATTATTATCAGGATGTCCAAAAAACTCACTGAAAAGCCTTCAGTTAATCCAAAATGCTGCAGCAAGAGTACTGACAGGGACTAGAAAGAGAGAGCATATTTCTCCTGTTTTGGCTTCCCTTCATTGGCTTCCTGTTAAATCCAGAATTGAATTCAAAATCCTGCTCCTCACATACAAGGTCTTAAATAATCAGGCCCCATCCTATCTTAATGACCTTGTAGTACCATATTACCCTATTAGAGCACTTCGCTCCCACTCTGCAGGCTTACTTGTTGTTCCTAGAGTATTTAAAAGTAGAATGGGAGGGAGAGCCTTCAGTTTTCAGGCCCCTCTTCTGTGGAACCAGCTTCCAGTTTGGATTCGGGAGACAGACACTATCTCTACTTTTAAGATTAGGCTTAAAATGCTCCTTTTTGCTAAAGCATATAGTTAGGGCTGGACCAGGTGACCCTGAATCCTCCCTTAGTTATGCTGCAATAGATGTAGGCTGCCGGGGGATTCCCATGATGCATTGAGTTTTTCCTTTCCAGTCACCTTTCTCACTCACTATGTGTTAATAGACCTCTCTGTATTGAATCATATCTGTTATTAATCTCTGTCTCTCTTCCACAGCATGTCTTTTATCCTGTCTTCCTTCTCTCACCCCAACCGGTCGCAGCAGATGGCCGCCCCTCCCTGAGCCTGGTTCTGCCGGAGGTTTCTTCCTGTTAAAAGGGAGTTTTTCCTTCCCACTGTCGCCAAAGTGCTTGCTCATAGGGGGTCATATGATTGTTGGGCTTTTCTCTGTATCTATGAAGCGCCTTGAGGCGACATTTGTTGTGATTTGGCGCTATATAAATAAAATTGAATTGAATTGAATTGAATTTATATGAAGTTGTAAAAAAAAGCTTTACTTCGTCAAGACAGTGCGTTTCTTACGATTACATGCATTTGAATGGGGAATTTCGCCCGAAACAAAGTATAGGTTTTCATTATGTGAATACCTTGACAATCTTAACTCAAAGAGCTGCAAAACCTGTTTGCCCAACACGGGGATATTGAATTGTAAAAGATAAAGCCATAAATATGTGTATCTGAGTCTTCTATCAAAACTTACAGCTTTTTAAATGAAGTTATAAAAAAACGCTTTATTTCGTCAAGACAGTGCGTTTCTTACGATTACATGCTCAATGCTCAACTCGCCCGCAACAAAGTATAGGTTTTCATTATGTGAATACCTTGACAATCTTTACTCAAAGAGCTGCAAAACCTGTTTGCCCAGCACGGGGATATTGAATTCTATAAGATAAAGCCATAAATATGTGTGTCTGACTTCTATCAAAACATTCAGCTTTTTATATGAAGTTGTAAAAAAAAGGTTTATTTCGTCAAGACAGTGCGTTTCTTACGATTACATGCATTTGAATGCGCAACTCGCCCGAAACAAAGTATAGGTTTTCATTATGTGAATACCTTGAGAATCTTAACTCAAGGAGCTGCAAAACCTGTGAATTTTATAAGATAAAGCCATACATATGTATGTCTGAGTCTTTTATCAAAACTTACAGCTTTTTATATGAAGTTGTAAAAAAAGGCTTTATGTCGTCAAGACAGTGCGTTTCTTACGATTACATGCATTTGAATGCTCAACTCGCCCGAAACAAAGTATAGGTTTTCATTATGTGAATACCTTGACAATCTTAACTCAAAGAGCTGCAAAACCTGTTTGCCCAGCACGGGGATATTGAATTCTAAAAAATAAAGCCATGAATATGTGTGTCTGACTTTTCTATCAAAAGTTACACCTATTTATATGAAGTTGTAAAAAAAAGCTTTATTTGGTTAAGACAGTGCGTTTCTTACGATTACATGCATTTGAATGGGACACTCGCCCGAAACAAAGTATAGGTTTTCATTATGTGAATATCTTGACAATCTTAACTCAAGGAGCTGCAAAACCTGTTTGCCCAGCACGGGGATATTGAATTCTATAAGATAAAGCCATAAATATGTGCTTTATTACAGCTATTTATATGAAGTTGTAAAAAAAAGCTTTACTTCGTAGAGACAAGCTTTTCTTACGATTACATGCATTTGAATGGGAAACTCGCCCGAAACAAAGTATAGGTTTTCATTATGTGAATACCTTGAGAATCTTAACTCAAGGAGCTGCAAAACCTGTGAATTTTATAAGATAAAGACATTAATATGTGTGTCTGAGTCTTTTATCAAAAGTTACAGCTTTTTATATGAAGTTGTAAAAAAAAGCTTTATTTGGTTAAGACAGTGCGTTTCTTACGATTACATGCATTTGAATGGGACACTCGCCCGAAACAAAGTATAGGTTTTCATTATGTGAATACCTTGACAATCTTAACTCAAGGAGCTGCAAAACCTGTTTCCCCAGCACGGGGATATTGAATTGTATAAGATAAAGCCATAAATATGTGCTTTATTACAGCTATTTATATGAAGTTGTAAAAAAAAGCTTTACTTCGTCAAGACAAGCTTTTCTTACGATTACATGCATTTGAATGGGCAACTCGCCCGAAACAAAGTACAGGTTTTCATTATGTGAATACCTTGACAATCTTAACTCAAAGAGCTGCAAAACCTGTTTGCCCAGCACGGGAATATTAAATTCTAAAAAATAAAGCCATATATATGTGTGTCTGACTCTTCTATCAAAACTTACACCTATTTATATGAAGTTGTAAAAAAAAGCTTTACTTCGTCAAGACAGTGCGTTTCTTACGATTACATGCATTTGAATGGGCAACTCGCCAGAAACAAAGTATAGGTTTTCATTATGTGAATACCTTGACAATCTTAACTCAAGGAGCTGCAAAACCTGTTTGCCCAGCACGGGGATATTGAACTGTATAAGATAAAAACATAAATATGTGCTTTATTACAGCTATTTATATGAAGTTGTAAAAAAAAAGCTTTACTTCGTCAAGACAAGCTTTTCTTACGATTACATGCATTTGAATGGGCAACTCGCCCGAAACAAAGTATAGGTTTTCATTATGTGAATACCTTGACAATCTTAACTCAAAGAGCTGCAAAACCTGTTTGCCCAGCACGGGAATATTAAATTCTAAAAAATAAAGCCATATATATGTGTGTCTTACTCTTCTATCAAAACTTACAGCTATTTATATGAAGTTGTAAAAAAAAGCTTTACTTCGTTAAGACAGTGCGTTTCTTACGATTACATGCATTTGAATGGGCAACTCGCCCGAAACAAAGTATAGGTTTTCATTATGTGAATACCTTGACAATCTTAACTCAAAGAGCTGCAAAACCTGTTTGCCCAGCACGGGGATATTGAATTGTATAAGATAAAGCCATAAATATGTGTGTCTGAGTCTTCTATCAAAAGTTACAGCTTTTTATATGAAGTTGTAAAAAAAAGCTTTATTTGGTTAAGACAGTGCGTTTCTTACGATTACATGCATTTGAATGGGACACTCGCCCGAAACAAAGTATAGGTTTTCATTATGTGAATACCTTGACAATCTTAACTCAAGGAGCTGCAAAACCTGTTTGCCCAGCACGGGGATATTGAACTGTATAAGATAAAAACATAAATATGTGCTTTATTACAGCTATTTATATGAAGTTGTAAAAAAAAAGCTTTACTTCGTCAAGACAAGCTTTTCTTACGATTACATGCATTTGAATGGGCAACTCGCCCGAAACAAAGTATAGGTTTTCATTATGTGAATACCATGACAATCTTAACTCAAAGAGCTGCAAAACCTGTTTGCCCAGCACGGGAATATTAAATTCTAAAAAATTAAGCCATATATATGTGTGTCTGACTCTTCTATCAAAACTTACAGCTATTTATATGAAGTTGTAAAAAAAAGCTTTACTTCGTCAAGACAGTGCGTTTCTTACGATTACATGCATTTGAATAGGCAACTCGCCCGAAACAAAGTATAGGTTTTCATTATGTGAATACCTTGACAATCTTAACTCAAGGAGCTGCAAAACCTGTTTGCCCAGCACGGGGATATTGAACTGTATAAGATAAAAACATAAATATGTGCTTTATTACAGCTATTTATATGAAGTTGTAAAAAAAAAGCTTTACTTCGTCAAGACAAGCTTTTCTTACGATTACATGCATTTGAATGGGCAACTCGCCCGAAACAAAGTATAGGTTTTCATTATGTGAATACCTTGACAATCTTAACTCAAAGAGCTGCAAAACCTGTTTGCCCAGCACGGGAATATTAAATTCTAAAAAATAAAGCCATATATATGTGTGTCTTACTCTTCTATCAAAACTTACAGCTATTTATATGAAGTTGTAAAAAAAAGCTTTACTTCGTTAAGACAGTGCGTTTCTTACGATTACATGCATTTGAATGGGCAACTCGCCCGAAACAAAGTATAGGTTTTCATTATGTGAATACCTTGACAATCTTAACTCAAAGAGCTGCAAAACCTGTTTGCCCAGCACGGGGATATTGAATTGTATAAGATAAAGCCATAAATATGTGTGTCTGAGTCTTCTATCAAAAGTTACAGCTTTTTATATGAAGTTGTAAAAAAAAGCTTTATTTGGTTAAGACAGTGCGTTTCTTACGATTACATGCATTTGAATGGGACACTCGCCCGAAACAAAGTATAGGTTTTCATTATGTGAATACCTTGACAATCTTAACTCAAGGAGCTGCAAAACCTGTTTGCCCAGCACGGGGATATTGAACTGTATAAGATAAAAACATAAATATGTGCTTTATTACAGCTATTTATATGAAGTTGTAAAAAAAAAGCTTTACTTCGTCAAGACAAGCTTTTCTTACGATTACATGCATTTGAATGGGCAACTCGCCCGAAACAAAGTATAGGTTTTCATTATGTGAATACCATGACAATCTTAACTCAAAGAGCTGCAAAACCTGTTTGCCCAGCACGGGAATATTAAATTCTAAAAAATTAAGCCATATATATGTGTGTCTGACTCTTCTATCAAAACTTACAGCTATTTATATGAAGTTGTAAAAAAAAGCTTTACTTCGTCAAGACAGTGCGTTTCTTACGATTACATGCATTTGAATAGGCAACTCGCCCGAAACAAAGTATAGGTTTTCATTATGTGAATACCTTGACAATCTTAACTCAAAGAGCTGCAAAACCTGTTTGCCCAGCACGGGGATATTGAATTGTATAAGATGAAGCCATAAATATGTGTGTCTGAGTCTTCTATCAAAAGTTACAGCTTTTTATATGAAGTTGTAAAAAAAAGCTTTATTTGGTTAAGACAGTGCGTTTCTTACGATTACATGCATTTGAATGGGACACTCGCCCGAAACAAAGTATAGGTTTTCATTATGTGAATACCTTGACAATCTTAACTCAAGGAGCTGCAAAACCTGTTTGCCCAGCACGGGGATATTGAATTCTATAAGATAAAGCCATAAATATGTGCTTTATTACAGCTATTTATATGAAGTTGTAAAAAAAAGCTTTACTTCGTAGAGACAAGCTTTTCTTACGATTACATGCATTTGAATGGGACACTCGCCGTTAACAAAGTATAAGTTTTCATTATGTGAATACCTTGACAATCTTAACTCAAAGAGCTGCAAAAACTGTTTGTCCAGCACGGGAATATTGAATTATAAAAAATAAAGCCATATATATGTGTGTCTGACTCTTCTATCAAAACTTACACCTATTTATATGAAGTTGTAAAAAAAGGCTTTACTTCGTCAAGACAGTGCGTTTCTTACGATTACATGCATTTGAATGGGCAACTCGCCCGAAACAAAGTATAGGTTTTCATTATGTGAATACCTTGACAATCTTAACTCAAGGAGCTGCAAAACCTGTGAATTCTATAAGATAAAGCCATAAATATGTGCTTTATTACAGCTATTTATATGAAGTTGTAAAAAAAGGCTTTACTTCGTCAAGACAGTGCGTTTCTTACGATTACATACATTTGAATGGGAAACTCGCCCGAAACAAAGTATAGGTTTTCATTATGTGAATACCTTGACAATCTTAACTCAAAGAGCTGCAAAACCTGTTTGCCCAGCACGGGAATATTAAATTCTAAAAAATAAAGCCATATATATGTGTGTTTGACTCTTCTATCAAAACTTACACCTATTTATATGAAGTTGTAAAAAAAAGCTTTACTTCCTCAAGACAGTGCGTTTCTTACGATTACATGCATTTGAATCGGCAACTCGCCCGAAACAAAGTATAGGTTTTCATTATGTGAATAACTTGACAATCTTAACTCAAAGAGCTGCAAAACCTGTTTGCCCAGCGCGGGGATATTGAATTGTATAAGATAAAGCCATAAATATGTGTGTCTGAGTCTTCTATCAAAAGTTACAGCTTTTTATATGAAGTTGTAAAAAAAAGCTTTATTTGGTTAAGACAGTGCGTTTCTTACGATTACATGCATTTGAATGGGCAACTCGCATGAAACAAAGTATAGGTTTTCATTATGTGAATAACTTGACAATCTTAATTCAAAGAGCTGCAAAACCTGTTTGCCCAGCACGGGGATATTGAATTGTATAAAATAAAGCCATAAATATGTGTGTCTGAGTCTTCTATCAAAAGTTACAGCTTTTTATATGAAGTTATAAAAAGAAAAAGCTTTATTTGGTTAAGACAGTGCGTTTCTTACGATTACATGCATTTGAATGGGACACTCGCCCTAAACAAAGTATAGGTTTTCATTATGTGAATACCTTGAGAATCTTAACTCAAGGAGCTGCAAAACCTGTGTATTTTATAAGATAAAGACAAATAATATGTGTGTCTGAGTCTTTTATCAAAAGTTACAGCTTTTTATATGAAGTTGTAAAAAAAAAGCTTTATTTGGTTAAGACAGTGCGTTTCTTACGATTACATGCATTTGAATGGGACACTCGCCTGAAACAAAGTATAGGTTTTCATTATGTGAATACCTTGACAATCTTAACTCAAGGAGCTGCAAAACCTGTTTGCCCAGCACGGGGATATTGAATTGTATAAGATAAAGCCATAAATATGTGCTTTATTACAGCTATTTATATGAAGTTGTAAAAAAAAGCTTTACTTCGTCAAGACAGTGCGTTTCTTACGATTACATACATTTGAATGGGCAACTCGCCCGAAACAAAGTATAGGTTTTCATTATGTGAATAACTTGACAATCTTAACTCAAAGAGCTGCAAAACCAGTTTGCCCAGCACGGGAATATTAAATTCTAAAAAATAAAGCCATATATATGTGTGTCTGACTCTTCTATCAAAACTTACAGCTTTTTATATGAAGTTGTAAAAAAAGCTTTATTTGGTTAAGACAGTGCGTTTCTTACGATTACATGCATTTGAATGGGCAACTCGCCCGAAACAAAGTATAGGTTTTCATTATGTGAATACCTTGACAATCTTAACTCAAAGAGCTGCAAAACCTGTTTGCCCAGCACGGGGATATTGAATTGTATAAGATAAAGCCATAAATATGTGTGTCTGAGTCTTCTATCAAAAGTTACAGCTTTTTATATGAAGTTGTAAAAAAAAGCTTTATTTGGTTAAGACAGTGAGCTTCTTACGATTACATGCATTTGAATGGGACACTCGCCCGAAACAAAGTATAGGTTTTCATTATGTGAATTGACAATCTTAACTCAAGGAGCTGCAAAACCTGTGAATTTTATAAGATAAAGACATTAATATGTGTGTCTGAGTCTTCTATCAAAAGTTACAGCTTTTTATATGAAGTTGTAAAAAAAAGCTTTATTTGGTTAAGACAGTGCGTTTCTTACGATTACATGCATTTGAATGGGACACTCGCCCGAAACAAAGTATAGGTTTTCATTATGTGAATACCTTGAGAATCTTAACTCAAGGAGCTGCAAAACCTGTGAATTTTATAAGATAAATACATTAATATGTGTGTCTGAGTCTTTTATCAAAAGTTACAGGTTTTTATATGAAGTTGTAAAAAAAAGCTTTATTTGGTTAAGACAGTGCGTTTCTTACGATTACATGCATTTGAATGGGACACTCGCCCGAAACAAAGTATAGGTTTTCATTATGTGAATACCTTGACAATCTTAACTCAAGGAGCTGCAAAACCTGTTTGCCCAGCACGGGGATATTGAATTGTATAAGATAAAGCCATAAATATGTGCTTTATTACAGCTATTTATATGAAGTTGTAAAAAAAAGCTTTACTTCGTCAAGACAGTGCGTTTCTTACGATTACATACATTTGAATGGGCAACTCGCCCGAAACAAAGTATAGGTTTTCATTATGTGAATAACTTGACAATCTTAACTCAAAGAGCTGCAAAACCTGTTTGCCCAGCACGGGGATATTGAATTGTATAAGATAAAGCCATATATATGTGTGTCTGACTCTTCTATCAAAACTTACAGCTTTTTATATGAAGTTGTAAAAAAAAAGCTTTATTTGGTTAAGACCGTGCGTTTCTTACGATTACATGCATTTGAATGGGACACTCGCCCGAAACAAAGTATAGGTTTTCATTATGTGAATACCTTGACAATCTTAACTCAAAGAGCTGCAAAACCTGTTTGCCCAGCACGGGAATATTGAATTCTAAAAAATAAAGCCATATATATGTGTGTCTGACTCTTCTATCAAAACTTACACCTATTTATATGAAGTTGTAAAAAAAAAGCTTTACTTCGTCAAGACAGTGCGTTTCTTACGATTACATGCATTTGAATGGGCAACTCGCCCGAAACAAAGTATAGGTTTTCATTATGTGAATAACTTGACAATCTTAACTCAAAGAGCTGCAAAACCTGTTTGCCCAGCACGGGGATATTGAATTGTATAAGATAAAGCCATAAATATGTGTGTCTGAGTCTTCTATCAAAAGTTACAGCTTTTTATATGAAGTTGTAAAAAAAAGCTTTATTTGGTTAAGACAGTGCGTTTCTTACGATTACATGCATTTGAATGGGACACTCGCCCGAAACAAAGTATAGGTTTTCATTATGTGAATACCTTGACAATCTTAACTCAAGGAGCTGCAAAACCTTTTTGCCCAGCATGGGGATATTGAATTCTATAAGATAAAGCCATAAATATGTGCTTTATTACAGCTATTTATATGAAGTTGTAATAAAAAGCTTTACTTCGTCAAGACAGTGCGTTTCTCACGATTACATACATTTGAATGGGCAACTCGCCCGAAACAAAGTATAGGTTTTCATTATGTGAATACCTTGACAATCTTAACTCAAAGAGCTGCAAAACCTGTTTGCCCAGCACGGGAATATTAAATTATAAAAAATAAAGCCATATATATGTGTGTTTGACTCGTCTATCAAAACTTACACCTATTTATATGAAGTTGTAAAAAAAAAGCTTTACTTCCTCAAGACAGTGCGTTTCTTACGATTACATGCATTTGAATCGGCAACTCGCCCGAAACAAAGTATAGGTTTTCATTATGTGGATAACTTGACAATTTTAACTCAAAGAGCTGCAAAACCTGTTTGCCCAGCACGGGATATTGAATTCTATAAGATAAAGCCATAAATATGTGCTTTATTACAGCTATTTATATGAAGTTGTAAAAAAAAGCTTTACTTCGTCAAGACAAGCTTTTCTTACGATTACATGCATTTGAATGGGACACTCGCCCGAAAGAAAGTATAGGTTTTCATTATGTGAATACCTTGACAATCTTAACTCAAAGAGCTGCAAAAACTGTTTGTCCAGCACGGGAATATTGAATTATAAAAAATAAAGCCATATATATGTGTGTCTGACTCTTCTATCAAAACTTACACCTATTTATATGAAGTTGTAAAAAAAGGCTTTACTTCGTCAAGACAGTGCGTTTCTTACGATTACATGCATTTGAATGGGCAACTCGCCCGAAACAAAGTATAGGTTTTCATTATGTGAATACCTTGACAATCTTAACTCAAGGAGCTGCAAAACCTGTGAATTCTATAAGATAAAGCCATAAATATGTGCTTTATTACAGCTATTTATATGAAGTTGTAAAAAAAGGCTTTACTTCGTCAAGACAGTGCGTTTCTTACGATTACATACATTTGAATGGGAAACTCGCCCGAAACAAAGTATAGGTTTTCATTATGTGAATACCTTGACAATCTTAACTCAAAGAGCTGCAAAACCTGTTTGCCCAGCACGGGAATATTAAATTCTAAAAAATAAAGCCATATATATGTGTGTTTGACTCTTCTATCAAAACTTACACCTATTTATATGAAGTTGTAAAAAAAAGCTTTACTTCCTCAAGACAGTGCGTTTCTTACGATTACATGCATTTGAATCGGCAACTCGCCCGAAACAAAGTATAGGTTTTCATTATGTGAATAACTTGACAATCTTAACTCAAAGAGCTGCAAAACCTGTTTGCCCAGCGCGGGGATATTGAATTGTATAAGATAAAGCCATAAATATGTGTGTCTGAGTCTTCTATCAAAAGTTACAGCTTTTTATATGAAGTTGTAAAAAAAAGCTTTATTTGGTTAAGACAGTGCGTTTCTTACGATTACATGCATTTGAATGGGCAACTCGCATGAAACAAAGTATAGGTTTTCATTATGTGAATAACTTGACAATCTTAATTCAAAGAGCTGCAAAACCTGTTTGCCCAGCACGGGGATATTGAATTGTATAAAATAAAGCCATAAATATGTGTGTCTGAGTCTTCTATCAAAAGTTACAGCTTTTTATATGAAGTTATAAAAAGAAAAAGCTTTATTTGGTTAAGACAGTGCGTTTCTTACGATTACATGCATTTGAATGGGACACTCGCCCTAAACAAAGTATAGGTTTTCATTATGTGAATACCTTGAGAATCTTAACTCAAGGAGCTGCAAAACCTGTGTATTTTATAAGATAAAGACATTAATATGTGTGTCTGAGTCTTTTATCAAAAGTTACAGCTTTTTATATGAAGTTGTAAAAAAAAAGCTTTATTTGGTTAAGACAGTGCGTTTCTTACGATTACATGCATTTGAATGGGACACTCGCCTGAAACAAAGTATAGGTTTTCATTATGTGAATACCTTGACAATCTTAACTCAAGGAGCTGCAAAACCTTTTTGCCCAGCACGGGGATATTGAATTGTATAAGATAAAGCCATAAATATGTGCTTTATTACAGCTATTTATATGAAGTTGTAAAAAAAAGCTTTACTTCGTCAAGACAAGATTTTCTTACGATTACATGCATTTGAATGGGACTCTCGCCCGAAACAAAGTATAGGTTTTCATTATGTGAATACCTTGACAATCTTAACTCAAAGAGCTGCAAAACCTGTTTGCCCAGCACGGGGATATTGAATTGTATAAGATAAAGCCATATATATGTGTGTCTGACTCTTCTATCAAAAATTACAGCTTTTTATATGAAGTTGTAAAAAAAAAGCTTTATTTGGTTAAGACAGTGCGTTTCTTACGATTACATGCATTTGAATGGGACACTCGCCCGAAACAAAGTATAGGTTTTCATTATGTGAATACCTTGACAATCTTAACTCAAAGAGCTGCAAAACCTGTTTGTCTAGCACGGGAATATTGAATTCTAAAAAATAAAGCCATATATATGTGTGTCTGACTCTTCTATCAAAACTTACAGCTTTTTATATGAAGTTGTAAAAAAAAAGCTTTATTTGGTTAAGACCGTGCGTTTCTTACGATTACATGCATTTGAATGGGACACTCGCCCGAAACAAAGTATAGGTTTTCATTATGTGAATACCTTGACAATCTTAACTCAAGGAGCTGCAAAACCTGTTTGCCTAGCACGGGAATATTGAATTCTAAAAAATAAAGCCATATATATGTGTGTCTGAGTCTTCTATCAAAACTTACACCTATTTATATGAAGTTGTAAAAAAAAAGCTTTACTTCGTCAAGACAGTGCGTTTCTTACGATTACATGCATTTGAATGGGCAACTCGCCCGAAACAAAGTATAGGTTTTCATTATGTGAATAACTTGACAATCTTAACTCAAAGAGCTGCAAAACCTGTTTGCCCAGCACGGGGATATTGAATTGTATAAGATAAAGCCATAAATATGTGTGTCTGAGTCTTCTATCAAAAGTTACAGCTTTTTATATGAAGTTGTAAAAAAAAGCTTTATTTGGTTAAGACAGTGCGTTTCTTACGATTACATGCATTTGAATGGGACACTCGCCCGAAACAAAGTATAGGTTTTCATTATGTGAATACCTTGACAATCTTAACTCAAGGAGCTGCAAAACCTTTTTGCCCAGCATGGGGATATTGAATTCTATAAGATAAAGCCATAAATATGTGCTTTATTACAGCTATTTATATGAAGTTGTAAAAAAAAGCTTTATTTGGTTAAGACAGTGCGTTTCTCACGATTACATACATTTGAATGGGCAACTCGCCCGAAAAAAAGTATAGGTTTTCATTATGTGAATACCTTGACAATCTTAACTCAAAGAGCTGCAAAACCTGTTTGCCCAGCACGGGAATATTAAATTATAAAAAATAAAGCCATATATATGTGTGTTTGACTCGTCTATCAAAACTTACACCTATTTATATGAAGTTGTAAAAAAGAAGCTTTACTTCCTCAAGACAGTGCGTTTCTTACGATTACATGCATTTGAATCGGCAACTCGCCCGAAACAAAGTATAAGTTTTCATTATGTGGATAACTTGACAATCTTAACTCAAAGAGCTGCAAAACCTGTTTGCCCAGCACGGGATATTGAATTCTATAAGATAAAGCCATAAATATGTGCTTTATTACAGCTATTTATATGAAGTTGTAAAAAAAAGCTTTACTTCGTCAAGACAAGCTTTTCTTACGATTACATGCATTTGAATGGGACACTCGCCCGAAAGAAAGTATAGGTTTTCATTATGTGAATACCTTGACAATCTTAACTCAAAGAGCTGCAAAAACTGTTTGTCCAGCACGGGAATATTGAATTCTAAAAAATAAAGCCATATATATGTGTGTCTGACTCTTCTATCAAAACTTACACCTATTTATATGAAGTTGTAAAAAAAGGCTTTACTTCGTCAAGACAGTGCGTTTCTTACGATTACATGCATTTGAATGGGCAACTCGCCCGAAACAAAGTATAGGTTTTCATTATGTGAATACCTTGACAATCTTAACTCAAGGAGCTGCAAAACCTGTGAATTCTATAAGATAAAGCCATAAATATGTGCTTTATTACAGCTATTTATATGAAGTTGTAAAAAAAAAGCTTTACTTCGTCAAGACATTGCGTTTCTTACGATTACATGCATTTGAATGGGCAACTCGCCCGAAACAAGTATAGGTTTTCATTATGTGAATAACTTGAGAATCTTAACTCAAGGAGCTGCAAAACCTGTGAATTCTATAAGATAAAGCCATAAATATGTCCTTTATTACAGCTATTTATATGAAGTTGTAAAAAAAAAGCTTTACTTCGTCAAGACAGTGCGTTTCTTACGATTACATGCATTTGAATGGGCAACTCGCCCGAAACAAGTATAGGTTTTCATTATGTGAATAACTTGACAATCTTAACTCAAAGAGCTGCAAAACCTGTTTGCCCAGCACGGGGATATTGAATTGTATAAGATAAAGCCATAAATATGTGTGTCTGAGTCTTCTATCAAAAGTTACAGCTTTTTATATGAAGTTGTAAAAAAAAAGCTTTATTTGGTTAAGACAGTGCGTTTCTTACGATTACATGCATTTGAATGGGACACTCGCCCGAAACAAAGTATAGGTTTTCATTATGTGAATACCTTGACAACCTTAACTCAAGGAGCTGCAAAACCTGTGAATTTTATAAGAGAAAGACATTAATATGTGTGTCTGAGTCTTTTATCAAAAGTTATAGCTTTTTATATGAAGTTGTAAAAAAAAGCTTTATTTGGTTAAGACAGTGCGTTTCTTACGATTACATGCATTTGAATGGGACACTCGCCCGAAACAAAGTATAGGTTTTCATTATGTGAATACCTTGACAATCTTAACTCAAGGAGCTGCAAAACCTGTTTGCCCAGCACGGGGATATTGAATTGTATAAGATAAAGACATAAATATGTGCTTTATTACAGCTATTTATATGAAGTTGTAAAAAAAAGCTTTACTTCGTCAAGACAAGCTTTTCTTACGATTACATGCATTTGAATGGGACACTCGCCCGAAACAAAGTATAGGTTTTCATTATGTGAATACCTTGACAATGTTAACTCAAAGAGCTGCAAAACCTGTTTGCCCAGCACGGGAATATTGAATTCTAAAAAATAAAGAAATATATATGTGTGTCTGACTCTTCTATCAAAACTTACAGCTTTTTATATGAAGTTGTAAAAAAAAGCTTTATTTGGTTAAGACAGTGCGTTTCTTACGATTACATGCATTTGAATGGGACACTCGCCCGAAACAAAGTATAGGTTTTCATTATGTGAATACCTTGACAATCTTAACTCAAAGAGCTGCAAAACCTGTTTGCCTAGCACGGGAATATTGAATTCTAAAAATTAAAGCCATATATATGTGTGTCTGACTCTTCTATCAAAACTTACACCTATTTATATGAAGTTGTAAAAAAAAGCTTTACTACGTCAAGACAGTGCGATTCTTACGATTACATGCATTTGAATGGGCAACTCGCCCGAAACAAAGTATAGGTTTTCATTATGTGAATAACTTGAGAATCTTAACTCAAAGAGCTGCAAAACCTGTTTGCCCAGCACGGGGATATTGAATTGTATAAGATAAAGCCATAAATATGTGTGTCTGAGTCTTCTATCAAAAGTTACAGCTTTTTATATGAAGTTGTAAAAAAAAGCTTTTATTTGGTTAAGACAGTGCGTTTCTTACGATTACATGCATTTGAATGGGCAACTCGCCCGAAACAAAGTATAGGTTTTCATTATGTGAATAACTTGACAATCTTAATTCAAAGAGCTGCAAAACCTGTTTGCCCAGCACGGGGATATTTAATTGTATAAGATAAAGCCATAAATATGTGTGTCTGAGTCTTCTATCAAAAGTTACAGCTTTTTATATGAAGTTGTAAAAAAAAAGCTTTATTTGGTTAAGACAGTGCGTTTCTTACGATTACATGCATTTGAATGGGACACTCGCCCGAAACAAAGTATAGGTTTTCATTATGTGAATACCTTGAGAATCTTAACTCAAGGAGCTGCAAAACCTGTGAATTGTATAAGATAAAGACATTAATATGTGTGTCTGAGTCTTTTATCAAAAGTTACAGCTTTTTATATGAAGTTGTAAAAAAAAGCTTTATTTGGTTAAGACAGTGCGTTTCTTACGATTACATGCATTTGAATGGGACACTCGCCCGAAACAAAGTATAGGTTTTCATTATGTGAATACCTTGACAATCTTAACTCAAGGAGCTGCAAAACCTGTTTGCCCAGCACGGGGATATTGAATTGTATAAGATAAAGCCATAAATATGTGCTTTATTACAGCTATTTATATGAAGTTGTAAAAAAAAGCTTTACTTCGTCAAGACAAGCTTTTCTTACGATTACATGCATTTGAATGGGACACTCGCCCGAAACAAAGTATAGGTTTTCATTATGTGAATACCTTGACAATCTTAACTCAAAGAGCTGCAAAACCTGTTTGCCCAGCACGGGAATATTGAATTCTAAAAAATAAAGCCATATATATGTGTGTCTGAATCTTCTATCAAAACTTACACCTATTTATATGAAGTTGTAAAAAAAAGCTTTACTTCGTCAAGACAGTGCGTTTCTTACGATTACATGCATTTGAATGGGCAACTCGCCCGAAACAAAGTATAGGTTTTCATTATGTGAATAACTTGACAATCTTAACTCAAAGAGCTGCAAAACCTGTTTGCCCAGCACGGGGATATTGAATTGTATAAGATAAAGCCATAAATATGTGTGTCTGAGTCTTCAATCAAAAGTTACAGCTTTTTATATGAAGTTGTAAAAAAAAGCTTTACTTCGTCAAGACACTGCGTTTCTTACGATTACATGCATTTGAATGGGCAACTCGCCCGAAACAAAGTATAGGTTTTCATTATGTGAACACCTTGACAATCTTAACTCAAGGAGCTGCAAAACCTGTTTGCCCAGCACGGGATATTGAATTGTATAAGATAAAGCCATAAATATGTGTGTCTGACTCTTCTATCAAAACTTACACCTATTTATATGAAGTTGTAAAAAAAAGCTTTACTTCGTCAAGACACTGCGTTTCTTACGATTACATGCATTTGAATGGGCAACTCGCCCGAAACAAAGTATAGGTTTTCATTATGTGAATACCTTGAAAATCTTAACTCAAAGAGCTGCAAAACCTGTTTGCCCAGCACGGGAATATTGAATTCTAAAAAATAAAGCCATAAATATGTGTGTCTGACTCTTCTATCAAAACTTACACCTCTTTATATGAAGTTGTAAAAAAAAGCTTTACTTTGTCAAGACAAGCTTTTCTTACGATTACATGCATTTGAATGGGACACTCGCCCGAAACAAAGTATAGGTTTTCATTATGTGAATACCTTGACAATCTTAAGTCAAGGAGCTGCAAAACCTGGTTGCCCAGCACGGGAATATTGAATTCTAAAAAATAAAGCCATATATATGTGTGTCTGACTCTTCTATCAAAACTTACACCTATTTATATGAAGTTGTAAAAAAAAGCTTTACTTCGTCAAGACAGTGCGTTTCTTACGATTACATGCATTTGAATGGGACACTCGCCCGAAACAAAGTATAGGTTTTCATTATGTGAATAACTTGACAATCTTAACTCAAAGAGCTGCAAAACTTGTTTACCCAGCACGGGAATATTGAATTCTAAAAAATAAAGCCATAAATATGTGTGTCTGACTCTTCTATCAAAACTTACACCTATTTATATGAAGTTGTAAAAAAAAGCTTTACTTCGTCAAGACAAGCTTTTCTTACGATTACATGCATTTGAATGGGACACTCGCCCGAAACAAAGTATAGGTTTTCATTATGTGAATAACTTGACAATCTTAACTCAAAGAGCTGCAAAACTTGTTTGCCCAGCACGGGAATATTGAATTCTAAAAAATAAAGCCATAAATATGTGTGTCTGACTCTTCTATCAAAACTTACACCTATTTATATGAAGTTGTAAAAAAAAGCTTTACTTCGTCAAGACAAGCTTTTCTTACGATTACATGCATTTGAATGGGACACTCGCCCGAAACAAAGTATAGGTTTTCATTATGTGAATAACTTGACAATCTTAACTCAAAGAGCTGCAAAACCTGTTTGCCCAGCACGGGGATATTGAATTGTATAAGATAAAGCCATAAATATGTGTGTCTGAGTCTTCTATCAAAAGTTACAGCTTTTTATATGAAGTTGTAAAAAAAAGCTGTATTTGGTTAAGACAGTGCGTTTCTTACGATTATATGCATTTGAATGGGACACTCGCCCGAAACAAAGTATAGGTTTTCATTATGTGAATACCTTGACAATCTTAACTCAAGGAGCTGCAAAACCTGTTTGCCCAGCACGGGGATATTGAATTCTATAAGATAAAGCCATAAATATGTGCTTTATTACAGCTATTTATATGAAGTTGTAAAAAAAAGCTTTACTTTGTCAAGACAAGCTTTTCTTACGATTACATGCATTTGAATGGGACACTAGCCCTTAACAAAGTATAGGTTTTCATTATGTGAATACCTTGACAATCTTAATTCAAAGAGCTGCAAAACCTGTTTGCCCAGCACGGGAATATTGAATTCTAAAAAATAAAGCCATATATATGTGTGTCTGACTCTTCTATCAAAAGTTACAGCTTTTTACATGAAGTTGTAAAAAAAAGCTTTATTTGGTTAAGACAGTGCGTTTCTTACGATTACATGCATTTGAATGGGACACTCGCCCGAAACAAAGTATAGGTTTTCATTATGTGAACACCTTGACAATCTTAACTCAAGGAGCTGCAAAACCTGTTTGCCCAGCACGGGGATATTGAATTGTATAAGATAAAGCCATAAATATGTGTTTTTGAGTCTTCTATCAAAAGTTACAGCTTTTTATATGAAGTTGTAAAAAAAAGCTTTATTTGGTTAAGACAGTGCGTTTCTTACGATTACATGAATGCGCAACTCGCCCGAAACAAAGTATAGGTTTTCATTATGTGAATACCTTGACAATCTTAACTCAAGGAGCTGAAAAACCTGGTTGCCCAGCACGGGAATATTGAATTCTAAAAAATAAAGCCATATATATGTGTGTCTGACTCTTCTATCAAAACTTACACCCATTTATATGAAGTTGTAAAAAAAAGCTTTACTTCGTTAAGACAGTGCGTTTCTTACGATTACATGCATTTGAATGGGACACTCGCCCGAAACAAAGTATAGGTTTTCATTATGTGAATAACTTGACAATCTTAACTCAAAGAGCTGCAAAACTTGTTTACCCAGCACGGGAATATTGAATTCTAAAAAATAAAGCCATAAATATGTGTGTCTGACTCTTCTATCAAAACTTACACCTATTTATATGAAGTTGTAAAAAAAAGCTTTACTTCGTCAAGACAAGCTTTTCTTACGATTACATGCATTTGAATGGGACACTCGCCCGAAACAAAGTATAGGTTTTCATTATGTGAATAACTTGACAATCTTATATCAAAGAGCTGCAAAACCTGTTTGCCCAGCACGGGGATATTGAATTGTATAAGATAAAGCCATAAATATGTGTGTCTGAGTCATCTATCAAAAGTTACAGCTTTTTATATGAAGTTGTAAAAAAAAGCTTTATTTGGTTAAGACAGTGCGTTTCTTACGATTACATGCATTTGAATGGGACACTCGCCCGAAACAAAGTATAGGTTTTCATTATGTGAATACCTTGACAATCTTAACTCAAGGAGCTGCAAAACCTGTTTGCCCAGCACGGGGATATTGAACTCTATAAGATAAAGCCATAAATATGTGCTTTATTACAGCTATTTATATGAAGTTGTAAAAAAAAGCTTTAATTCGTAGAGACAAGCTTTTCTTACGATTACATGCATTTGAATGGGACACTCGCCCGAAACAAAGTATAGGTTTTCATTATGTGAATACCTTGACAATCTTAACTCAAAGAGCTGCAAAACCTGTTTGCCCAGCACGGGAATATTAAATTCTAAAAAATAAAGCCATATATATGTGTGTCTGACTCTTCTATCAAAACTTACACCTATTTATATGAAGTTGTAAAAAAAAGCTTTACTTCGTCAAGACAGTGCGTTTCTTACGATTACATGCATTTGAATGGGCAACTCGCCCGAAACAAAGTATAGGTTTTCATTATGTGAATACCTTGACAATCTTAACTCAAGGAGCTGCAAAACCTGTGAATTCTATAAGATAAAGCCATAAATATGTGCTTTATTACAGCTATTTATATGAAGTTGTAAAAAAAAGGTTTACTTCGTCAAGACAGTGCGTTTCTTACGATTACATGCATTTGAATGGGACACTCGCCCGAAACAAAGTATAGGTTTTCATTATGTGAATACCTTGACAATCTTAACTCAAGGAGCTGCAAAACCTGTTTGCCCAGCACGGGAATATTAAATTCTAAAAAATAAAGCCATATATATGTGTGTCTGACTCTTCTATCAAAACTTACACCTATTTATATGAAGTTGTAAAAAAAAGCTTTATTTGGTTAAGACAGTGCGTTTCTTACGATTACATGCATTTGAATGGGACACTCGCCCGAAACAAAGTATAGGTTTTCATTATGTGAATACCTTGACAATCTTAACTCAAAGAGCTGCAAAACCTGTTTGCCCAGCACGGGGATATTGAATTGTATAAGATAAAGCCATAAATATGTGTGTCTGAGTCTTCTATCAAAAGTTACAGCTTTTTACATGAAGTTGTAAAAAAAAGCTTTATTTGGTTAAGACAGTGCGTTTCTTACGATTACATGCATTTGAATGGGACACTCGCCCGAAACAAAGTATAGGTTTTCATTATGTGAACACCTTGACAATCTTAACTCAAGGAGCTGCAAAACCTGTTTGCCCAGCACGGGGATATTGAATTGTATAAGATAAAGCCATAAATATGTGTTTCTAAGTCTTCTATCAAAAGTTACAGCTTTTTATATGAAGTTGTAAAAAAAAGCTTTATTTGGTTAAGACAGTGCGTTTCTTACGATTACATGAATGCGCAACTCGCCCGAAACAAAGTATAGGTTTTCATTATGTGAATACCTTGACAATCTTAACTCAAGGAGCTGCAAAACCTGTTTGCCCAGCACGGGGATATTGAATTGTATAAGATAAAGCCATAAATATGTGCTTTATTACAGCTATTTATATGAAGTTGTAAAAAAAAGCTTTACTTCGTCAAGACAAGCTTTTCTTACGATTACATGCATTTGAATGGGACACTCGCCCGAAACAAAGTATAGGTTTTCATTATGTGAATACCTTGACAATCTTAACTCAAAGAGCTGCAAAACCTGTTTGCCCAGCACGGGAATATTGAATTCTAAAAAATAAAGCCATATATATGTGTGTCTGAATCTTCTATCAAAACTTACACCTATTTATATGAAGTTGTAAAAAAAAGCTTTACTTCGTCAAGACAGTGCGTTTCTTACGATTACATGCATTTGAATGGGCAACTCGCCCGAAACAAAGTATAGGTTTTCATTATGTGAATAACTTGACAATCTTAACTCAAAGAGCTGCAAAACCTGTTTGCCCAGCACGGGGATATTGAATTGTATAAGATAAAGCCATAAATATGTGTGTCTGAGTCTTCAATCAAAAGTTACAGCTTTTTATATGAAGTTGTAAAAAAAAGCTTTATTTGGTTAAGACAGTGCGTTTCTTACGATTATATGCATTTGAATGGGACACTCGCCCGAAACAAAGTATAGGTTTTCATTATGTGAACACCTTGACAATCTTAACTCAAGGAGCTGCAAAACCTGTTTGCCCAGCACGGGATATTGAATTGTATAAGATAAAGCCATAAATATGTGTGTCTGACTCTTCTATCAAAACTTACACCTATTTATATGAAGTTGTAAAAAAAAGCTTTACTTTGTCAAGACACTGCGTTTCTTACGATTACATGCATTTGAATGGGCAACTCGCCCGAAACAAAGTATAGGTTTTCATTATGTGAATACCTTGAAAATCTTAACTCAAAGAGCTGCAAAACTTGTTTACCCAGCACGGGAATATTGAATTCTAAAAAATAAAGCCATAAATATGTGTGTCTGACTCTTCTATCAAAACTTACACCTATTTATATGAAGTTGTAAAAAAAAGCTTTACTTCGTCAAGACAAGCTTTTCTTACGATTACATGCATTTGAATGGGACACTCGCCCGAAACAAAGTATAGGTTTTCATTATGTGAATAACTTGACAATCTTAACTCAAAGAGCTGCAAAACTTGTTTGCCCAGCACGGGAATATTGAATTCTAAAAAATAAAGCCATAAATATGTGTGTCTGACTCTTCTATCAAAACTTACACCTATTTATATGAAGTTGTAAAAAAAAGCTTTACTTCGTCAAGACAAGCTTTTCTTACGATTACATGCATTTGAATGGGCAACTCGCCCGAAACAAAGTATAGGTTTTCATTATGTGAATAACTTGACAATCTTAACTCAAAGAGCTGCAAAACCTGTTTGCCCAGCACGGGGATATTGAATTGTATAAGATAAAGCCATAAATATGTGTGTCTGAGTCTTCTATCAAAAGTTACAGCTTTTTATATGAAGTTGTAAAAAAAAGCTGTATTTGGTTAAGACAGTGCGTTTCTTACGATTATATGCATTTGAATGGGACACTCGCCCGAAACAAAGTATAGGTTTTCATTATGTGAATACCTTGACAATCTTATCTCAAGGAGCTGCAAAACCTGTTTGCCCAGCACGGGGATATTGAATTCTATAAGATAAAGCCATAAATATGTGCTTTATTACAGCTATTTATATGAAGTTGTAAAAAAAAGCTTTACTTCGTCAAGACAAGCTTTTCTTACGATTACATGCATTTGAATGGGACACTAGCCCTTAACAAAGTATAGGTTTTCATTATGTGAATACCTTGACAATCTTAATTCAAAGAGCTGCAAAACCTGTTTGCCCAGCACGGGAATATTGAATTCTAAAAAATAAAGCCATATATATGTGTGTCTGACTCTTCTATCAAAAGTTACAGCTTTTTACATGAAGTTGTAAAAAAAAGCTTTATTTGGTTAAGACAGTGCGTTTCTTACGATTACATGCATTTGAATGGGACACTCGCCCGAAACAAAGTATAGGTTTTCATTATGTGAACACCTTGACAATCTTAACTCAAGGAGCTGCAAAACCTGTTTGCCCAGCACGGGGATATTGAATTGTATAAGATAAAGCCATAAATATGTGTTTCTGAGTCTTCTATCAAAAGTTACAGCTTTTTATATGAAGTTGTAAAAAAAAGCTTTATTTGGTTAAGACAGTGCGTTTCTTACGATTACATGAATGCGCAACTCGCCCGAAACAAAGTATAGGTTTTCATTATGTGAATACCTTGACAATCTTAACTCAAGGAGCTGAAAAACCTGGTTGCCCAGCACGGGAATATTGAATTCTAAAAAATAAAGCCATATATATGTGTGTCTGACTCTTCTATCAAAACTTACACCCATTTATATGAAGTTGTAAAAAAAAGCTTTACTTCGTTAAGACAGTGCGTTTCTTACGATTACATGCATTTGAATGGGACACTCGCCCGAAACAAAGTATAGGTTTTCATTATGTGAATAACTTGACAATCTTAACTCAAAGAGCTGCAAAACTTGTTTACCCAGCACGGGAATATTGAATTCTAAAAAATAAAGCCATAAATATGTGTGTCTGACTCTTCTATCAAAACTTACACCTATTTATATGAAGTTGTAAAAAAAAGCTTTACTTCGTCAAGACAAGCTTTTCTTACGATTACATGCATTTGAATGGGACACTCGCCCGAAACAAAGTATAGGTTTTCATTATGTGAATAACTTGACAATCTTAACTCAAAGAGCTGCAAAACCTGTTTGCCCAGCACGGGGATATTGAATTGTATAAGATAAAGCCATAAATATGTGTGTCTGAGTCATCTATCAAAAGTTACAGCTTTTTATATGAAGTTGTAAAAAAAAGCTTTATTTGGTTAAG